>NW_025999999.1:8403098-8411806 GCF_001458135.2 Marmota marmota marmota | reverse complement strand
TTTTTTTTCTTTGAGACCGGCTCTCCATAAGTTGTCCTGGCTGTCCTTGAACTTATGATTCTCTTGCTGCAATGTCCTGAATAGCTAGCATTACAGATGTGCTACCACTTCTGGCTTTTATTTTTTTCTTTTCATTTTCTTTTTTGAAACACGGTCTTGTTATGTTGCCACGGCTGACCACAAACTTTTTAAAAAGGAGGTATCATTTAGTCCTGGGTCGGACTACAGGTGCTGCCACTGTGTCCAGCTAGTGAAATTTTTAAAAGAAGTCATTAGCTAAATCAGTGGTTTCTAAACTCTCTAATGTATCAGTTAAAAGATGAAGCATTCATTCCTGTATGTGCATATTTATAAGTTATCTATACTACTATCTTTATTTTTATATAATATAAAAGAAATGAGACTTTTAAAGTTATAAGTAAATGTCAGTAGAAGATCTTATATTTTCTTATTTTATCTCAGTGGTGTCTTTTTCATCCCCTGGTGCAGTTACTACTCTTTGGAGATTATTTATCTAAATTGTAATGGGGAGCATAGCCCAGATAGCTTTAAATATTTTTTACAATTTCCACAAATAATAATGATTTTGACAAACACTGAAGTTGATTTGTGTCATTCTTATTTCTCACAGGTACTTATGAAATGAAGGCAAAAAAAAAAAAAGTTTGGTAATAAGAGAGGATAAACCATCCAGTTTTAATTTTGGCCATTAATTTGGAGATCAGATGGACTAGGCTAGGGTATCTTATTTTCAAAGACAATTAAAACTTGCCCCCAAAGACAATCATGGTGATATCTGTTATACTAGGATATGTCTACTTTCCCCCATATCTTCACATTCTTGTGGATTTTGAGGGTTTTTGTTTTTTTTTGAACCCAGGGCCTTGCACATGGTAAGCAAACACTGTACCACTAAGCTATGTCCCTAGCCCTGTTGTTCTGAAATTTGAATTTATTTCATTTCTTCAAAATCTGATAATTTCTTTCTTGGAGGATAAAGTCCATTCTCTCTAATATGACAAATAAAGCTTTTAAGATTTTGATGCTACTAACCCTTTTAAACTTCATAACATTTATTGTTCTTTCCACTACCCCTGTTTCTCCATAAAATGTCCTTCCACAAAAACAAATAAAAACAAAGCTCTTTTTTTTTTTTATCATGACCTATCTTTACTAAGGCAGAATCTACCATCATAATAGCTATCAAATTTGTTTCTTATGCTAAGAAAGCTCTTTTAATTAAAGAAAACTCCAGCCACAATAAATGATTTGAAGTTGACTGGAAACCTTTCTTGCTTGCATTCTTTTTTCTTTTGTCCTGCTAATAAACTTCTATAGATATAGCTCAAAACATCTCTTTGACCTTTCTAAATAGCTGGTTCTCTCTTCTTCTTGTTATTTTATAGCATTTGTTGAACTATTGTAATTATTTGCTTTTAAGTCTTGGTAGGCTTAGTTCCTCAAGGATAAAGATAGTAATTTTCATGAGGCAAGCATTCTTGTTCATTTCCATATTGCAGTCTTAGCATATATAGTAGGCACTCAGTAACTATTTGTTGACTGAATATTTATGTTTTGAATAGACTTAAATCTTTGACAATTAAATTGCAAACAAATAAGTAATGAATTGTAAAATGTCAAGAATAAACTCATGGACTGGGGTTTTAGCTCAGTGATAGAGTGCTTGCCTAGCATCTGTGAGGCACTGGGTTCAAATCACAGCACATATATCAACTAAAAAAAATATTAAAAAAACACAACTCATTTTAGGGGCCTGACGTTAAAAAAGAGAGTCTTGTCCTTGAAATTTTGAGAATGTGGCAGGATGCAATCATGTGTTTTTGGGTAATAGCTGATTTCACTTATATAAAAAGGACTCTAATAATTTTTATTATAAATCTTTTTCAAAAATATTTATTTTTTAGGTGTAGATGGACATAACACAATGCCTTTATTTTTATGTGGTGCTGAGGATCGAACCCGGGTCCTGCCCATGAGAGGGCGAGCGCTCTACCACTGAGCCACAATCCCAGCCCTATTATAAATCTTAATACTGACATTTAAATGAGAAGATCTAGAAGAAAACTGGGGAAAGCTCCTTGGCATTGGTTTTGCAGTGATTTTTTTTTTTTTTTTGATAGAACACTAAAAACACAGGCAGCAAAAGCAAAAGTAGATAAGTGGGGCCATCTCAAACTGAAGAGCTTCTTTGCAGCAAAGGAAACAACAAAATGAAAAGGCAGGATATGAATTGAGAGAAAATATTTGTAAACCCTCTATCTGGTAAGGGGTTGATACACAGAACATATAGGGAACTCAACAGCTAAAATAAAGACTAACCCAGTTTAAAAATGGGTGAAGGAATGAGCCTGGCGTGATGGTGCACACGTGTAATCCCAGCGTCTTGGGAAGCTGAGACATGAAGATCAAAAGTTCAAAAAAGCCAGCCTCAGCAATGATGAAATGCTAAGCAACTCAGTGAGACCCTGTCTCTAAATAAAATTCACAATAGGGCTGGGGAATGTGGTTCAGTGGTTGAGTGCCCCTGAGTTCAATCCCTGCTACCAAAAAAAGGAGAAGAAGAAAAATGAGCAGAGGACCTGATTAGATACTTCTCCCAACAAGACATACAGATGGCCAACAGATATATGAAAAGGTGCTCAAAAATACTCATCACTGGGGAAACACAAACTAAAATCATAACAAGATATCATCTGACACCTATTAGAATGACTTTGATCAAAAAGACAAATATTGCTAAGTGTGTAGAGAAAGAGAAAGCCTTGAACACTGTTGATGGGAATGTAAATTGGTGCAACCACAGTGGAAAACACTATAAAGGTTTTCTAAAGAAATTAAAAATATAACTACAGTATGAACCATCAATCCCTGTCGTGGCAATATGCCCAAAGGAAGTGAAATCACCACCTTGCAAAAATATCTTCCTTTCCATGTTCATTTCAGCATTATTCACAAGATGTGGAAATAACCAAAATATCCATCCATGAGTGAATGGATATAGAAATGCACACACAGAAACAAATATTATTTAGCTTTCAGAAAGGACATTCTATCATAATTACAGTTATCTTATGTCAAAAATAAACTCATGGACTGGGGTTTTAGCTCAGTGATGGAGTGCTTGTACACAAAGTACACAAAGGCACCAAAAATGTACATTGGAGAAAAGATAGCCACTTCGACAAATGGTACTGAGAAAACTGGAAATCCACATGTAACAAAATGAAATTAAAGCCCTATCTCTCACCATGCACAAAAACTCAAAGTGGATCAAGGACCTAGGATTAAATCAGAGACCTTGTGCCTGATGGAAGAAAAAGTAGTCCCAAATCTCCATTGTGTTGGATTAGGCCACAACTTTCTTTATAAGATTCCTGTAGCGCAAGAATTAAAACCAAGAGTCAATAAATGGGATGGATTCAAACTAAAAAGCTTCTTCTCAGCAAAAGAAACAATCAGTGAGGTGAATAGAGAGCCTACAGAATGGGAGCAAATCTTTACCACAAGCACATCAGATAGAGCACTAATCTCTAGGATATATAAAGCACTTAAAACCTTAACACCTATATATATATATATCCCAATCAATAAATGGGCCAAGGAACTGGACACTTCTCAGAAGAGAATATACAGTCAATTAACAAACATGAAAAAACGTGCAATATCTCACTCTAGTCAGAATGGCAGCTATCAAGAATACAAACAATAATACAAACAAAGATGTGGGGAAAAAAGGCACTCTCATACATTGCTGGTGGGACTGCAAATTGGTGCAGCCAATCTGGAAAGCAGTATGGAGATTCCTTGGGAAACTGCAAATGGAACCACCATTTGACCTGGCTATCCCACTCCTCCGTTCATACCCAAAGGACTTAAAATGAGCATACTACAGGGACACAGCCATATCAATGTTTATAGTAGCACCCATTCACAATAACTAAATTATAGAACCAATCTAGATGCCCTTCAGTAGATGAATGGATAGGGAAATTTTGGTGTGTGTGTGTGTGTGTGTGTACACACACACACACACACAATGGAACATTACTCAACATTAAAAAGAATAAAATCATGGCATTTGCAGGTAAATAAATGGATGAATTTGGAGTGAAGCAAGCCAATCCCAAAAAACCAAAGGCCAAATGTTTTCTTTGATATGAAGATGCTGACTCATAATGGTGATGGTGGGGTGGAGCTTGGGCAAAATGGAGGAACTTTAGATAGGGCAAATACGAGGGAGGGGAAAGGAGGGGGCAAGGAGGTAGGAATGATGGTGGAATGAGTTAGACATCATTACCCTAAGTACATGTATGAAGCTACAAATGGTATGAAAATACTTTGTGTACAATCAGTGACTTGAAAAATTGTGCTCTGTACATGTAATATGAAATGAATTACATTCTGCCATCATGTATAACAAATTAGAATGAATAAGTAATAAAAAAAAAGGATGTCTATCATTTCAAACAACATGGATGAGCATAGAGGATACTTTGCTAAGAGAAATAAGCCAGACACAGAAAGAAAAACAATACCTGAGCTCATTTATACATGGAACCTTAAAAAAACTGAATGCATAGAAACAGTAAAACAGTGGTTGGTGATGGAAAGATACAGATCAAAGAATGCATAGTTGCAGTTCTGTAGGGTGAATATTAAGAGATCTAATGTACAACATGAGTATTATAGCTAATAATGTGGGATATTGTCAAGAGAGTAGATTTTTGGTACTCTTACCATCGAAGGGAAGAAGGAAAGGAGGATAGAAAACTATATGCTTGACTCTAGTAATCACTGTGTCTATGTATATCAAAGTAAACATCAAAACATCATGTTATTCAGGCAATATGCCCAAAGGAAGTGAAATAATCACCTTGCAAAAATATCTTCATTTCCATATTCATTTCAGCATATTTCACAAGGTGTGTAAATAACCAAAATATTAATGGCACAATGGCATATACCTATAATCTCAGCTGCTCAGGAGACTGAGACAGGAGAATCCACAAGTTCAAGACCATCTTAGGCAGTTTAGCAAGACCCCATCTCTAAACAGAAAATGGAAAGGGCTGGGAATGTTGCTCAGTGTGATAAAGCACCCCTGAGTTTGATCCCCACTACTTCTCAAAAAAAAAAGAAACATGTTAAACTTTAAATCTATACAATAAAAAGAAAAATAATAAATGAGAAATCTAGAAAAATAGCCAAATAACTTAATTAAACTTAAGAATTCCTTCCCCTGTATTAATTTTCTTTTTTCTTTTTGTCTCTTTTTCTATAGGGTGTTTGTGAACCGAAGTTTAGCCATGGAAAAAATAAAATGTTTCGGTTTTGATATGGATTACACCCTTGCTGGTGAGTAATAACTTCTTATTGCTTAAGAACTCCTATTTCTGATTTGAGGCAGTGGGTCCATGGGGGGCAATCCAATAAACATATGTTGATTTAATTATATATTTGGCTGGCAGAAACTCTTAGTGTTGAACTGTTCTCATTGAGATTTGTGCATATTGAAATCCTATATGCTTGAGATTTTGGTTCATGAGCTTGAACCAGATAGGTAGATCAAGTTCTAAATTATTTTAGAGACCCTGGTAAAAAATGATTTGGTGAAATTATACATTAATAAATATATTTGGACATTTTGGGGTTTTACTCTATTAATTTGTTCTTCAGAGATGAAATTTTGTGTCTCTTGGCCATAAAGGTAAATTATTATCATTTGAAAAATTTTAACATCTCATTTTAGGTTTTTGGTGTTTTTAAATTTCTATTTTAATTTTTTTGCAGAGCTGGGGATCAAACCCAGGGCCTTATACCTGCTAAGCAAGCACTGTGCCTCTGAGCTATATCCACTGTCTCTAACATGTTATTAACATAAATGGGAAATGTTTTTATATTCCATTGAAGTGACTGCACACTTGTAAAAAGGTTTCTTAAAAACTAGATTAGTTTTATTCACCTAATCCTTGGAGATGCTAGCACTGTGCTATTTTTCCCTTCTGTTTCTGAGATATAATTGAAATAGTAAATTAGGCAGTAGTTATCTCTCTTTAGAACTTAAGTATTTGTAATCTGATAAATATCTCATTTAAGAAGTAGTGAGTGGGGGAGCTAAGGTTGTAGCTCAGTGGCAGAGTACTTGCCGTGCATGTGGAAGGCACCGGGTTCTATCCTCAGCACCACATCAAAAATAAAGGTATTTTGTCCATCTAAAACTGAAAAAAAAAAAAAATTAAAAAAAAAAAAGGAGTAGTGAATGGGAAGGAGAAATCAAGTTGAACACTTGCGTATTTGGGTTTACACATGGTTACAATTATGACACTTAGAAAAGAATGTTTCAGAAATTGTCTTCAAAAATTTTTGTCTTAGCTAGGCATAATGGTGCATGTCTGTAATCTCAGCAATGCAGGAGGATCACAAGTTTGAAGCTGTTTCAGCAATTTAGCAAGATCTTGTCTCAAACTAAAGAGAGCTAAGGAATGTAACTCAGTGATAAAGCACCCCTAGGTTCAATCCCCAGTACTGGAAAAAAAAAATGTTGTGTGTGGAGTTGTTTGTTTGTTTTTTTTTTGTGTGTGTGTGTTTTGAATAACTTCACACACAACTTTTTTTTTGGTCTTAAAGCTAGGTAGTCCCAGCACTTGGAAGGCTGAGGCAGGAGGATCTCTTGAGCCCAAAAGTTTGTAACCATTCTGAGCAACAAAGTTAGACCCTGTCTCCAAAAAAAAAAAAAAAAAATTATATAAGTACACAAAAATCTTAAAATGTATAAATTCACTTTTCTTATGAACCATTTATATAACAATATTAGAAACTCAGTTTTCACCTCAAATTAGACATCTCAGTTTGATGTTCAGTTTATGCTGCAAATATAAATGAATATATATACAAAAATGAGCACATACAGGTACTTGCCACATAGATGTAGCTATGATTTTTTACCAAACAAATTAATTTATTAAAAATATACACAGTCCCTGATTGGAATTTTTCTTTTCCCTCCATACTCTGCGATATATTTGTTTGTATAATGGCCTTACAATTGTTTTTTGAAGCATTTTAACTCTGATGTTTTATGAATTGGACACAGACTCAGGCATACTTGTCAGAAAGTAGGTGAACATGAATGGTGGGTTCTAAGTTTCATTGCGTTTTTCTACCTCTATCAAGGTGGTCATATGACTTTTTTTTGTTGTTGTTTGTTTTTTAAAATGGTAAATTATAGCCAGGCATGGTGTCATACGTCTGTAATCCCAGTGGCTTGGGAGGCTGGGGCAAGAGGATTGCAAGTTCAAAGCCAGCTTTAGCAGCTTAACAAGACCCTGTCTCATAAGAATAAAGTAAGGGGCTGGGGTTGTGGCTCAGCGGTAGAGCTCTCACCTAGCACGTGCGAAGCCCTGTGTTTGATCCTCAGCACCACATAAAAAAAAATAAATAAATAAAATAAAGGCATTGTGTCCAAGTACAACTAAAAAATAAATATTTAAAGACAAATAAATAAAATGGGCTGGGGATGTGGCTCAGTAGTTAAGCACCCCTGGGTTCAATCTCGGGTACCAAAAAAATAAAAATAGGAAAGGTGAATTACCTTGATTGATTTCTGAATGTTAAACCAACCTTGCTTTCCTGGTGATATAGTTTTTATCTTGTTCATTTTATATATTGGTACATTTGATTTGCTGAGATTTTGTTCACAATTTTTACATTGTGTTCAGAAGAGGGTATTCATAGTTTGCATTATGCTCAGAAGGCACAAACCTGTAATCTCAATGATTTGTGAAGCTGAATCAGGAGGATCTCAAGTTTGAGGCCAGCCTTGGCAACTTAGTGAGATCCTGTCTCAAATTAACCAAAAAAAAAAAAAAAAAAAAAAAAAGCGGGGGAGGAAGAGAGGGCTGGGGGAGTAGCTTAATGGTAGAACACTCTTAGGTCACACCCCCAGTAGAAACAAAGAAGTGGGAGGGAGAGGGAGAGAAGAAGGAAGAATAACCCAATAAAGTATTAATTTTATCTGAAATGAAAAGATTAGATGTGTTGTTTTAGTCATTTGGGCTGCTATAACAAAATATCATCAACTGGATATCGTATAAAGAACTGAAATTCATTTTTCACATTTCTGGAGACTGAAGTCGAGGATCAAAGCAAATTCAGTCTGCGATGATGGCTTGCTTCTGCTTCATAGGTAGCTCACTCTGTGGAAGGGTAAAGAGGACTCTCTCAGACTTCTTTTAAAAGGACACTAATCTGCTGGGTGCCGTGGCAAACACCTGTAATTCCAGCAGCTTGGTAATCATTTATTCCCTGATTAAAGGAGGATCACAAATTCAAAGTCAGCATCAACAGCTTAGCGAGGCTCCAAGCAACTTAGTGAGACCCTAAGCAAAAAAAGGTCTGGGGGGTGCTGGGACTGTAGCTCAGTGACAGAGGGCTTGCTTAGCATGTGTGAGGCTCTGGGTTCGATCCTTAGCACCACATAAAAACAAATAAATAAGGCCGGGTGCAGGGGAGCTCACCTGTGATCTCAGCAGCTCAGGAGGCTGAGACAGGAGGATTGAGAGTTCACAGCCACCCTCAGCAGAAGCAAGGCGCTAAGCAACTCAGTGAGACACTGTCTCTAAATAAAATACGAAATAGGGTTGGGGTTGTGGCTCAGTGGTCAAGTGCCCCTGAGTTCAATCCCCGGT
>NW_025999999.1:8310245-8403084 GCF_001458135.2 Marmota marmota marmota | reverse complement strand
CCCCCCCCCCAAAAAAAATTTAAAAACAGGGTAGTTAGAGATAAGAGGTAGGTAGGTAGAGATAAAGGCATTCATCTATAACTACAAAAAAATAAAAGTGACTACTAAAAAAAAGGGTGGGGAGAGGCTGCAGATGTGGCTCAGTGGTTGAGTATCCCTGGGTTCAATCCTCAGTACCCCCCAAAAAAGGCACTAATCCTGTTTGTGAGGGTTCTAAACTTGTAACCTAATAAACTCCTAATTTTGTCACATTGGTGATTAGTTTCCAATGTAAGTTTGGTAGGAGGGAGGTCACGGTGAGAATCAGACATAGCATGTGCTATAAGACTTTTAAAAATTAGCATAATCTACAAATTGGCTGTTCTGGCAAACAATATTCTGAGTGATGCAAAGTTACCATTTACAGCATAGATGGGTTAGTAGTTTTCAGTGTTGGAGTGTAGTGAAATTGATAGAATTGTATCCTGAGATTGGTGCTTGAAGTATCTACGTAGAATGTCTTATCTCTAAAGGCAGTGTTTTTCAATGGTATGTTAGCTAAGAGATGGTTACTGTTTCATGCCCTACCTTACCACACTGTAAGTTTGCCTAAATTTATTCTGAGGAAATAGCTATGTAGGGTTTTACCAAGGTTTTTTTTTCCCCTTTTGTTTTCAAATATGTGAAACGTATGTAATTTTTTTTCATGGAAAGAGTGAGGGAAAGGATTTAATTTTGGAGAATTAAGCTGGTTTCTTGAGGAAACAATTTTTTTTTGTTTTGTTTTGTTTTTTAAGAAAATGGCCACAGAAGCCTGTTTTGAGGGGATAAGGAGGTATCATGGCTTGCTTTTGTTGATTTTTCAAGTTTATTTTGTAGTTCATATTGATGGATAAGAAAATTTGTTTTAAATAGTCCTGGTGTTTCAAGAATCCTGTTCTCTATGTCAATTGTTAAGATTAATAGACATGTTGGCAAATAATTTTTTTTCTTTGAATAATTACTTAAATTTTGATTTGTTGCTAATGAAGAGGATAATTGAAGCAAGAATGCATGTGTGAACTCTAGGAATGTTAAATTCTGTGTGTGTGTGTGTATGTGTGTGTGTTCGTTCTAAACGAGATTTTCCAAAAATAAATTATATTGGGCTGGAGATGTGGCTCAAGCGGTAGCGTGCTCGCCTGGCATGCGTGCGGCCTGGGTTCGATCCTCAGCACCACATACAAACAAAGATGTTGTGTCCGCTGAATACTAAAAAATAAATATTAAAAAAATTCTCTCTCTCTCTCTTAAAAAAAAGGTTAACATTTAAAAAAAAAAATATATTGACCTTTTGTAGAATGATATTAAGCCAGAGGTAGCAGGTTGTTTGTTGAGTAGTTTTTGAGAGAGAAACTGATTGCCTGATGTGTATTAACATTTTTTTCCCTCACAGTTTGGTAATCATTTATTCCCTGTTTAGAGTGTATCACACAGTGTTTAGTAACATAATCCATTCTGATGTGAGCTTTATTATCTCAGTCTCATTTGAATGCTAGTCTAATATTTTCAGAGAAAGTTCCTTTATTATCAACCATCCCTGTAATTGAAGCCAACTATCATTTTTAATGTTTCTAAGATTTGTCTCTCTATAAAAACAAAAAATGTAAAAAAATGTTAATCAATGTGATTTCTCATGATTGTCTTAGACTATTACATATAAAATTCCAATATTAGTGGATTATGTTTGATGTAAAATGTACCTATTGCCCTATTTACAATTTCTCTTTTACCCCAAATTACTTTAGCAACATTCTTTCCTTATAGTACTTTGCATATTTTGGCTTCCTGTAAAGACTTGTTTTTGTTTTTGTATCTTGGAATCTGCAGAGGATTGATTATAGGATACCCTTCTCCCCTAGGGTACCAACATTTGAGAATGCTCAAGTACCTTGTATAAGACAAGAAAAAAAGTCTATACATGTTCATATAAATGCAACCATCCTGGGCTTAATTACATAGTATATATCAGAAGCTTTATTGCCAAATATTTTTATTATTATTGTTATTTTGGTATGAGAATTGAACCCATGTGCACTTAACTATGGAGCTACATCCCCAGCCCTTTTTATCTTTTTATTTTGAATTTTAATATTTATTTTTTAGTTTTCGGCAGACACAATGTCTTTGTTTGTATGTGGTGCTGGGGATCGAACCTGGGCCGCACGCATGCCAGGCGAGTGTGCTACCACTTGAGCCACATCCCCAGCCCCAGTATCTTTTTATTTTGAGACAGGGTCTCACTGAGTTGCTTGGGACCCCACTAAGTTGCTGAGGCTGGCCTTGAACTTGTGATCCTCCTGCCTCAGCTCTTGAGCTGCTGGGATTACAGGCATATACCGCTACAACCAGCTCATTGATACGCTTTTAATTGGTACAAAAGGAGGTTTTTGTTTTTTATTTTTTAGGTTTTTTTTTTATTGGTTCATTTTAATATTAGTAGTGGGATTTATTGTGCCATATTTGTACGTGCACATTACATCATTTGATCAGTCTTATTCCCTGTTCTTTCTCTTTCCCTCCTCCTAATCCACTTGCTGTACTCTGTTGATCTCCCTTCTATTGTTATCATTATTGTTTTAATTAGTACATTATAATCTCTCACACACACACACACACATACACACACGAGATTCATTGCAGTATATTTGTACATGAACATAACACAATTTGTTAAATTTTATTCCCTAGTACTTCCCTATACTTTCCCCTTCTCCCTGCATCTTGATCTTCTTCCTCTACTCTGTTGGTCAAGGAATTATTTGATTTTGAAACAACACTTTTAATTGGAAAAATATAGTTGACTTTTGCAATTACATGAAAGATTAAACCTGGTGAGTTCCATGGAGTTAACATCAAAATTATATATGTAAAATTATTAAATTTCCAGAAGTCTTAAATATAAGGGGAAATTAGAGTAACACTTGAGACAAGGGTTTGTTAATATTTATTTAAGCCTTTCACAAATATAGTGACTCTTCATTTAGAACTATGAACATGTATCATTTCTAACTTGGTTCATTTGGGAAATCATCCTGGTGGTTTTTTTTGTTGTTGTTGTTCGTTTGTTTGTTTTTTTAATTTTTTTTTGTTTTTGGTACCGGGGATTGAACTCAGGGGCACTCAACCACTGAGCCACTTCCCCAGCCCTTTTTTGTATTTTATTTAGAGACAGGGTCTCTCACTGGGTTGCTTAGCTCCTCACTGTTACTTATGCTGGCTTTCAACTTGTGATTCTCCTGGCTCAGCCTCCCTGTGGGTTTTTTGTTTTTTTTTTAAAGTCTAGATTTTTTTTTCTTATTTTTTAAAATGACAACAGATTGCATTATAATTCTTATTAACACATATACAGCACAATTTTTCATATCTCTGATTGTATATAAAGTATGTTGACACCAATTCATGTCTTTATACATGTACTTTGGATAATGATGTCTATCACATTCAACCATCCTTGCTAATCCCCTGTCCCCTCTTTTTCTCTCTCACTACTCTGCCCTATCTAGAGTTCCTCTATTTCTCCCATGCTCCCCCTCCCTACCCCACTATGAAGCAGCCTCCTTATATCAGAGAAAACATTTGGCATTTGTTTTTTTGGGACTGGCTAACTTCACTTAGCATTATCTTCTCCAACGCCATCCATTTACCTGCAAATGCCATGATTTTATTCTCTTTTATTGCTGAATAAAATTCCATTCTGTATATATGCCACATTTTTTTTTATCCATTCATCTACTGAAGGGCATCTAGGTTGGCTCCACATTTTATTGTGAATTGTGCTGCTATAAACATTGATGTGGCTGTGTCCCTGTAGTATGCTGATTTTAAGTCCTTTGAGTATAGACCGAAGAGAGGGATAGCTGGGTCATATGGTGGTTTTATTCCAAGATTTCCAAGGAATTTCCATACTGCTTTCCATAATGGCTGTACCAATTTGCTGTCCCACCAATAACATATGAGTGTACCTCCCCCCCCCCTTATCCTCGCCAACACTTATTGTTGTTTGTCTTCTTTATAGCTGCCATTCTGACTGGTGTAAGATGATATCTTAGAGTAGTTTTGATTTGCATTTCTCTAATTGCTAGAGATGATGAACATTTTCTCATATATTTGTTGATTAATTGTGTATCCTCTTCTGAGAAGTATCTGTTCAGGTCCCTGGCCCATTTATTGATTGGGTTATTTGTTTTTTTGGTGCTTAGTTTTTTGAATTCTTTATATACCCTAGAGATTAGTGCTCTATCTGATATGTGAGGGGTAAAAATTTGCTAGATTTTTTTTTAATTTGTTTTTTTGTTGAACATTTTTGTGAATCTAGGCTCAACAATTCACAAGGAAGTAAATTACAGTTTTTTTTCCAGCCCCAACATTTTTAGGTTATGAGCCATTTCAGTAAATCCAGCAATAAGCTCTTTATTATCTGTTATCAGTTCAGAACAAATGGGTACCATGGCAATGTCCAGTTCCTCACTTTCTTTTGAGAAATTTCTAGGAGTTTGAGAATGAACATTTATGACATAGGTATCTGAACTACATCTGTAGTTGTAGATGGACAGAATGCCTTTATTTTGTTTATTTTTATGTGGTGCTAAGGATCAAACCCAGTGCCTCACATGCGATGCAAGTGCTGTCACTGAGCGACAGCCCCAGCCCTATACAGTGTGCCTTTTAATCCTTATAACAGCTCATTAAGCTAGGTATTATTAGCAACATTTTACAAATAAGACTACCAAGTCAAGAGGCAATTTGGCTTGCTTATAGTGTAGAAAAAAGGAAGTCTTTCCTTTCTGTTTTTAGGTTTGTGGGTGAGACCCATATAACAAAAGACAGGTTGGCAAGAGAAAAGCATAAAAATTTGTTTAATATAAGTTTTATATGAAATGAGAGCCTTTATGGAGAAATGATGACCCAAGATGCTAGTAAACCTGTATATTTTTTATGCTGGATATGATGAAAAATCAGTCATGAAAAAGTATGATTGGATGAAGGGGATATGTCCTAATGATTATAAACTGGGTCTGTTCAATTCTTCTCTGTGCCTTGGAGATAGGATATTTCTTTCCTCCAGGTACAGGAAGTGTACCTATCAAATGAGGGTCTTAAGGAAAGGTCAGAAAAATTATTCCTAAGTTTTATGACATGTTTCAGGGGAGAAGGTAAGAGTGACCTTCTTCTGTTTTCTAAAATGTCAAGGTGCTATATTTGGGGAATAGTGTGTCCTGAACCCCATCAGCAACTAGCAGCTGACTTGTTAAAATGTGTAGCTGGAATTAAACTCAGTTCAGTTTCCATTTTTCATGCTGCTTCCAGCTTATAGAGGTACAAAAATGGTCTCAAATGAGATATGAATGATAAAAGCCCATAAATAAAAAGGATCAGTCTTCATTTTTTTCCAAAAACAAAAATCCTGCCTAGAATAAAAATGCCTTTTTCTTGAAATTGAATGTAATCTTCATTTTTAGAATATGGATAGTTTTATGAAGTTTTTCTTTTGCTTGGTTTTAAAAAATAATCTTCAGGAAATAGAATCTCTAGTTTACTATATAAATACTTTG
This sequence comes from Marmota marmota marmota, assembly GCF_001458135.2. Lineage (NCBI taxonomy): Eukaryota > Metazoa > Chordata > Mammalia > Rodentia > Sciuridae > Marmota > Marmota marmota. The sequence continues at coordinate 8,397,511 of NW_025999999.1, read as the reverse complement.
AGATGTTGTTAGGATTCTAAAATTAAATTGTGTAGGGAGATGGGATTGAAAAATATATTTTAGACCTGACTACTCCTTTTGGATTTTTGCTTTCCCCAACTCTCTAGGCCATATCATTAGCCATTGGGGATGAAATCCAATTATCTCAAACCCAAGTACATTTTGTTGCCTCCAGAGTGTAGGAGAGATATCAGAATAAAGCTATTAAGAGTACCAGGGAAGAAATTAAAAGAAACTAACTCTGGGTGTTGGCAAACCAGCAGGGTTATCCTGGTGCTAGGAGAAGCATCTCAGGACTTTTGATTGCTACCCTCTGATAAGTACGTAGAACACACACTCTTGTTTTATTGTTATTGGAATGGACTCAATTCACTTGACATTTAAATGAACATTTTTGCATGATGTGTTTACTTGGACTGTAGTCCACGGAGCTTATCATGTTTCTGTCAGCAATTGTATATCCTCACCTAACTACTGGCATTAGAGGCATTTAGAGGAGTGAGAAAAACAATCTAAAGTAAGAAGTATTATGCAATATTGGTTTGTCACTATAGACATCTTAAGTCAGAACACTTTCCTCTTTTTCTCTTTAGTGGTAAAATACACATAACATGAAATTTATTATTTTAAGCCATTCTCTTTTTTAAAATATTTTTTGGTTGCAGTTGGACACAATACCTTTATTTTATTTATTTACTTTTAGGTGGTGCTGAGGATCAAACCCAGCGCCTCACATGTGCTAGGCAAGTGCTCTACCGCGGAGCCACAATCCCAGCCCCTAAACCATTCTTAATTATACAATTCAGTGGCATTAATAACATCCACAATGTTATGCAGTGCTCACTAGTGTCCATTTCCAGAATATCATCCCAGGCTGAACCACTTTACCCATTCATTAAGCATTAACTTCCCATTCCTTCCTCTCTCCCCAGTTTCTACTCTGCTTTCAGTCTCTGTGAATTTGCCTATTGTAGATGTTTCATAAAAGTAGAATCATAAGTATTTATTTTTGTTTCTAGCTTATTTTTCTCAGTATATTTTTAAGGCTAGACCATATTGTAGCTTGAATCAGAATTTCAAGATGGAGTGAAAAGACAACCCACAGAATGACAAACATTTCCAAATCATATATAAGGGATTAATATCCAGAATTTTTTGAAAGGCTGAATAACTATTCTATTTGTTGTATATACTACTTTTTGTTTACCCATGCTTCTAATTTTGGACATTTGGATTATTTCTAAATGCTCTGAAAATGGATTTATAAGTATCTGTTGAATTCTTGCTCTCAGTTCTTCTAGGTATATACCCAGGAATGGAATTGCTGGATCATGTAGTAATTCTTTTTTAAATTTTTGAGAAACCACCAAATTGTTTTGCACAGTGGCTGTAACATTTTACATTTTCACCAGCAGTGCATGAGGGTTCTAATTTCTCCACATCCTTGACAACACTTGTTATTTTCTATTCTTTTTTTTTGGTCATTTTGATGATGGGTATAAAATGGTATCTGTTGTGATTTTGATGTTTCCCTATGTCAGTCTTTTCATGTGCTTGTTGATCATTTATTTGTACATCTTGTACATTTGGAGAAATGTAAAAAAAAAATTTTTTTAAAGTTTTTTGGAATTTTATGTACAAAGAGCTAGCATGTTTTCTTTTATTGGGTGGCTGTCTTGGGCAGTGCATTCAAGGAAGGTCACCTAGTCCTTTTTTTTTTTTGGTGGGAGGAGTACTGGTTATTGAATTCAGGGGCACTCAACCACTGAGCCACATCTCTAGCCTCTTTTTGTATTTTATTTAGGGACAGAGTCTCACTGAGTTGCTTAGTGCCTTGCTTTTGCTGAGGCTGGCTTTGAACTGGCGATCTTCCTGCCTTAGCCTCCCCAGCTGCTGAGATTACAGGCTTGTATTTCCTTCTCCCCCTACGGGCTCACTTAGTCCAACATAATGAAGCCTATATCCTTCCTGTGCTGACAGAAACACTGCTGGCTCATGTTGAGGCCGTATTTCTGGATCAGACCCCTGGATCAGACTGCTGGTTTGAGCATAGGCTGCAAGAGAGAGAACCCTGGTGGAGTTTTCACCAGTGGCTCCAATAGAGCTGTTGGCAACCCATCTTGCTTTCAAGAGTGCAGCGAGGCAAAAGCGAAATGTCATTTTTGAATCGGGTTGATTGTTATTGCTGAGTTGTAGAGCCTCTTTAAACATTTTGGATATTGCCAGGTGTGGTGGTACATGCCTGTAATCCCGGCTACTTGAGAGACAGAGGGAGGAAATTCAAGTTCAAAGCCAGATTGAGCAATTTAGTGAAACTCTGTCTCAAAATAAAATGTAAAAAGAGCTGGGAATGTAGTTCAGTGGTAGAGTACTTGCCTAACATGTTCAAGGCCCTGGAATTCCAATCCTTAGTACCATAAACAAACAAAAAATTCTGGATATTAATCCCTTATATATGATTTGGAAATGTTATTCTGTGGGTTGTCTTTTCACTCCATCTTTATAAAAAATAAATCCACCATATGTACAAGAAGTGCACTTCTTAATAAATAATGAAACCAGTTACAATGTAAAGTTTTATGTTTGTGCTTCAACATTTCATTTTAAAGAAAGAATAGGGTGCCAGGCATGGTGGCACATCCCTGTAATCCCAGAGACTCAGAATGCTGAGGCAAGAGGATCTTAATTTGTAGACCAGCCTCAGCAATTTAGTGGAAAAAAAACAAAACAGAATAAATAGTGATATGTTAAATTAATATGGAATATTAACTAAATTGAACCTACTATGGATAGTGTGTAAATTGATTATATCTATTTAAAGTTCTTTGACAAAAATTTTTAAAGGAGTTCATTTGTTGAAAAGTTTGGTACAAACCAAGGAAGATAACTTTTCCAACAAAATGACCAGAGAAATTCTTGTCCTAAGTCATAGAACTTTTTTTATCTTAAAAAAAAAAAAAAAAAAAAGTATTCAGGGGCTGGGGTTGTGGCTCAGCGGTAGAGCGCTCACCTAGTATGTGCGAGGCCCTGGGTTTGATCCTCAACACCATATAAAAATAAATAAATAAAGATTTTTTTAAAAAGTATTCAAGTTATCTTTCCCACGACTTGGAAAATATAGAATTTGCATATTTTCCTATAGGCCTCCAAACAGATTGTCCATATGCAAGAAGTTTGCATGTAAGGGATGAAAATTCTTTGTATGATTTGAAATAAACACCCTTGACTATTATTTTAAGATTATACACTTATATTACATTAAGATTACTTTTAGGCACTCCTATCATGTATTTAAGCCTGTACTTATTATTCAAGCTTTGATTTCCTTTATGTCAAGTCTATATCCCAGTTAAGGTTTTCATTAGTATTAAATTAATCTCTCTTGAATTGCCATAATATGTGGTTTGTTTCTAGATCATTAGGAAATTAAAAAGATTGCTTAATAAAACCCAATTCCATCTTCTCTATTACATGGTAAGTGATAGAAATAATCAGTTACTAGTGTTTATTACTAGTGTTTGTGATTTTTACTTTCTATCACCAATCACAAAGCATTCAGATGTAAGCCAGATTTGTGTGTGTGTGTGTGTGTGTGTGTGTGTGCACGCGCGACTAATTGTCTTATGTTAGTTGCATTTAATAAGAGAAACCTTTTTTCTTCTTAGTGTCATGGTCTATTTTCAGTATTGCTAAACTTGTTTTCAAAATTGTTCTAACATAATGACTACCTTCAATTCATTATATCTTTTCTGCTTTCACGTTCTCTGAATATTTGCTTTATGTGTCCAACTGAGGAAAGGACATATGACAATGGAATCAAGCTCTGTTGCAAAAATTTAGGTTAAACCTTATGGATAAAACCTGCTAGGTCTGGGAAAACTTCTAAAATCATAAGGACCTTGTGATTCCATCACTCAGAACATTTTTTTCCGGTTTTGACGGTCATGTGAAAGAACCAGGTCCCTATTTTACAATATTTTTGACATTGTAGGGGGCCACATCAAATGACTGTATCAAGGTTTTTATTTTTCCTAAGTTTATTTTTTTTTAATCCCCCCCTGCCCCTCAATCCTTCCTTGGGATGAATAGAACAACATTACCTAGGACACTTTGTGAATTTATTTCCACTTACATTTCCAGTTCATTAAGTATCTAAGTTCTGTTTCATTCTTTAAGATTTTGAAGAAGATAGTCAAAACATTTCAGTCAAGAGCTAGATGGGGTTGTGGCTCAGTGGTAGAACACTTACCTAGCATGTGTGAGGCACTGGGTTCGATTCTCAGCACTGCATATAAATAAATGAATAAAATAAAGGTCCATGAACATCTTTAAAAAAATTTAGATAACTTATGTGGAAGTATCTGACCTAAAATATATGTTAGGTTGGCCGATGGACCCAACTCAGACCATAGGATATAAAAGAATATATGTTTGTTTACTTAATTGGGTCATTATTTTAAAATTGGAGATTATAGGTTAAAAAAAAGAAAACTAGCTTGGCTCTTTTCATACAGTTGGCAATATTTGGCTGTCATTCTCACAGTTCCCTGTTCCCTCAGCTACAGTTGAGTAGCTACTTCTTTCTTCAGGTAAAATGTGCATCCTTACTTGGCCCATTTCACACATCAGTTCATTTGGTTGACTCTGATGCAGTTTGGAACATGTTAGATGAATCTGAATCTCAGGAAGTTTATTAGGTAAATTTTATAGTACCTTGAGATACTGGTCATTAAAATGAGTTATCAGTATTAGCCTGAATAAATCTTACAGGTTTTAAGGACTGATTTCCTAGACTGAGTTAATTGGCCCCTTTTCCTTCTCTCTATATCTTCTTAGTTATGTTACTGATCTTCTAAAACTTATAAATATGTAATTGTATATCCCTGTAATACAACATGAGCTGTATGTTTCTTCAGGCTAAGGACCATGAGCTATTTTGTTTCTTGTTATAAGTAGCTAGTACCTGGTACACAGATGTTTGTTATGTATACAAATGTTTGTTAAATTCCTCTAACTTTAGAATTGGCATTTGAGTGCCATAATTGGTTTTATTTTTGAAAAAAAAAAGTATTAGCTATATTTATTCTTTTATTACAAGCAACCTTGTTTAAACAGGATTTTTTAAAAAGCAATTATCTCAAAAATTTTTACTTTTTCAGTCTTAAATTGAAAACTATTTTTTTTTTTTAAAGAAAGAGAGAGAGAGAGAGAGAATTTTAATATTTATTTTGTTTTTAGTTATCGGCGGACACAACATCTTTGTTTGTATGTGGTGCTAAGGATCGAACCCGGGCCGCACGCATGCCAGGCAAGCGCGCTACCGCTTGAGCCACATCCCTGGCCCCTTAAATTGAAAACTATTGAAAATGCAAGGCCTAATAAGTACAGATTCTTAGAGGAGAAATTTTCGAGCTAGGTAATTTTTTCCTTTTATTAAAATAAACATTCTAATAATATTCTTATTATTTTTAAACAAATTTTTTAGCTACCATTTAATTTTGTCTTTGTAAGAACTGAAATATTGGCAGTCTCTCAAACTCCGCTTACTTATTTACGTATCTAATCATTTGGGAACTTTTTTTTTTTTTTTTTAATCTTTTTTATAGTTGTAGATGGGCCGGCCGCATGCCTTTATTTTTTAATGTGGTACTGAGGATCAAACCCAGTGCCTCACACATGCTAGGCAAGTGCTCTGCCACTGAACTACAGCCCCAGCCCTTGGGAACTTATTTTACGTTACTGAAAGTGTTATATGGTATATAGGTTTTTTATTTTAAGTAAATAAAATTGAGATAATCTTAAACTTTAATAAATCTTTTTTTAGATCATTTGTGATCTTTTGCCTTTCTCTGTTTTTGTTTTAAGGATTTTCACATGGTTTTGAAAAATGGAAAAAGTTCTCTGGTGCCTGTTTATATGATAATTGGAAAGATTTTATTTAACATTTTCTCAGTGGAAAAAAATGTGTTTTATTACCTTTTCTAGTTATAATAGCAGAGAACCAACATTGTATATCCTAATTACTAGAAAGTGCTGATAATTTTTAGACTTAAAGCATGAAAGCATATGACTGTGGGTAGTTGGATTGGGATTTATTTTATAAAGGGACTATTAATCGTGGTTTCTTCCAGTTGTAGTGTTTTCAGAACTTTTAGGCATTACATTTGACCATTTCTACTTTTCTATTGAGTACCCCCACACAAACCTCCCAGGAGTTGGAGGAGTCCAACCACATGTTTTCAAAATGTAAATGTCTCTGGGGAAAATGACTCCCTGTAAAGGTATCTTTAAAGTTTCAATATATATAAAAAAATTTTTTTTTAATTGTTAGTAGACCTTTTTATTTATTTATGTGTGATGCTGAGAATTGAACCCAATGAATGCCTCACACATGCTAGGCAAGCACTCTACCACTGAGCTACAACTCTAGCCCCTACAGTATCAATATATTTAAAGGATTATGTACGTATCTTCAGCTCAGTATTTTTACTAGACTAGGTAATTTCCTGGACCCTTATAAAGATTATTGTAATAACATTTACTGAGGACAAATATCCACTGACAGAATAAAAAAAACTTTCCCCCTTCTTCCATTCCACGTCTAGACATCTGCAGCATGCAGTTGGTTCTAGTCCATATCAAGATGACGGATTTAGGTGTTAGAAGGTAGAGAAGTTGGTATAGGTAGACTCAACTTAAATGGGTACTTGAAAGCAAGATGGTACTGCTTTGGTTTGTTTTTGTATCCTTAATTTAATCTCTCTCTAGACATTGTTCAATTTTAAACACCATTTACCAGCTGCATTTGTTTTCTATTCTACTAACCTGAAATGTGCTAGAGAAAATAAACTAAGACAAATGGATTTATTTTTCTGTTTTCTTTTGGCTTAATATGTCAGGATCAGAATTGGCTTGTATTTCCAGACTCAGGGTGCCAGAAAAAGAAATAATACACAATGCTTAGGCTTATCTTCAAAACTCTTATTGGCAAATTAGGTTAATTTTAGTGATGATCAGAGGCTTCTAAATTGGAGGGCAGTGGTAACTCCTATAAATACCAATTTCCAAATGGTGTCTCTCTGTTCCAGCCCATCACAACAGTTTTAAAACCAGCTTTTGTTTTTGTTTTTGTTTTGTTTTGTTGCTTTGTTTTGTTTTTTTAACAGGAGAGCCAGTGTAACTCCTTCAAGACTGGAGTGACACACACTGCATCTGCATCTGCCTCATGTGAGTTCTCATTTTGGCAGCAGCACTCTGCTAGGCTGGAACCTCTGTAGAGGTTTGCCCTTTATTTTTCTGAAATCTATAAATTACTACACAGTATATCTTGGTGGCAAAGGTAAAAAATGCATGAGAATTCCAAATTTCCCCGAAGGAAGTTTCTGCTCATTCTAAAGGAATATCTCCCTGTAGATTCTTTTTTGTGTGAGCTGCATCTACTCAGAACAAAGCCTACAACTTTCATCCCCACACACATTTATTTTTGAAGAGCTGTTTTTTGTTTTTGTTTTTTTCCCCCTTGCAGATTATGGAGTAAAGAGTATCTTTTAAATGCTCTCAGTAGCTTCAACTTTCAAAGCTTTGGTTGTTCTCTTTATAGTCTAGTTACGTAACCTGAGAACACTCTGTGCTGTCCTAGTGGCTGAAGCAGTCCTCTTTTTTGGACTCTGGCCCTTAAAACAATTTCTTTCTTTGTCTTTGGATATTGAGTAAGTTGGGGGTAGCCCCGAAGACCATCTTAGAGAATAAATAAGCAGTTAATGTGCAAGGTTATACTTACCCTGAAGTTTCAGGGTAGGTTTTGGAACCACAGAAGGTTAACTTTAAGAGTGGAACTTAAAACTCTGCATCATTTACTTGCCACCGTTTTGTAAGAAATTGAAATTAGAGCCTTTGTACAAACTGTAGAGAGGCATAGAGCTCCACAGTCTGAGGTGATAGATACAGTTGCCTGCAAATGGAGACTGGCTTTGAAGGGTCTGGTTGATCAGAAAAGGAGTTCTGCTTTTTAATCTTTACTTTTTTAAGGAATGGTGGTACTCTTTAAGCTTCAGGAATTTTTATCAACAGGTCAGAAGAAAAAAATATTTACTCCCAAGGGAAAACAGAATAGAACATCTAAATTCATGCCCTGAAAAGCTTCAGTTCTGCTTCTGAAGTAGTGGTTGTATTTTGTATAGCTATCAGATGATTTAATAACCCAGAGTTTGTATTACTGAATTGGTTATCCAGTAAGCTTATGAGAAAATATCTGTACTTTTGTGGGTCTTACAGCTTAATGAAAAAGATGGTGTTATGAAAATGGAACTTGGACTTTAAGAGATTGATTCCCACCTGAGACTAGATCACTTTATTTTGGACCAGTTGAAAGAAATTGAAGTAGCATATTTCAGCATCCAAGCTTAAAGTTTGATGGTTATGAAATGTATAAATTCATAGCAGTGGTTGTATTCCCCACCACAGAGAGTTTGGGATGAAACTCAGAAATCTAAATTCTGATTTGAGTGCTGTTTGTACTTGGCAGTGTAACTTCAGGTTAGCAGATAGGGAGAATATATCCTGTTTCTGGGAAGTACCCTGAACTCATTGAGGGAAAGGAAATTTTGAAAGCACTTGTTTCTAGGTTGAACTTCTAGAAAGTCACCTCAGTTGAACACTTGGATATTCTGCCCTGTGAATAAATGCAGTGTGGCAAATAAATATATAGTGTTTTATTTTCTAATACACTAGAAAAATGGGGCATTGAGATTTTTTTCCCCTGTATTTTTTCTCACTAAAAAATTCTCAGTAAATTAATCTGAACTCTTCAGTCCAAAATGTCTCATACACATAGTTTACAATCACAGATTACTCCATCACTCCATAATGTCTAACTAGGGAAAATTGGTGATTTAGAGGTGAGCTTGTATGAGGGTGGTTATGATTTATTTTTCATTCTCCAGTCTTAATACCACAAATTATCCTCCTGAAAAACTAATAGAAAACATTTTGTACCAACATTTTGTACCAATTAATGTTGGTAGGTTACCCAAATTATTTAGCTGTACAGGAATTTTATGTCATTAAGTATTGTTTGAAATAACTGGGGCTTTGGTTAGGAAGAAGCAAGTTTTGTTTTATGGTAATTTTGTTCAAGTGGGGACAACTGTCAATTGGTGGGAGACATGGCAGGGAAAGCCAGGTGAGAAATGTTAGTTTATATTTTCAGCCTAACTCAAATTTACATCATTGGGTAGCAGGCCTTACTGGGTCATCAGCTTTTACTCTGTTAACAGTTTTGTACATGTAGCACTTCCTTTACTGCAGTGTGTGTCGTACAGATTCAGGAATTCCACACATGAGGTTTTAAGGTGTGTGTATGTATGTGTATGTTTGTGTTGGGAGGGAGGGTGGAATGGGGTATAAAGCAGGAGTTGAGGGGGAAATAAATACAACCAGCTTTGAAAATGTTATCTAGAGTTATTGGCATTGGATTACTATTACCCCCAAAACAACAAAAGGAAAAAATATGACTTCTTTTGGTGTTGTTCTGATGAGATGAAATGCAAGGATCTCTAGAAGCACCTTAGAATTTTTCTTTTAATTTGACAATGTTTATTAAAGGATTTTAAAAGACCAGCTTGCTTTTTTAAGATTTCAATTTAAAAAACAGATAACTACATCAATATGTTACAAGTTTTAAAGTACAGAGCATACACGGAGCTCTCCTTCCTTACCTTGTAACATTGCCATTCACTTCCCTTTTTTGGAGACAAGTAGCATTACCAGCTTCTTATATAGTTCCCAAAATATTCTAAAGATTACTTTTAGAAAGGGAAAGTTGAACTGTACTCACTAAAATATTAACACTAACTTGAACAGGCAAACTAATTGCAATGAAAAATCAGTTTGATCCACATCATGTACAACCACAAGAATGGGATCCTAATTGGAATGTGTTGCTCTCCATGTATGTATAATATGTCAAAATACACCCTACTATCATGTATATCTAAAAGTATCAAATAAAAAAAATCAGTTTGAGCTATAGGCTAAATAGATGGAAGAACTATAATAATTGCTGCATTATTGTGAGACTGCAAAAATAGGGTGGATAGGGTGGATAATTGTTTAATTGCCACATTTGGCATTAAACAAATTAAGTAGGTCTTTATTTTATTTTTATTTTCAGTGCGCCTTACCTATTCCTAGAGACTGATGGAATATTAGTAACCTAAATATTTCATTTGGGAGAAGCCTATTTAAAGGAGCAACATTTTCTTTATGGTGAACTACAGTGATAATTTTAAAAAGTTTTTTCATTGTGGAAAATTTCAGACATATACAGTAGTAGAGAGAAATCTCTATAATCTGAAATCCATGCTTTTTGACCTATAACAAACGCTCCTTTAGCAGATAAAGAGAAATTATATATACTTTTTTTTTACACATACTTGCATGTATCCACCCTGCCATAATCATGTCTAATAAAAGAAGTCATGATTCTTTAATACCTAATTCCCAGTTCATATGGATTTCCCTGTTGTCTCAGGCATGTCTTTTTATGGTTGGTTTGTAGTAATTCTTTATAAAATGCAATTTTGAAGCCTATAAGATTGTTAGAGCTGATAAAAAACAAGTTAATCTGACAAGTAGAACAGATATATTGATTAAAGGAGTATAAAGCAAATATTAAACCAAATAGGAATTTAATAAATAAACTTTTAAAAAAGCTCATTTTGAAGATTCCTACGTCAGTTGTGAACATCACTGAAGCCTTTGACAAACCCAGACTTCTCTTATCTACTTTTCTGTTTACTTATTTTCTTACAGTTAATATCACAGCTATATTCTTTTTGCCTTCAGATTGTGAGAGTGAAAGAGTAGATAAAAGAAAAAAAATGTTTAGGTTTCCTGAGAATGAAGGGACTATTTTGAAATGTTTGATATTTCTTTTAACTGCTGCTCCTGATATGAATGATTTCTACAGATTAATAATTGAATTCTCTTAATTAATGGGGGCTGTGCAAAACATAGAATTTGAGGGGGGAAAAAAGAAATGGCAGACTGAGGAGGAAGGAAAAATTAGGAAAGAGTAGAAACACACTTGTTTGCCTTCTTTTAATGGGCTGTTCTTTATGCTGACTAATAAGAACCTCCTCTTTGTGCAGTATACAAGTCCCCGGAGTATGAATCCCTTGGCTTTGAGCTTACTGTGGAGAGATTAGTTTCTATTGGCTACCCCCAGGAGCTGCTCAGCTTTGCTTATGATTCTACATTCCCTACCAGGTAATTTTTCAAGATATTTTTATCTTAAGACCACTTCCTCTATCCCTCAAATTAGTAATTCCAAATTTATCCCTGACTAAAAGAATATATCACATAATACCTTGTTGTTTTGGGTTGGTATTAATTCTAGAATTACCACAAACCTTTCATATATACTATATCTTCTGTGTTCTTGAATTGAACTCGGTTTATTGCTGTTGAAGATGACCTACTTAGGGATATGAGAAAGTACCTGATGGTGCTTGGTGCAGTGGTGCATGTCTGTAATTCCAGTGATGTGGGAAGCAGAAGCAGGAGGCTTAGAAGATCAAGGCCTGCTTCAGTAACTTAGTGAGAGTTGGTCTCAAAAAATAAAAAACACTGTGAATGTAACTCCGTGGTAAAGCGCCCAGGTTCAATCTCTAGTACCAAAACCAATATCCTGATGGGCAGCATCACAGATGGTCCTATCTGTCCTACCTTTGGCTTTTAGAGAGCAGTTATGTGTTTTACTAATACAATTACTAGATACTTAGAGCCACCTTAGACTGTTTGCATTTCTGGATTTGATAGGGAAGATTTAGGGTTAAACTGGGTGTTGTAAGGCATGTCCATAATCTCAGTGATTTGGGAGGCTAAGGCAGCAGAATTGCAAGTTTGAGGCCTGCCTGAGCAATTTAGCAAAACCACATTTCCAAATAAAATATAGAAAAAAAGGGCTGGGGATGTAGCTTAGTGGTAGAGTGCTTGGCTAGTATGTTTAAGGCTCCAGGATCAATCCCCAGTACTCCCAGTACTGCCCCCTCCCCCAAAAATTAAAATCACAGAAGATGATATTGCCAGGTGTGGTAGTACACACCTGTAATTTCAGTGGCTCCAGAGACTGAGGCAGGAGGATCACAGGTTCAAAGCCAGCTCAGCAACTAAGTGAGACGCTGTCTCAAAATAAAAACTGAAAAGGGCTTGGGATGTATTCAGTGGTTAAATTCCCAGTATGGACCCCCTCAAAAAAAATATGATATTTATTTGAAATACCATGATATATATCTCACAGTGTCAAAAAGAGAAAAATCGGGGCTGGAGTTGTGGCTCAGTGGCAGAGCACTCGCCTAGCATGTGGGAGATCTTCAGCACCACATAAAAATAAATAAACAAAATAAAGCTATTGTGTCCAACTACAATTAAAAAATAATTTTTTTAAAAGAGAGAAATATAGGACAGCTCACTTATCCCAGGAAATGGAAAGACTATTTTAGAATGATATCAGTTGTATTGGTAGAAATTATAGTTTATACTGTTTGATTAAGCCCTTATTCATAATAGAAAACATTTATGATTACTTATCTGGAATAAATATTTGTAATTGCTCTGGGATTTATTTTAAAGATTTTATTTACATACTTTAGCCCCTAAGGTTATATTGTTTTAGAATACACCTAAGTCGCTACAAAGCTTGAGTTAGAGGACGTTGGCTTATAGTGATTGAGTAGTACTATATAAAACTATTGCATATATTACTTTGCATTATCAATGATGCCATTATTTTCACATAGAGGACTTGTGTTTGACACATTATATGGAAATCTTTTGAAAGTCGATGCCTATGGAAACCTCTTGGTCTGTGCACATGGATTTAACTTCATAAGAGGGTAAGTACAAAGAATGTTCAGTCTCTTTCTAGAGTTTGTTTGTTTTTTCTATAGTCAAACAATATGAAAATGACATTGTCTTTCCAGATGAGATGTACTTTCCTATTTATTTTAAAGAATTATTCCTGGACTGGGGATGTAGCTCAATGATAAAGCACTTTTGCCTACCATGTGTGAGACCTCAGATTCAATCCCTAGCATGGAGGATCACAAGTTCAAAGCAAGCCTCAGCAACTTAGCTAGGCTCTAAGCAATTTAGCCAGAGCCTGTCTCAAAATAAAAAATACAAAAAGCGGGGGAATGGGCTGGGGATGTGGCTCAGTGGTTAAACTATAGCAATTTAATAAAGATTTTTAAAAGCTAATACATTGTTTTTTAACGTTCTAATAAATAGCTTCAGATGTTCATACGGTTAAAAAAATTTTTTTAAACATAGGGATAAAAATGAATACAAGGAGGATGGAGTTGTGGCTCAACAGTAGAGGGCTCACTTAGCACATGCGAGACCCTAGGTTCATCCTTAGCCCCATATAAAAATAAATAAAACAAAGGTATTGTGTCCAACTACAGCTAAAAAATAAATATTTAAAAAAATGAATACAAGAAAAGCGGGGCATAGTGGCGTGTGCCTGTATTTCCATCTACATAGGAGGCTGAGACAGAGGGTCCTTGAGCTCAAACAAGTTTCAAGGTTAACTCTTGTTGATCCAGGTATAGTGGTGCACACCCCAGATTCTGGAAGGCTAAGGAGGATCATAAGTTTGAGGGCAGCCTGGGCCAATTTGGTCAGACCCTGTCTTAAAATAAAAATACAAGGGTGTTGAGGATATAACTCAATGGTGGAGCACTTGCCTGGCATGCATGAAGCCCTGGCTTTAATCCATAGTAGTACTGTAAAAAGAAGAAGGAAAAAAGCTTTACTGGATGCTGTATAACTAAAATTCACTTACTTTAAACAAAATATAATTTGCATCTACATTTATTACCCAACTCAAAAAATAGAGGGAAAGAGTAATGATATATAAAACAAGGATAAACTTTATTTTCATAATCAGGATATTATGTCACTAATTTGAGTTTTCAACCTGGAAAATAGCAGATAAAAACATTTGGTGTATACAATTTTTTTAGTGAAACATATCAGTTTTTTCTTTTAAAAAATCACAATATCACAATTTGACAACTGCTATAATTATGACTTTATGTTTTCTCTATTTACTGCCTGACACAGTATTTACATACTGACACAGTATGACAGAACAGCAACTTCTATTTTTATTTATCTATTTATTTTGGAGTACTAAGGATTGAACCCAGGGCATTGCACATGCAAGGCAAGTACTCTGTCACTGAACTACATCCCCAGACCTTTTCCATTTTATTTTGAGACAGGATCTCCCTAAGTTACACAGACTGGCCTTTAGCTTTTGATCCTGTTGTCTTCACAGGTGTGTGCCACTTCACCTGGCTGTTATTCATTCTTGACAGCAGAGTTGTAAATAGAAAGACAATGTCTTTTGGCAAATACCTTTTGTGGTAAGAGGTAGGAGGTAACTGAGTGCCTCTTATCACAAAAGGTACTTGCCAGAAGACATTGTACCAAACTTTTTAAATCTGAGGTCATAGTAGTGTCCCACTTAGAATTTGACCATCTGATATAATACTCTTCAGGTATTATTGACATTACATATGCTCAGAGATGTCCCATATAATACGTACAGAGAACAGTGTGAAGTAAACATCCACCTTGACCTATCTGGGCAGGCCAGAAAGGTTATACCCACTGTTCCTTTCATTGGGGTTTTTCAACATTCACAAATATCAAGAAGCAGGATTTAAACATAAAATGACTACATGTAGTACTAGTAGCCTAAGCTCTTTTATTTACAAATGTTGTCGCTTTTATTCAGAATATCAATGAGGATGAACCAGTTTTCAAATGTCTGAAAATGAATTTTTGTATTAATGGAGGGGTAGATGGAGAAGAAAAGCAGTTCATTAATTTAGCTTTACAGTCACATTTACTAATTCAAGATTCACAACCACCTACCTCTCTTCCTCAGTAAAGTTTCCAAGTAGCTCCTCTGGAAACATATTTAATGGTGTTTCAAAAACATGTAATTTATGAGTAAATGCAGAATCATTCAAACAACACACTACAGTTCTTTGAGTCAAAAGGGAAAGTCCTTGGAAAGGAGAAACAAGATGGATAAAATGGGAGAAATGGTTATTGATGGACAGGGCCAAAAGAAGTCAGGGCTTCATCTGGCATCACATGTCTTGCTAATAATTTGGAAATTAATTTTTCAGAAAATTAAGTTATTTTTTAAAAATATTTTTTAGTTGTTGATGGATCTTTATTTTATTTGCTTATTTATATGTGTTCTGGGAATTGAATGCAGTGCCTCATACGTACGAAACAAGCGCTCTACCACAGAGCTCCAACTCCAGCCCCAAAAAAGCTGTTATTTTGTGGGTCACAGAAAGTTAGCAGTAATCTGCACTAAATTATTTTCTTCCTACTCTGAGTGCACTGTCCTACTTTTATGGTGTATTACCTCTCCCTGAGTTGATTTTTAAATTTTAAATATATACCAGCATGATTTGATATTTAAACAAAATATAATTTCTAACTGCATATATGTCAATTTGGGTAGTAACTGCCTAATAAATGTTAACTGTCTCTATAGAGGAATTGCTCTTTACTGATGGAACAGTATATTACATTTAAGAAAACAATGTCATCTTACTAAACTTCACTGAGGAATATGTATTGTTATTCCCTTCCCTCTTATTTTTCATTACATAAAATTTGGAAGACTAGAAGATGAGGTATTCTACAAAGTTATTTTTTATTAGGACCTCTTATTTCAGAAGGATGACTAAGAGGAAACTAAGACAGGATGATAATAAGATTTTATATGCCTAACTGGAATTTATACCATTTGCAGTTAACAAATTGAAGCAGAAATTTACCCAAGTCACTCAGTGTTAACTTTGATTTCTTTTATTTAGATTTGTTAATTTTCATAAATTCACTGAGAATTATACATTTATTTATTTATTTATTTGGGTACCAGGGATTGAACTCGGGGTACTTGACCACTGAGCCACATCCCCAGCCCTATTTTGTATTTTATTCAGAGACAGGGTCTCATTTAGTCGTTGAGTGCCTCGTTTTTGCTGAGGCTGGCTTTGAACTTGCAATCCTCCTGCCTCAGCCTCCTGGGCCGCTGGGGTTACAGGTGTGTCACACCACATCTGGTTTGAGAATTTTACATCTTCATATTTTAGTCTTTGTCTGTTTTAGCTTTTCTGAAATATTTTTTATTAATATTGTTCCCTTCTTTTTCTTGAAGTGTTTCATTTCACTCACAAGCTTCTTGTGCATCTTTAATTTCTTTCACTGACTTTTTCTTTACACCTTAAATATCCTCCATGGTTCCAATTTCAGTTTCTTTATTAGTTTTCATGATTTCATCTATTACCGGTGAATATATGATTCCATTTATCTTTCAGATTTGACTCTTTGTTTTAAAATCTTGATCTTTGTTTCTGATTGCCTGCTATGAATCTTTTTTACTTCAAGCTTAGTATAGCCAAAATAGAACTACTTTTATGTCCACTTCTTATCCAGATATTTTTTTTTTTTTTTTGTAGTACTGGGGATTAAACCTAGAGCCATCATGTTTTATTAGCAGTTCCAATCACTTCTCAAGAGATACCTAAGCATAATTGTCATTATTTTTGACTCTTAGGTCTCTCATTTACCACACCCATACAGTTGCCTGGTCTTATTCATTTCCTCAGCAGTCTCTCAAAATGCATTTATTCCTTTATTTTCCTCTGATAGCATGCTAGGACAGGCTCTACTAGTCTCATGACTACTGCATTAACCACCTAACTGATTTTCTGTTACTTTCTATAGATGGCTTTTGTTGCATAATAAATTATTCCCAAACTTGGTGACTTAAAATAATGACAATTTGGGGGCTAGGGTGGTGGCCCAGTAGTAGAGTGCCTGCCTAGCATGTGTGGGGCACTAGGTTCTCAGCACTGCATATAAATAAATAAAATAAAGTTTCATTAGCAACTTAAAAAAATAGTGACTATTTTATTTAGCTCTAAATTATGAAAGTCAGCTGTGCAATTCTAGGATTGTTCAGCTGATATCTCTGGGCTGTTTCTTATGTCTGTGGTCAGCTGGTGAATCAGCTGGCAGCTGATCTAGAATAGCCTCACTCACAGGTCTGGCAACTGGCAGGCTGTTGGCTGTGTTCCTCATTTCTTCATGTATCCTTTTATCTCCTGGTGGACCATTTCACTGTTATTCACATAGTAGTCTCAGGGTTCCATGTGCAGCAGGAGAGGGCAAGCCATTGTGCACAGTGTCTTCCAAGTTTGCTTAGATCCCATTTGCTGCTATTCACACCTATGTTTAAGGATGAAGAAATAGACTGAAGTTCTAATGGGAGAAACCATAAAGTTGCATTGCAAAGTGTTGGGAAGAATTTTGGGCCATTTATTGCATTTTCTTTCTGCAGTTTATTCCAAAACTGATACCAATTTAATCTTCTTAAAATTTAATTCTGATGAGTTGAATCCCTTTGTGTAAAAACTATAAGTAATACTGTCTTATTCCTGAATGAAGTGTAAGAACAGTGGCATAATCTGCCTCAGCCCATCTTTCTGGCTGTTTTTTTGTTTTGTTTTGTTTTTTTCTCTGCTTCACTACCTGTACTAAAATTGGACTTGTTTCTCAGCTGGTCCTCTTAGCTTTTAAGGCTTAGCTTATATGTCACCTCTTTCATGAATCCTAGATTTTCCAATTCCTTCTCTCATTTGCTTCTCTCTACCCCTTAAGTTGAAATGATTTCCCCTTCCTCAGTTTTCTTACAGCTCTTTGCAGCTTTCTTGTAGTAGTTGTGATTTTTTAAAAATCTTATTATACTTAAATGTGTATGTTTCTCCCTCCCAGACTGAGAACTCTTTAAGGCTAGAACTTGAGCTTGTTCATATTCTAGTACCCCATGTTTAATATTTGGAACCCTGTGTTGTACATAACCATCAAAATATTTGAATGAATTATTATTTTTTTTAGTTGTAAATGAACACAATACTTTTCTCTATTTGTTTTTATGTGGTGCTGAGGATCAAACCCAGTGCCTCACAGGTGCTAGGCAAGTGCTCTACCACTGAGCCACAACCCCAGACCCTAGAATGAATTTTTGAATAATGAATATTCTCCAGTCATGTTAATTTTTTGAATGTCAATTTTTAAAATTTTTCTTTCAGGCCAGAAACTAGAGAGCAGTATCCAAATAAATTTATTCAACGAGATGACACTGAAAGATTTTACATTCTGAACACACTATTCAATCTACCAGGTAGACTCATTCTATGCTTATATATTGGTACTTTCCCTTCTTTCCATAATCATTTGTCTTTGCTCAAAGGAGATAATAAAATGTTTGAATTATTTCACTTATAGCTTATGAATATCTATTCTTCATTTTTCAGAGACCTACCTGTTGGCCTGCCTAGTAGATTTTTTTACTAATTGTCCCAGATATACCAGGTGTGTATATGCTACAATTTTCTTTTTCCAGTTGATTTTTAAAATTAATGTACAGGGTTTTAGAGAACTGGCCATTGTAGGTCTTTTCTGCTTTTCTAAAGTGAATTTAGTGCTAGTGAGAGATGCCACATTGCCAGCCTGGAGATGGGACAGCACCAGCAGCTCCATGCAGGCTCTCACCTCCCACACGGCCCCTCTCCTTGCCAGTGTGCTGCAGCCATGTTTGGAAGGGACCACTTCTGATTGGCTTCTCCTGGGAATGAAGACGGCCAGCAGAGGTGCTAATTGTGACAACTGAGTGGGAGGTTTGTGTGATGATTATCTGTCCAAGCAGAATTACACTAAAACCCCCCGACTCATTTCACAGCAGCTACCCAGGAGCCATTCAGGGATGGTAATTTAGTTTCATTCCCAGGCCCAGCAAGATTTCATTGAGGAATAAATACTGCTTATTTTCCCTGAAGCAATTTTTTGCTTAAGTCTTGAATAAATTATCCTCTATTTTTATAGGGAATTGGATAGCCTTTGCTGAAGGTGTAGCCATATATGTCAGAGTTTGCTAACTTCTTATGTTAGTCCTTACCCACTTCAGGACACTAAATTTGGTGGAAGGCTGAGTCACTAAGAAAATGGACATTATCTTTATACCTAGGGACAATGTCAGAAAGAAGTCAGGGTAGAAAGAACCTAAATGACCAATTGTACGTTTTAGATGTTTCTTCAGTGAGAACCTGTTTCTAAAAAGTTATGAATAAAAACCTGATATTTTATTACTTTGACCTTTTAGCTTCCATTCTATATATTATTCTATCACTTTGTATTTGTTCAGAGTTATTGTATTCCATTGAACATATGGCAATTTCTGGTGGTCAAAAATGGATTTTTATTAGGGAGTAATTATTTTCCTAATTAGCCACAGCCATACCCATATGATATTGGAATCTTTGAGTCCCCTGGGTAACTTTTGTCATTCATTTTATTTATCCTCTTTTGAATTCCCTGTCACATTCTTTTTATCTTTCTGTAGCTGTGAGACAGGATTTAAAGATGGGGACCTCTTCATGTCCTACCGGAGTATGTTCCAAGATGTAAGAGATGCTGTTGACTGGGTTCATTACAAGGTACTCAGAAGCTGCTTCTTCCCCTGCTTACTGTCTGGCATGTCTTTACTTTTCAAGTGCAAATGGAGTAAAATTTTTCTTCCATTTATAAAAATGGGTTGGGGGTGAAGGGATTTCCCGCCTAATGATAGATCTCTAGAATATATTTGTTCTTGTTTGGTCATCCTAGCCACCTTTCCTCACTTGGTGAAACTTGGCTTCTAGATTTAAATGAGTTTTCATTTCTCAAACTGACTTAGAAGAGATTTTCGTGTAAAAGATTATATTTAACAAATCTTTGCAGAAAAGTAGACAGTTTCATATTTGAAGACAGATTTTGGTGGCAGAGTTGCAGCAAATCATATCTACTACTTTTTCCTAACCCTCTAGTTTTATTTGTTTTTTCCATTTTGGTAAACACTTAAGTTCATTCTGGTTGACAGTAAATACAATTTTTATTGTGAACTAAATGTTAAAAAAAAACTTATTTTGTTATTTTCTTAGCTTTTTTTTTTTTCTTTTCCCCAGGGCTCCCTTAAGGAAAAGACAGTTGAAAATCTTGAGAAGTATGTAGTCAAAGATGTAAGTAATAAAGGGAGAAACAGATCTATATAGCTTATTTTACCTATTAAAGAAATGAATAATAAGCCTGTTCATAATGAAATGGACAAGGAAGATAGTTCTTTGTTGTGACATAGTATGTGCAAGGTATAATCACCAAGAATAACTAGAACATAGGTCTTAGTTTTTTGTGTGATTAGTAAGCAAGAAGACCTAGTATTTCATTTGTCCTTTTAGATCTAATTATAACATAGCAACTAGGGGGTTACTGTGTGTATATCACCATTATATCATCTAATATATTATTGTTATATCTGTTTTATAAATGAAAAAACTAAGAAATAGAGGAATTAAATATCTTCCCTAAGATTACACAGTTAGTAAATAGTAAAGGCAAGATTCACACCCAAATCTGACTTAAATCAGAAGCATTATACTAGACACTGGACCATCTAAAAAAATGTGCATGTATATGACTGTTATTTAAAGTACCTTGGGCTGGGGTTGTGGCTCAGTGGTAGAGTGCTTGCCTAGCATGTGTGAAGCACTGGGTTTGATTCTCAGCACTGCGTATAAGTTAAAAAAGAACCATCAAGAACTTAAAAAAAATTTTTGAAAAATAAAATACCTTTAACTTATCAATAGGAAATATTGAGGAAGGCTTTAAAATACCTTAAAAGATTAGTGGGAAACATTACATTTTTTAAAAATATAATGTAATAAATTAATAGTATCTTACCAATATTTTAGGTTTGGCAATTATACTGTGATTAAATAAGATGTTACTATTTTTTTTTTTTTTTTAAGAGAATTTTTTATTTCTTAGTTTTCGGCGGACACAACATCTTTGTATGTGGTGCTGAGGATCGAACCCGGGCCGCACGCATGCCAGGCGAGCGCCCTACCACTTGAGCCACATCCCCAGCCCCAAGATGTTACTATTAATAAAAGCTTAAGGAAGAATACCGGGGAACTCTTATTTCAATAACTTTTTTTTTTACTTTTTAGTTTGGGTGGACACAATGTCTATTTGTTTATGTGGTGCTGAGGATCGAACCCAGTGCCTCACACATGCTAGGCGAGCACTCTGTCTCTGAGCCACAACCCCAACCCCTCTATAACTTTTCTATAAGCTAAAATTGTTTCAAAATAAAAAGTAAACACATACAGAGTCTCAAGTTCAGACATTTCTTTCTTTTCTATAGCATGTAAATAGCAGAATACAGTATTTTCTCCAAGCACTACAGTAAAGATTTTTTATTTTCAGAATTTGTACTTCCTATTTCACTCTCTTTCCCACACTGTTTCAAAGAAGAACACTAAGTGGGGAGGGTCCATATTTTAGTCAGCTTTTTTTGCTGCTGTGACTATAGGACCCAACCAGAACAATTTTAGAGGAGGGAGTTTAACTGGGGGCTCACAGTTTCAGAGGTCTCAACCCATAGACAGTAGGCTGCATTCCTCAGGGCTCAAGGTGAGGTGAACATTATGGCAGAAGAGTGTGGCAGAGGGAAGGGCTCACACACATGATGATCAGAAAGCAGAGAGAGACTCCACTCACCAGACAAAAAATATATCCCAGAGCCATGCCCTCGGTGCCCCACCTCTTCCAGCCACACAGCCCCTGACTTCAGTTACGGTTCAGTCCCATCAGGTAATTAATTCATTAATTGGGTTAAGGCTCTTCTAACCCAATCATTTCTTCTCTAAACCTTCTTGCATTGTCTCACACCTGAGCTTTTGGGAGATACCTCATATCCAAACCAAAATAGTTCAGGAGAATTGTGCAAAGGAACCTATTTATTTATTGTGAGAGAAGGAAAAGGTGTTTTTCTTTCCAGTTAAAGAAACATATCAGCAGTTAGAATTTTCTTATCTGCAGGTGGGCATGGGCATTTCTAGATTTATCTGGACTTGCCATTACATTCTGCAAGGTGCTTGTAAAACCCTAGTATATACATAATGTGGCTATGTCTAATAATCTCCAATAGCAAATTTGCTGGTGTTGTTTAAAATAAACTTCTCCGGATTTCTAACACATCTAACTCGTATACTTCAGGAAATCACAGGTAATTTAAACTCTTTCTTGAGGTAGACCATATGAGAAAGGTGGAAATATGTTAATGTCCTTATAGTCATTTTACATATGAATCTAGATGCTATGTACAGTTTGTATACTACATATATTAAGATTTTTTTTCATGTATAATGCTTACGGGAGCTTTTAAATGCAAAAATTCTGAAACCAACAACTAATCTTTAAAAGACTTACCCTACCCACTATTTTAGGGGACAAAAATCTAGTATATGACTACCCCAAAATGAAAGTATTTGTGTTTTAGTGTTTTGTTTTTACTGCATTTCAGGGAAAACTGCCTTTGCTTTTGAGCCGGATGAAGGAAGTAGGGAAAGTATTTCTTGCCACCAACAGTGACTATAAATATACAGATGTAAGTGCTTAATATTCATATTTTTTGATTATGCAGAGAAATTATTTTGGCCTAAAGAACCTTGAAAATAATGAGGAGGACAGAAGTTTTTAAATGAAAGTAGTTTCTGTCATCTTATTTTGAAAGCAGAGTGAAAAAAGCAAAACTGTATAGGGAGAAGGGCCATATCAGAATCCTTCTAATTTTTTCTATTCTTTATGACTCTTTTCCCTGATTATAGTTGGTTAGTTGGTTACTTGAAGATTTTAATTTTGGGACTGTTTAAAATATTTGTGCTGATTAAAATGGCTTCTGTGTCTCTTTGGAGCATCATTTGTATAAACCTAAGAAATCGTACCCTTTACTTTCTGTACTTCCCTGATGTTGGAAGCTCCATAGTAGTAAGTCGTACAAAGATTTTTTGAATTTTAGATATCAGAATTTACTACCTCTTTTTTTAAAAAATATTTTCTTAGTTGTAGATGAATACAGTATCTTTATTTTATGTACTTATTTTTTGTATGTGGTGCCGAGGTTCGAACCGAGTGCCTCACGCATGCGAGGCAAGTGCTCAACCACTGAGCCACAGCCCTGGCCCACTACCTCTTATTTTTAAAATTGTTTTTTAGTGTGATTAAAGCATGTGAAAAAAACTAATATTAATTCCTTATTTACTTTTGCTGAGACAATTACAAATTAATAGTGTTAGTAAAAAGTTCTCCCTCCAGTTCATTTTTGTAAAAACTTTAAAATATATTATTTCCATAAGTCATTAGTTTTCTCTGTGCCCCTACCTTATATGCCCCTTATCTCAAATTTTGTGTTCTAGGAAAAATAGATAGGGATATATGTATGAATCTGTATAGATCTGAGAATCTCATAAGGTTTTGCGGGGGTTTTTTTTGGGGGGGGGGGTTTCTCGTATGATGAAGTATTAATTTCTAGCTTCCGCTGCCATAAACTAGAAGAGACAAGAATGTGGTGAATGAATTCTATATTGAAAAAAGACATTTTATGAAAAGGTTTTGATTTTTTTTTTCAATTATTGCATATCCTTTGCAAAAGTAGTATGTGAACCTTATTTTGCATTTTTTTCCAGAAAATTATGACTTACCTGTTTGATTTCCCACATGGCCCCAAGGTATTTCATTAACTTCATAGATCGTTGCTGTAGTAATAATGAATGCATTTAATCATTCAGGAATATTTAGGGGAAGGAATTGGGTGGGAACTACCCAGAATAGTCGTAGATTTTAAACCTTTTCTTTAATTCTCATTAACAAAAGAAAAACAATTAGCAATTTGAGTATTCAGCAGATTGAAATAAAAAAAGGATATTCAAGTGGAATTTAGTAAGATTGGATCAGAATAATTTCATGCCTAAGAAGTTCTGTGTGGAATTATGAAGTTTGTATAGCAATGAAAGTAATTTTTCAGGTTGAGAAATATATTTGGTTAATAGGAACAGAAAATTTATATGTGTTCTTGACAGTTTGTATATTCTGCTGTTAAGTCATTGCTGAGTTTTGTGCCCAAAGAACAGTTAACTTTGGTATTTAGCAAAGAAGTCTTCATTCCCACAGTATGGCTATATTTAGATTTAAGGAATACCCATTACAACTTAGTCAGTCATATACTTGTAGAATTTGATTCCTAGACTTCTATGAATAAAAATCAGCAGATCCCTGTTTTGAGATCACCCCAAATTAATGTGCACTGCTCTTCAGGATAGAAATAATTTTAATGGGCATAACTTCTACATTATTATTGTGACTGCTTTATTATATGAACCAAAGACTAGTATATACGTAGAACCATCACTCTAAGAACAAATAAAATTTCCTGATATGGTCCATAATAGTTTATATACTTTAGTTCTAATGCTGATCAAACCTCCCTCTTTTTTTTTTTTTTTTTTTTTTTTTGTATGAAGTTGCATTTATTTTTTTTTAATTTTTTTCCTTTAATTTTTATTGTTGGTTGTTCAAAACATTACACAGTTCTTGACATATCATATTTCACACTTTGATTCAAGTGGGTTATGAACTCCCATTTTTACCCCGTATACAGATTGCAGCATCACATCGGTTACACATCCACTGTTTTACATATTGCTATACTAGTGTCTGTTGTATTCTGCTGCCTTTCCTATCCTCTACTATCCCCCATCCCCTCCCCTCCCATCTTCTCTCTCTACCCCATCTACTGTAATTCATTTCTCCCCCTTGTTTTTTTTTTCCCCCTTTCCCCTCACTTCCTCTTGCATGTAATTTTGTATAACCATGATCAAACCTCCCTCTTAATCTGTCCCTTGAGTATTGACTTACATCTCTCCCTAGCTCTTTTTCATACATTTCAGATTGTGAGCACACCTTCATATGTTAAATTGCTGTGATATGTTACTGGAACTCAGGAGATTAAATGATTTAAAATGTAGAGATTACTTTGGTTGGGGGGGAACCAGGGATTTGAACTTAAGAATGCTTAACCACTGAGCCACACCCCCTGCCCTTTTTTATATTTTATTTAGAGACAGGGTCTCACTGAGTTGCTTAGGGCCTCACTAAGTTACTGAGGCTGGCTTTGAACTTGGGATTTTCCTGCCCCAGCCTCCCAAGCTGCTGGGATTATAGGTATGTGCCACCACGCCCAGCTGTAGAGATAATACTTGAGTTTATTAATTATTTACACCTGTTTCCAGAAGGATGTGGCTTATAATTAGACACAGTGCATTTTTAAAAATTAAATAGTGAGAACTTCTGGTTATACTTAGTACTGCTGAATTCCTTATATTTGAACAAGATTACATGTGAGTGTCTTAAGATAAGGAGTGATGTTTTGGTTTTTACTGATTCTCTTTCACCAGCCTGGGAGCTCCCATCGACCATGGCAGTCCTACTTTGACCTGATCTTGGTAGATGCACGGAAACCACTCTTTTTCGGAGAAGGCACGGTATTGCGTCAAGTAGATACTGTAAGTTGAGAGGGTAATCTGTCTTCTTCCCCCATTCCCACTCTCCCTAATAAAAATAGATACTTTTAATTTAATGGCCATAATGAGTGCCATGACTTTGGCTGCCTGCCAAGTAGTGCTGTGGGTAGATTATAACAGGATGATAAAGTATTACAAAGTTCATATTCTTTTCACACAGAAAACTGGCAAGCTGAAAATTGGTACATACACAGGCCCCCTACAGCATGGCATTGTCTACTCAGGAGGTAAGTCAGAAACTTCCAAAGATTTTATTTAATGTTTTTGCACAGTATTATCTTCACTTAGACCTCACTGTGAAAACTTTGGTGTTCTCTGAGCATAGTGCTACATGTACTCTTCAGTATTTTAGAGATGCTGTTTACCAAAGGTAAATAGTCACCCACTAAATTGATAAAAATCAAGGAGAAAGAATTTTATTTTCACTAGTAGGTTCAGCCACCCCTCTCCCCCCGCCACCACCTCTTTATTTTACCTATTTATTTTAGCTTTTTGGAATAATTTTGGGTGCTTCTCAGGAGTTTTCTAGTAGCCTGTGTGTGCACAGATACATATTATGTTAAATAGATGAACAAAGCTAACTTAGTGGCTGATCTGTGATAAAAAAAAAAATGGTGATGTTGCTTTTGAAGGTTATATTTACTTAAGCTGAGATAGAATTGTGTAGGATTTGGTATTAGAGTTCTAATCAGCACAGTAGAGCTGAAGACTTTATCTTACAGGCAATAAAAAGAGTGGTAGGAAGAATGGCAAGTCTTTGTCTTTATAAAGGTCTGTCCCTCAAATAAGAGTAAAATTAATCGCAGTATTAAGTGGGTATGGACTTTGCTGGCTTTAACATGGAGATCTTTTTCTTATGTTCATTGTTTCAGGTTCATCTGATACAATCTGTGATCTGTTGGGAGCCAAGGGCAAAGATATTTTGTATATTGGAGATCACATTTTTGGAGACATTTTAAAATCAAAGAAACGGCAAGGGTGGCGAACTTTCTTGGTGATTCCTGAACTTGCACAGGAGCTGCATGTCTGGACTGACAAGAGTTGTAAGGGACTGTTATATTATTGTGTTTTATAAATCTTTGAAATAGCTAGTTTATATCTAAATGGCCATCTTTGAATTCATTCCTTTTTGATAAACCATTACTTTTTGTGCAGGGGATCGGATGTGGTCAAAAGATGGGCCCTGATAGTCCCATTAGAATATTCAGCTATTTCACAGAATTTTAATAAATATAAGAGGTTATTATCTTATTCAAACTTTTTTATTTCCATTTTGCTCTTTTTTTTTTAGTTATAGATGGACATAATACCTTTATTTTATTTATTTTATTTTTATGTGATGTTAAGGATCGAACCCAGTGCTTCTCTTGTGGGAGGCAAGTGCTCTGCCACTGAGCTATAATCCCAGCCCTTATTCAACTTCTTAAATCCCTTTGAGGTTAAGTGTAGAATGTTGGTGTCAGACCTCACTGTGAAAACTTTGGTGTTCTCTGAGCATAGTGCTACATGTTGTATTACAGTTTGTAATTGCTAACCTGTGCTCCGCTTCCTCTGCAGTCCATATTTCTCCAACCATGCCTAGTTGCCCATATCTGAGATTCTGGGAGGTGACAGTTCTGAACATTAATTACATCCTGGTATTTATTTACTCTTCTGAGAAATAGAGAATGAAGACAAATTATATTCTTGGACTGAGCCACACTATATATTTGCAGGACATATACTATATTAAATTGAGCTATGGGGATATAGTTACATAAAGGTGTTTGATACACAAGTTCTTCATGCAGCCCTACTGAGTATCACCAAGTATATGGTGAAAGTTACTCCAGAAATTTGGCCTGCCTTGAGTAAGAACCCTGAATCTATCGTTTAAAATCTGCATGCCCTTAGGCAAGTTACTGAGAATACCCTGTGCCTTAATTTCCTCAAATATTGAAATGGGGATGATAATAATAGCACCTACCTCATAAAGTTGATGAGACTTAGGAAATATGTGTATAAAGAAGATAGACATCACAACCCTTCTCAACCAAGGCTCCTCCTGAGAACCAGCAGGAAATGTTGGAGTCTCTCTGTCCTCACATTTGTTAAATAGAAAAAAAAATAGATGTCTTAGGGCTTAATTCCCTCGGGGAACTCAGGTTGAGAAGGGCTACAACACATGGAAAGCATGCAGATACTAACTATTGCTATCTCTGTTGTCTGTACTATCAGTAGGATCTTCAGGCTGTCCTTTCATCTGTATTTTCAACTTTCCACCTTTGAAGTTTCAGAAATCTAATTGATTTGGCTGTACTATTTCCTGTACTTGTGACCCTGGACAAGTCACTTCATTCTCATTCATTTATCTAAAAATGGGATTACAAACACTTGCTTTTTGCTGACTACATCTGAGATAGGGTAGGAATTGGTATTTTGCAAGCTCAGAATGAGCATACAGATGGAAGAAAAAATTGTAGTCAGTGGTGTTCAAATAGAAGAAAAGGTAATTAAGGTATTGAGCTGCTGCCACATTCCAAACAGATTATCATGGGTTTTCTTGAAGGAGATAGAGGTCATTTATACACCTGCCTGTGACATGTTGGTCCAGGCTATATATACCCTTGGGTCCTATGTACAACTTTTTACTGAAGTTTTAGTGTCAGTTAAAAACTGGGAACTTTTCTTTTCTTTTCCAAACTTTAGCCCTTTTTGAAGAACTTCAGAGCTTGGATATTTTCTTGGCTGAACTCTACAAGTAAGTTTCTCAGTTCTAAAAATTTCTTCCCTAAAAACCATCTACCTTTTTGGGAGTCACTTTGGTGTAAGAAATGCTCTTTCTGGAGATTTTCACAGGGTTTTTCTCTTTATCTTCAGGCACCTTGACAGCAGTAGCAATGAGCGCCCAGACATTAGTTCCATCCAGAGACGTATAAAGGTATCAAAACTAGATTTGAGAGAAAATAGAAAATGAGTTAAATGATTTTCATATTTTTTATTTTTTCCCAGGGACTGGCATATAGCTGGTGCCCAATAAATAATTTCTTGAATGAACTGAAAATCAATCTTGTTATTTTTTTTTTTTTAGAAAGTAACTCATGACATGGATATGTGCTATGGGATGATGGGAAGCCTATTTCGTAGTGGCTCCCGGCAGACACTCTTTGCCAGTCAAGTGATGCGTTATGCTGATCTCTATGCCGCATCTTTCATCAACCTGCTGTATTATCCATTCAGTTATCTCTTCAGAGCTGCCCATGTCCTGGTAAATAAAGTTACTTTTGATAGTTAAGATACACTTTAAGATCAAGATCTGCAACCAGCTTTGTGGGATTGCACAGGAGACAATTTAAACATTCTTTTGTGCAAAGCCTAGGGTCAGATTATGTGGTTGCACAAGGGCCTTTCAGAAAGTATGATCAAGATAGAAACTTAGAGAATATAACTTAACTCCCTGAAGTCTATTACAAGTTACAGTGAATGATGAAGACTTTATTCTTTTGTTAATATTAATTCAAAGAAATGTGGTTTCTATATTCCTGTGTTCTGATATTGAGCTGTTGAGGACTGGCTGTGAAACTGAAAATAATAGTCTTCTCTGTCTTACCCAGTTTCCAGCTGTAGTAAAGGATAGGTTACTATTTTGGGAGTAGAGAGAAAGAGAGGGAGTTTTAGGTAGTAGTTTTGTAAAGGTCTATCTAAATGATTTGTCTGATATAACTCCACATGGCCACCTAATAGGGGAAAAGGGGTTAGGATTGGGGAAGTATCTCTTTTGCTCTACTAGATGTAGTGAGCTTCTTGCTTTGTTCTAGATGCCTCATGAGTCAACCGTGGAGCACACACACGTAGATATCAATGAGATGGAGTCCCCACTTGCCACCCGCAACCGCACATCAGTGGATTTTAAAGACACCGACTATAAGCGACACCAGTTGACAAGGTCGATTAGTGAGATTAAACCCCCCAACCTCTTCCCACTGGCCCCCCAGGAAATCACACACTGCCATGATGAAGATGATGATGAAGAGGAGGAGGAGGAGGAAGAATAAGGAGGAAAACCAAAACCCTGAACACCCATTAAACAAGTTCTGGCAGGACCCACAGGAGCAAAGGATGTTCTTGTTTGGGTTCTACTGGGGAGGGTGGGGGTGCTCCATCAGAGGTACGTCTGGAAAGTTTCTAAAGACTTTAAAATATTCTAATCATAGAGAGATACTTGTTTTAGTTTTGTGTATCTATAATATTCTTTGCAGATGGCTCAGAATTGTAATGGAGTCTGTATTGGAAGGAAGTAAGGGTAAAGTCAGGCTGAACTGCATGCAGATGGTTCCATGTGGCTTGTGACACTGTTTGCTTGTCATTTATGATCAGTATGTCATAGTGTATCTGGATACACTAAGGATGAAGGGTTTCAAGTGTAATAAGGACTAGTGGGAAGACATCCAAAAATGCTGTATTGTTTCAAATTGTTCTATTACTTTAAAATCCAACTTTTTCAGTGCATTACACAGTATTGTATATCAGTGGAGAAATATATTGTTTCCATTATTGAGTGTAGTCTTCTGTTGAGGTCAAGTTTCCTTTCATAAGCCTTTAAAGTGTCCTCAATGACTGGCAAGGCTGCTGCTCTGTCAGTAACCTTGCAGAAGTATTCTCTGTTTTAGGACCAGTCTGGAGTGGACTGCAGGGATTCTATTTTGACATATAGAAGTCCTATTCTTTCTGTATTTTTTTAGGTTGATAGCACGAATACTTGTTATCTAAAACCTTTTTCTCATCATAATAAATCTATAAAGGAATTTAGCTGAAAGATGACAAAGGAGCAAGCCCCCAGAAAAGAGGAGGAGAAACCTTCTTATATTAGAGAATGGTTGAGTAAGATGTATCAGGATGGGCTGTAATTGTGGCATCTGCTACCCAGTTCCACATTTCTCTAAGCTCTAGTGTTGATTGTTGTATGTTAAAGTTGAACATTAGAGAATGGGAAGAGGACTCTAAGCCAGAACCTTACTAATGCAAATAGCAAAATCAGTGAGAATAAATTCAGAACTCTAAATGAAATCACTTCTTGTTTTGAGCAAGAATGAATTATTGTAGACATTAGGCTCTTATTAATGTCTCACTAGTACAGTGAAAGTTGTTCCAACATTTTGAATAGTGATAATAGATTCTTAACTTTCATATATTTTCTTCCAATCTTACTGTCATTGGTCTATAGGGGAGAATAGACTAGCTGATCTAGAATTCAATAAAATGCAATGTTTCTAAATATTGACTTTGACCCCTTCTATAGCACAACTATAATTATTATTGGTCTTCAAGTGGGTTCAGGTTTGGCTTAGTGACAATAGTTTGACGGTTTCTCGGGAGATACACATTCCCAGAACTCGAAGATCTAACATGATTATATCTATAGTGTCTCACAGGCCTCAATTTTTTCACAATGTTTTTTGGTATCGGACTGCGAGGTGAGGCTTTAAAAAAAAAATCATTTTGTGGGTAGGCAACACAGCTCAGTAACATAACCAAAGTTGCCATGCCTCATGACTTGCACTTTAGATTTCTGTCAGAATGTGTTTCATGGCATGACTTAAATCTATGGAGAATATATGCTCCTTTGAAAGAATCACTTTAGAAACGCTATTGCAAATAAAAATTAGATGCTATCTTTTTTAAAATGTTAGAGAATGTGGTTGCTGTAACTGGTTATTCTCATCCAAGATGAAGACGTTGCCCAGTTTTATATAGATTGAAGTTTTCTCAAACTCAAATCTTTAAGTGGCTTATTATAACTACAGGGCTATTTTATTTACATATTTTCCCTTTCACAGCAAAGTTCACGTTGCTTTATTTTCCACACTTTTTGTATTGTGTTCATATAAGAGTTTCTTAATAGCCAAAGGATTCTGTGTGTTCAAGGTCTAAGAAGTGGAAAGCACACAAGTGGAATAAGAATTCTTCTGTTAGCCATATCTTTCTTCAGGACCACCAGAACATATCATGAAAAAAATCTTAAGACCCAAGGGGCTGAGTGGTAGAGCACTTGCCTGGCGTGTGTGAGGCTGCTGGTTCCATCCCCAGCACCATACAGACACAAAAAAATGTAAGACCCAGAGCAATGTGGTACTTCTCTATATACTTTTTTTTTTTTTTTAAGTATTTTTCAAGTTGGACACAATAACTTTGTTATTATGTGGTGCTATGGATAGAACCCAGTCCTCACACATGCGGGGCAAATGCTCCACCACTGAGCTACAATCCTAACCCTAACCCTGTACACTTTTGGTGGGGGGGGTGGGTGAAGGGGACTGGGGATTGAACTCAGGGGCACTCAACCACTGAGCTACATCCCCAGTCCTATTCTATATTTTATTTAGAGGCAGAGTTTTTTAGTGCCCCTTGCTGAGGCTGGTTGAACTCATGATCCTCCTGTCTCAGCCTCCTGGCCACTGGGATTATAGGCATGTGCCACCATGCCCGGCCTGTATACTCTTCTTAAATGTGTGCTATGGGGTCAGTATTGTGGGCTGGCACTCGGAGCAATTATAATTGGACTTCATGAATTTCTATTGCCAGTAGTTAAGAAAGCTGAATTTAAAATATATACTTTTCCTTTGTTTTTAAGCCCTGAAAAACTTAGATCAATCATCTTTTTCTAATTTTTTCCCTAGTTGTAGATGGACACAATACTTTTATTTTTTTTAATATATTATTTTTTAGTTGTGGGGGATACAATACCTTTATTTTATTTTTATGTGGTTCTGAGGATCGAACCCAGTGCCTCATGCATGCTAGGCAAGCACTCTACCACTGAGCCACAACCCAGCTCCAATACATTTATTTTTATGTAGTGCTGAGGATCAAACCCAGTGCCTCACACGTGTTAGGCAAGCGCTCCACTACCGAGCCACAACCCCAGCTCTAGATCAACTATCTTTTGAGACTTTTTTCATAGCTATTCTGAAAACATCAATTTACAGGTTTTGTAGAATATCAGGCATCCTTTTTGAGTGCTAGACTGAACTCCCAAGCTTAAGATTGTGTACTAACAGGGACCTAGGCATATGAAACAACTGATCAGAGGCACAGCAAACCCAGGCACTATCAGGTTCTCTCAGAGAGGAATTGACCATCTGCAGAGATGGTCAGTTAAAGCTCTGGTGGAATATCTCAGGAATGGTTTGAAGCCAAAAAGATTTAGTGTTTTTGACCAAAGACTACTTTCTTCTACTGTAAGCATTGGTCTGCCGAGATCTGAAATAGTCAAGCAAAGCCCTCCAAGCTACCCCTTCCTAAGATGCTTTTAGAAGTGGTTTTAAATAGGACTGATAAGTCATGTTAGAGTTACTTTTAAGAAACTGCTTATAAAAGCCACATGCAGTTACATGTCAGATTTAAAAGTACTTTATCCATGTTTAGATATTTCTAAATCAGGCTTATTTTTTTTTTTTAAGAAATATTTTGTCAACAACTCTAAAGCCATATAGTTTTTCTTTTTCCAAGGCTGCCTGGGCATTTTAAAATTCTTTGCGTATTCACCACAAATAGCTAGAGACAAACAACTGCATATTTAAGTCTATTAGGGTAGGAACCCTGCCCACATTCCATGTTATAGATTTTTTAAATTTTTTTGCAACATTGAAGATTGAATCCAGGGGCACAAATTCCAGGTTATGGAAACTATTTAACCTCTCTAATAGTGGGAAAAATGGTAACTATGATCCAACTATTGCCATATCATTAACAGCCTCATTCCTCACTTGGTTTTGTAGTTTAGGACTCAATGCTTGTGTTTCTCATGACATTCTTTCTTGGTAACTAGGCCATCCAGCTCTTCTTAAAAGTATTTCCTCAAATGGAACAATTTCAAATGGTATACAACTTTGGGAAGCCCTGAGAATGAGAAATGTCTGCCATGGAACTACCCAAGCAACACTGTTGAAGGTAAAAGAACAAGCGTACTACTAAAGAGAAAGAAGAATGACGCATGCATGGCAGCCAGAAAGCAGAGCCAGGTGATTTCCAGAAACTACACTGCCCATCAGATACCACCACTAACAGTAAAGCAACATTTCACACTCTTCTCTCACTGCAGAGTATCTAAAAATAACAGAAAGCAAATCAACCTAAAAATAGAATGTTAGTTTACAAAATGAACAATACAACTTTTCTGTTCTCCACCATTTTCCTGCCCTCAGACAGAATGTCTTCATCCCAAGGCTACAATAATTAGACAAAGGTATGTAATTTCAAAAATAAAACACAAGCCATGTTCTGCATAATGACACTTCAGTCAACAATGGACTGTGTATACCATAGAAGTCCCATAAGATTATATTCCCTAGTAATCTTGCAGCCATCTTAGTTTGTATAAGTACATGCATGTGATGTCCCTGCAATGATGAAAACACCTAATGACACATTTCTCAGAAAATGTTCCTGTGGTGAAGTGATGTGATATTCAGTAGTTTAAGTTCTTGTGCAGAGCTTTAACACAAAGTAGTACTCCTAATTGAACTCAGAACATTTCATTTCAAACTTGCTGACTTGACCACGTCTAAGTAATTTGTATTTTCCAATTTAAAACAAAACAACCAGTTTCAAGTCCCTTTTTTTCCTCACATACAATAAAGATACCTGGGTTCCAACTTATTAATAGAATAAAAGTGGCTGAGATAGATTGCTTCATGAATCAAATTAGGTACAAATAGGTACACACATATTTGGTCTGTATTTGTATTTGGTCTGTTCTCCCCAAAGGTTTGTAAATGAGGCCTAAAAGAATCTGGGTTGAGATCCATACAAACTGGAACCCAAACAACATAATGGAGTTGACATTTTTCTCATAGAGGATGGAATGGTCCAAGCCTCACAAGCTCCCAAGATCCTGAAAGAATTTGCCAAGAAAATCTTCCCCAAAGTGAAAATATTTATTAAATGTCCAGACTTCCTTTTTGAGAGAATGTTCTCACCAGATTATAACCTTTGATTTGTGGTGTGATTATTTTGAAGCAAGTAACTATTTGGGGGCCCACTATGTAGAACTCAAATGATGTAGCAAAACTGTGGCTCAGTCTAAAAGTTCCTGTACAGTGTTGGTCTACTGTTTGAACACTTCACAATCACTAGCACCCTACTGAGAAAACCACTTCAACAAAGGAGTCTGGCAATTCATTCCCCCTTAAAAACTTGCATTCTCAGGCCTCATAATCATCTACCAGAGGAGATGGCATGCCAATAGAAAGTTAACAGTGAAAAATTACAACCATCTTTGTCCTGGGACTTCTTGAAAATATGAGTACAGATGTGAGACCCTTGGAGAGAAAATGTTAAAGCAGTTAAACAAAGAAAATGAGTTTATTAGCCATCTTATAGAATTCAACTTTTTGATTTTAATAAGGAGTCAGCCTCTAAGTTTAACTACTTTCAAAAAAGTTAAGTTTCTAGAAATCAACTCCAGGCTATGAAAAGGTCATTCAGTTTGTATCATTCACTTCCTCTAGATCAGTATTTGTTTCCTCAGAAGCATCAAGTTGAGAAGAGGCTCTGGGGAACACAGTTTATGTAAAATAGAAAGCCAAGGCATGTCACAATAAAACATAAGAATGAACTGACATGTGTAGCTTCAAGGATGCAGAGGAAAAGCTTAGGCAAATCCTTTAGAGTAGGAAAATATGCCTCCACTTTATTTGGGCATTCCCGAGCTAAGCTAAAGACTCACCTAGAGTGAGTATAGCAAGAAAACCCAACCAAGGCTATAAGTTAGAAATGAATGTTCTTCAGTGATTTCCTTCTGCCTGATGCTGCTTTGTACCCTGCTACTAGGAAAAACAGGCTCCCAAGAAGATAAACTTAACTAGATAAGGATAAACCTTGTTCTACTTTCAGGAAATGGGGTAACAACTGGTAAGGTGGGAGTGGTAGTTAGGTCAGGAAGGGTCTCAAAAGCCAGTCTTGTCTGCAGTTCTTCACTGAAATGTCTCCATCTACAGGACAAGTGTAAGTATACTGTAAACATCATGGTTAAATCAGTGGGGTCTATAAAGAACCAGTCAGGAAGCTCCATTCTTACAGCATGATTCTCTTTGGAATGTAAAATAGAGACTATGAATAGAGCAAAAAAGAACTCCAAAAAGGGGCCTAGGAATGGATCACAGAGGGGTCCTGAAGATGGACTGGAAGTTCTTCAGGATCCAGTCATGTGAGAAGAGTGTAAAGGAATAGAAGACCTGAAATAGGGATGGAAGGGAATAAGGTTTGTATACTGGATTATTGGGGAATGTAGGATGTCCACTGAATCCTAAAGAGCATCTGACCATACTGCCCCATACTTGTGCCAGGAACTTGAGGGTGACCCATCTATGCCTGCTCTGACCTTCCTCCTATACTGCATATAGATAAAGATGAGAAAGGCTTTGTAAGTCCTTAAGAGCCAGTTGAGATGCCTACATAAAGCCTTTGTTCTTACCCAGAAAACCCCAGTATGGCCATTTGCCCACTGCATTATTTTATAAGTGGCTGAGCGCCTGTGTTTGGGGAGAGTTAACTGAATATTTTTTATTGTCTTGATTTAGAGATTAACTGATGGGGGACAGACTTCATTCCTTGGAAAGAACACCTCTTCTCCCCCTGAACTGTCAGTACCAGACTGTAACTTGGAGGTACTGAATTTGTACCCACTCTTAACACAGACTTTGAAGTATGTGTCCAAAGGAGATGCCCTATTGAGATCCATTCCCGGCTTTCCCACCAGTAGAGCTATGCCGTGGGGCAGGGATCAAGCCTGAACAAGATGGCATGGTTGGTGTTGCATAGATGAAAAGGGAAAGAGGGAACACACATCTAAAAGGGTGAACAGAAAATCATCATTTATCTAAATAGAATAGAAATAAACAAAACCTTT
The DNA here is from genome assembly GCF_001458135.2 of Marmota marmota marmota. Lineage (NCBI taxonomy): Eukaryota > Metazoa > Chordata > Mammalia > Rodentia > Sciuridae > Marmota > Marmota marmota. The sequence continues at coordinate 8,361,067 of NW_025999999.1, read as the reverse complement.
TTAAACAATCACAAAATTTACAAATAAATTGGTACAAAATAAATAGGAGAAATTGTAAATCTACAACATTCGATTTATAAAATGCATTCATTATGACAATCAGCTCATGAAACCTATACACTCGACTTGTGCTTATTTAACTTCACACAGCTCTCAATACTGTGTTCAGAAAACTTCACTGCTCAAATGCATGAAATGTACACCATGATACAGTGAGTAAAGGCTAAGGAGGATGAAAATCAGACAAAGCAGGGCTTACACAAGGACCAAGGCAATGTTGGCACTGGGCCCCAACACCAAGAAAAGGCAAATTTAACAGCCCAGATGGGCAGGCAGCTTCCGTGGTCCAGAGAGAAGCATTTTGTGATCCAAGGTAGAGGCCATCACTGTGGGACCAGGCAAACAACCTGGCTGGGAGATGGGTGAGGAAGGAGGCTGTGGTCTCAGCCAACTGTACCACTGTATCGGAGAAAGGACCCAGTCACCAAGAAACTACCTCTGCAGTACATCATGAAAGGATTTGAGAGGCCCTACCACAAGGTAGAAGGTCTGCCTTCACAATCCTCCCAAACACTGATCATCAGGAATAGAGGTGGGCCCCCCAAAGGGGGCTGGGGATACAGAGGCCAACATAAGAGCAGCAACATGTTTTTTAGGTGGGGGGAACCCACCACTGCCCTCTCATCCAACTTAAGGGACAACAGAACCCTAAGCTCCATGGATGAGGGGCTTCAGAACATATCTTGGTCACAGACATACTAACAGTAGAGGTGTATGTACATAATAAATAATATAAAATAAAGCATATACATTTGTGGATTTAAAGACTGCAAAAACAAGAAAAGTCAATGGATTGATACACTCTACCTTCCACAACAGACTTCAGACAGGGTGGGTAATGAATCAGAAGCTAGGCTGGGGCTCTGGGGAATGAGACTCCAAAGACCTCATTCTTTCCTACTTCCTCTGCTCTGCCTGGATGCCCACTGCTTATACTCAAGGGTCCTGAGTCTTCAACAAAAAGGGCAGGCACCCAACCAAGCCCATCGGGCCCATTAAATAGTTCTCTTCAGGATGCTTCTGAAGAGGAATCTAGCTCTCACTCATTTCTTAAGTGAGTCCGTGTACATCAGATATGGGCAAACACCAGAAAGGCAAGATAATACTCCTAATCAATCATTCTTTGAATTTGTACATGGTCTCAACAGGCATTATATCCTGAAAATGTTGACAGACTCATCAAGTCTGCATTGATCTGTGCACATAAAAACCGTGACAAACACTTAAAATTTGACTCTTGCCACTAGTACTGTTGTTTCCATGATGCTTAAAATACCATCTGGTATTTCCCAAAAGATACTTAATGTGATTCTAGTTGAGATGATGTCAGTGGCCTTAGTATACAGAAAAAAAGGTTACTTGAGCTAAGTCAACCATAGTTCTAAGAAGCAAAGACGATTCCCAGCAAAAGGCAGCAAGAGGAAGGCCACTCTCTCTCTCTGCCATTGCTGGTATCTGCCATCTCTTCCTCCAGTCCTGTGGCTGACCAGGGACTCTGGAATGTGAGTCTTTCATTAAGGAAGAAGCAGAGGGAAAACCAGCAAGCAAGCATTAGTTAGCAGCCAGCAGAAAGCATGCAAGTGCTAAAGGAGGAAGGCCCACTTGTCACAGCCTTGAAGGACAGCAGTATCAGCAGGCTGTCTTGGTGCACCACTCATCCCTCAAATGGAGGCAAGTGAACCTCAACCTAGAAGTCTCTGAACTCATCTCTCTCTCCTATCAGACCACTCAAAACAAATGAAAATGGCCCTGAGGTATAAAAATCCACTGAGTATCTTGCTCATGGAAAAAGTTTGTATCAAAAGTTTCTGAATTTCCAAAATTGCTTTCATATTCAACTCTAAATCCCTAATTCTGGGTTAGCCTACACCTCACCCAGTTACCCTTGCCAGAATGAAGCACCACTAGTGTACAGCCCAGATCAACAGCAACATGGCCCAGGAGAGAGCTGTTTCCTCCACAAAGTAGGGAGCAATTGTGCCACAGAAGCCACCTAGCCCCTCCCTGTTGGGTCAGCCCTGTGTTCCCAAACCTTTGCAAAAGTCCATCTCTAGGATTAGAGCAGACAGGAGTTGTGCCCACTGCCCATACCACCTGGGAGCATGGGTTATGCAGTGCAGTGTGCAAAGTCAGCCCTCCTTGGCCTTTTCTTGGAGACCCAGGGACCAAAGAGAGCACCTTCTGCACCAACACACAGGAGTCATCTGCCTGGGACTATCCCTGAAAAGCTCCTTGGAGACTTTGCTCCATGGCCCAGGTATGGCAAAGATGGTCACAGATCCCGGGTGGCCTTCAAAAGATGACAGGTGGTGTATATTTTTGTCAGCTGGGACTTGGGCTTAGTCAGTGCCTCCTTAGGTCTGCTCCTCAACCTGGAGAATTTGAAGGCTGAAATTTATGGTTCCTGCTTAGCTCAAAATTATCCTGTTCCTTTGTTTCCTAGGGGTATAAAAATGCATTTCTATTGGCATCTACCACTATTTTCCTAGACTTGGAAAAGCTGGTCCTGTAGTTGTATGGAATGGGGGTGTCAAGGTAAATCTATTTAGTTAGTGTTCAATATTAATGTGAAGTACTGCATTCAGCATTTGCACAAATTCCTTGGGGGGGAAAAAAAAAACATTAGAAAGAGGCAAGATGCCCTACTTTCTCCACTAGGGAAGCCAAACATGTCCACCATGGCACTGAGTTCTCTGCAGGGAGTGCAGTGTGGGGGACGGGGCGGAGGGTAAGGAAGGAAGAACAGAATTGAATGTGGCACCCTTTCAAATTCAACTTATTTAAATACCAAGATTTAAGCTATTTGATTAGTGCCTTAGTGAATCCATTTACAAATCTTAGAGTTCTGTTTTCCTAAGAGTTTAAATACATGATTTTGGACTTGCCTGATGAATACAGACAAAATGACGATAAATACAGAACAGAACCATGAAGGGAGGGAACCTCTAAAGACAGTTTGAAAACAGCCCCATTGCAAAAAGGGCAAAATGTCCTGGACATTCGGATCCCAGGAGTCTAGTTCCAGTGGAGCCTTCAGGATGCCAGAGTGGCTGCTTAGGAGAAAGTGTGGTCTCTCCCAAACCATAGAGCCAGGCTGGCAGCAGAGGCCACTATAGGCAAGGCCCTCAGCACAGAACTGAGGGTGGGGGCTGCATCTGGATGGCAACCCTAGGAGAGGACAATCCAGCCAGAGCGCTGAGGTGCAGCAACTATGCACCAAGATTTAACCTAATTAACAGTCTTTTTAGCCCAGCCCCAATGACTTTACAGCTCCGACTGGCATGGGTCCTCCTAAGTGAGACCACTCTCCTGCTGCCCCAGAGAAGAAAGGGACCAGTGTTTCTCCTTCAACTGTCTGAGGGATCTGACTCAGAGGGAACATGAGATTTGGAAAAGAACCTGGTGGTTCAGACATGAGTGCTATTTGAAGGGTCTTTAGCTCTCCTCAGCTGTAATTATAGCCACATATAGTTCACATTTGTTCCTTTGGGGACCAGATAGGAACTGTTCTGGATTTTGTGTTATCAAAAGTGTGAATCAAAGGTGAAAAATAGTTAACAGAAAATGAGTAAAATCTTGGCAGGCTAAAACCTCATCCTCTGGGAGCCCCACTGTAGTGCCACCTTGCCAGCTCCTTATAAGCAGAATACTCTGCAAGAAGCCACCATGCTGAGCAGCAAGACAGCATACTAAAAATTTCCTGTTTCTCCTAAGAGGCAGTGGCTGGTATTCCCCCTACTCCCCTCTCACAGGTCTTTAGGATCCATGAACAACAGTGGGGCTCTGAGAAAGACACCAGCCTGTGACTCTCATTCCAGAGGCTCCTGTTAGCAAGGCTGCCCTGAGACTGTACATGGAGAGAGGCCCTGGGCCCGAGAGGTGGTCTGGGTGAAGTTCTTTGAGGCCACAGAGCCTCGGCTTGACCACCTGGCTCCCGAGACCTCAGGGAAGGCAAGCACCACTGGGCCAAAGTGGCAGTTCATTGAGGGAGAGACCCCTGCTATGGCCAGGCCCAGGTTTCTTTTTGTTACAGAGAATTCTCATTTGTACACACTTGTCATATCTGTGTTGTGTCTGGCTAGATGCATCTTAGGAAATGGGCTTTTTAACTTGGATGGACATACTTGAAAAAGGGGACACTCCAGTGTGGGGTGCTACACGATACAGGCTCTGTCCCTAGGTGTCCCTTAGGGGCACTCTCCATGACCCTCCACCAAGTGAGGCCAGTATCTCTCTCACTAAGGGGCATGACAGCATCTGAGGAAGACATGCCCGTACTGCCACCTCAGGGCAAACACTTAAATCAGTCATGCATTGACACCACAGCCACCAAACTGCTCACCAAGAGGCCAGCCCAGCACATCACCCCCCACATAGCCCAACCAGGGGTGAGCACACTTCCTACCTGAGGGGGCAGAAGACTGCTGCTGAGCCCCCCCTCCTGCATGCAGTAAGCCCAAATGCAGAAATGCTCTCTTCTCTGCCAGTGACCAGCCTCAGTGGGTATGGATAGTCCTATATAAACACTGTGGGCAGGAGAATTCATTTCAGTATATGAATATCGCTAGCAAGATGCACCTATCTCTTGGGCTAATGGTAAAACACAGATAAGCTAGTTAAGAAAGCAGTCACTCAATATCTGCTGACATTAATTTCACTACACATGGTAAATTTGGTATTAAAGTAAGACAGAGACACACATGAAATGGCCACAACAAACATTTGGTTGCTGAATCCCTGTTTGGGGCCAAACTGACCCTGGCTGTCCAAGCAGCCTCTCTAGTGCAGGCTGCATTTGAGGCAGGAGGCACAGCAGTCCTTGGGGGACGCTGCCACCAATGGGCTTCCTGAGCCCAGAGACGAAGGAAAAGGAGGACAGTTGGCTCCCTGGAAATCCCCAAAGTTCCCTCCTTTAAAAACATGGGTTTAGACATGCCCTCTTGGCCCCAAGTAAAGAATCCATCTCCTGTTCTGATAACTACATATGTTCCCGTGGGAAGGGAAGGGACGTGACCTCCACATCACATGTTTACTGAAAAGCCCTGTGGAAGGTCTCCATTTGGCATCTGTGTAGCAGCATCCTGGGTTAGCAAGAGCAAGGGCTGGGGAGGTGGAGACGGCGCTCTGTGAACTGGGGTGTGAGAGGACAGCTGGCTGAGCCAGAGACCCCAGGCCGAAGGAATGTCAGGATGAAGTCAACTTGCCTCTTGCCAATGATAAACCATGGGTTTAAAATTAATTAACATTCATTTTGGTGATAAAAATTCCTTAGGGTGGGAGCAAAATCACATTCCCAAGCAAACGTTAAACCTTCCTGAGGGAAAGGGGCATGGTTAAACATTAAATTCTCAAAAACAACACTGAGCACAGAGAGGCGACCGACCACAGGTCCCTCTGCATGCCACACCCCACAGTGACGACAGACTTGGCAGGTTCTGCAGTGACACGGTTTTCTTCATTCATCCATCAAGTTCGACAGCGACACCCACTGGGGCACAGAGGAAGGGTGTTCCTCCCTGGGAAGGCCACGGCAGGCCACTTGAGGGCAAGTCCATCCTATTAGGGTCACATCATGGGACCACAGCAGAGTTCAGACAGAACAAGTTAAAACTCTGCAAAAGACACTTTTGAAAAACATGATCTCTTGAAAAAATAAATCGCAACAATTTTCAACTTCATGCAAATTGAGGGAGGAGAGTGAGTAAATGATAAAAGGTACAGCTGAAAAAATAAACATGATTCTATTTGGGCGAAGAAGTTCATCTCCAAAATCTTAAACACCATGCCCCAGCTGTCGCTTTCTCATCTCTAGTTTCCCATTCCTTCTCTTGCTGTCCTCTGCGGCTTCCAGGAAGGGGACAAAGTCTTTGGTCTCAGAATGTTGCAGGACGCAGCATGGCAGACAAGCTCATACTAATGAAGTCATGGTCTGACAGAGGCCAGAGCCTCAGGGGGGGACGGTCAAGGAGGGCCAGTGTAGGCACCCCTAGATGGCGCCTTCATTGTGCAGGCTGTGATTGGCCTTGCTGTGTGTCACGCAGTTCTGTTCATTGAGCAGGTTGGCCGTCTCATCTGGCAACCCATCATGCAGCTCCGTAAGAGTCAATTCAATTTTAGTGTTTTCACTGTCTGAAGACTGAGGGGTTTTGTCCATCCGGGATGCCATCAAGGCATTTTGGTATTGCTGTCTTGAGATCTGGGGCCAGAAGATGACACAGAAAACAAACCAAGAGAATGCTTAATTTTAGGTCCTCTTGTCTCTAACATATATTATACATTAAATCCCCCAAAAGGATTTAATGTATAATAGTAGTTACTACAGGAGAAAATCATCCTTGAGCATAAACTAAGCCATTTTTTTTAATTGCCTTTGAGAGATGGGGTCTCACTATGTTGCTCAGCCTGGCCTTGAACAATCCTCCTGCTTCAGCCTCCCAAGTAGCTGAGGCTACAGGCATGTGCCAGGGTTCCAGGCTTAAATGGAGTCACTTTTTAAAGTTCAGATTGACTATGGCAAACAAGTCAGTTTACTGATGTAAACCATTTCCAAATTTTGACTCAATACCAGAGAGATGAGAAAATAGAGATGAGCTTCCACTACACTAAGAAAAGAACCTATCTCCAGGGCAGAAGGCAAGAGGAGGCTCTCCAGAGGTGCATCCCCCTCAGTAGCCTTGTGAGTCTCCCAAGCTCACCACCCCTTCCAAGCTACCCAGAGTCACTCGTCATGGGCTCACGACTGCTTTTTGGAAAATGTTGGCTCTTTTTCTCCAGATCTCCAGCTCCCAGCCCCTGAACAGGCTACCTTTGATTTGGCAGCTCAATTGGTACAGCCAAAGGATAAATGTGTTTCCTAGACTTAGTCCTGGGCCCAGCTGAGAGAGGGAGGGTTTGTGGAAAAGAACTGGAACACAGTTTCAAAGGGAAAGCACAATGGAGGGGCTAGGAAGCCCCAACAATCTGCCATAGAAATTGGCATCTACCCAGGGTCCAGCCAAGCCACCCTCTCTTCACTTACCTTGACAAACTGAAGGTCGGAAAGGGCTCGCACTGAGTAATCAGGGATGTAGACTTGCAGAAATGAAGAATTGAGCTGGTTATTACTGCTCCCCAGCGTTGGTGTTATTGCGTCAATCCGGTCACTTCGACTGAGAGAGTCTGAGTGATTTAAGCCACATGGGCGAGGAGGTGACTTATTTTCACCTAGAAAAGGAGAAAATGCCCCTTAAAGTAGAGGTAGCCAATAGTCGGCTCTTTATTCCAAGTGAAAACTAATAATTACCACACAAGCCCCATGAGCTTATCCCAGGTGCCGTTGCCCTGCAGCTACAACACAGGCGTCCTGCACAGATAGCCTCATTGGCTTCTCAGGGACAGGTTATGTTGATCTCAGTTGTGACAGAATCCGCCCAAGTCTCACAGTGGCCTAATACCTTTGGGAGGAACATCACTGGATGCTATGAAATGTACAGATGAGGGACAAGGCCTGAGATAGCAAAGTCACCTAGTCACCTGATATCAAACACAGGTTACAAGAGGATGGCTCTTACCTTTGCCAGAAGCAAAAACAAAAAAAGACTGGAGAATGTCCATAAATCCATATGTGTTTTAAATGGCTCAAAATACTTCTGTTTTCTCATTCCTGACCCCAAGCCAAGCCTATTACCTTTGTCTCTGATCCAATAATCCCACCAGGCAGCTGGAGGATAGCTCAGGAATACAGAACACTGAGGATACCAAATCCTCAAGAACCTGGACTAAGATTTTTTTCCTTTTTTTTTTTTTTTTTCCTTGTGCAGTACTGGGGATTGAACTCAGGGACTTTGTACATGCGAGACAAACACTATGACTAAGCTATATCCATAGTTCTTTTAATTTTGAGACAAGGTCTTGATACATTTCAGAGGCTAGCCTTGAACTTACATACCTCCTGCCTCAACCTTCTGAGATTATAGGGGTGTGCCACCACACTCAGTTCTAAGTGAAGCTTTTTTTTTTTTTTTTTGGGTGGCAGGGGAATACCAGGAATTAAACTCAGGGGCACTCAACCACTGAGCCACATCCCCAGCCCTATTTTGTATTTTATTTAGAGACAGACAGGGTCTCACTGAGCTGCTTAGCACCTCACTTTTGCTGAGGCTGGCTTTGAACTCACAATCCTCCTGCCTTAGCCTCCCAAGCTGCTTGGATTTTAGGCATGCACCACCATGCCCAGCTTTGGTGAGGTTTTGATAACATCCTTTCAATAAGATAAAGTAAAAGGAGTTGCAGGTGAGTATTGTTCTTACTCTTAGAGGAAATTCATTGTAGTTTTTAATAAAAATAAAACCTATCCCTACAAGGCTTTCTCCATTTTTGCTTTCCCAACCACCTCTGTTGCACAGATATTAACTGGGTGCTTACAACAAACAGGTCCTGAATTGTATGATGTCACAGGTATGGAGGGGACCTATTTTTGCAAGTTTTCCCTGACAGATACTCCCATAGAAGAGTATCTAGTCTTGCCCTTCAATTGTCAGAAAGTTGTCCTCATGGCCAATCAAACTCAGCCTCCCTGGCTTTCAGTGACAACCTAGTCTCACTTCCACTCCGGAGTACTACTGGACAACTTTTATTCCTCTGCTATTTGAAAGAAATAGTCCTTAAAATATGAGGAGAGTCATGTCCTTCTGAAGTCTACTCTTTTCCAGGCCAAATGCTTTTTTTAGTTTTAGATGGGCACAATACCTTTATTCCTTTAATATATATATTATATATATATTTTGCTGAGGATCGAGCCCAGGGCTTCACACATGCTAGGCGAGTGCTCTACTGCTGAGCCACAACCCCAGCCCCTCGGCTGCTGTTCTTTATACCATGTGTTACCAACCCTTCAGCCCATCCTGATCCCCCAGTCTTAACCTCCATTTGTAAATGTCCCTCTTTAAATAAGACATTTGGAATAAACATTAGTGCTCTGGGACTCTCAGATGATGAATCCACTTTCTTTTAAGATTTCCATGTCAAAACTTTTATGTCTACAATTGTCATGTCATTAACCAGTTTTCCACTGTTAAATTAAATTCAGAGTAGCAGTTTCTCTTGTTTCTTTCCACTATCTTATATAAGAACAAGGCACATTAATAATTTATCAATGCAGAATGGAACTTTAGAACAGGTGACCAAGTTTGTTAAGCTTCAAATTCATTATCTGTAAAAAGTACACAATAAAGTACCTACCTCATAAGATCTGAGGGGTAAAAAGATAACAAAGTGCTTAGCATAACATCTGACATCCAGTATGAACTTGATAAAAGTGCCTTGTTAACATTTCATATTCTCTCCTATTAGCTTCCTCAGACTCTTCATTACGCACCAATCCTCAGGACAAAGTCTTTCCTCGTGGTGATAATGTCACCCACAATAACAGAAATATGAGGAGTTGTTTCTTGGGCTTTTTTTTTTTTTGTATTAAACCCAGGGGTGCTTTACCTCTGAGCCACATCCCCAGCTCTTTTTATTTAAAAAAAAAATTATATATATAGTTGTAGGTGGACACAATATCTTTATTTTATTTTTATGTGGTGCTGAGGATCGAACCCAGTGCCTCACTTGTGCTAAGTGATCACTCTGCCACTGAGCCACAACCCCAGTCCCCCCCCCCGTTTTTTTTTTGAGACAGGGTCACACTAAGTTGCTTAGGGCCTCGCTAAATTGCTGAGGCTGGCCTCTAACCTGTGATCCTCCTGCCTCAGCCTCCTGAGTTGCTGGGATTACAGGTTGCACCACCTCACCTGCTTTGCCTCCATTACTTCTTTGAGACAGGGATCCTACTGTACCTCTGGGCTTTGGCCATAAATCCCATCAGCATTTCTATAGATAACTTTTTTCAGGGGGTGAGGTACTATGGATTGAACTCAGGAGTGCTTAACCACTAAGCCACAACCTCAGCCCTTTTTCATTGTGAGACAGGGTCTCAACTTTGAACTTGTGATCCTCCTGCCTCTAGGATTACAGGCCTATACTTTTTGAAACAGTGTTTACTTCTAAGTGTTAAAATTTAAAGGTGTAAAAGCAAGGCACTGACAGGACACTTGGCTTTTTGGTCAGACCTTATGCACTAGCAGGTGGAGACTGGGGCCTCTGCATACTTCTGAGTCTTGTTAGTGACCATAGCCCTTTGTTTTTGGGGATGGACCCTCTCCTTTACCTGAAGCCCACTCCTGTTGTATGCCATAGCAGTGCCTGGAGAAGCAGCCCATTTCCCAGAACCCCTTCTATAGCGCACAGATGCCTGGCATAATCAAGTGGGGACACAACACTTGGTTTCAGTTCACAGCTTGTACCTCAAGTGCAGTCATTATAACAATTAAAGTAAGACTTAATAATACAGGTCCACATCATTTATCTAAAAACCCTTGGAGACCAGAGATGTCCTAAAATTTAGGAAGGTAATAGGATCTGTCTGCCCCATGTTACATGCACCATCCAGCAATTCTGGGGCATCCCCTGGAATCAAATGCATTCACCTGCGATGAGATACAGAGAGACCCTTACCACACAGAGTCAAGGCTGGAGCAGCTGTCCCTCAGTTCAGGTCATACTTTGTCATCCAATTTATGTGCTAAGGTTTCATAAAATTATGGGGGGAAATTTCAATTTTTATTTTTTGCTGGCTTCTTATTTTATTGCTTTGTCCTGGCTGATTTTATCCATCCTGCCTCAGACTCAATTCCTTCCTTTAAGCAGTAAGCTAGAAGACACAATAAAGAAACATTCCCAGCCTCCTGCCTGGAGCCAAAAGGCTCCTTGCTGGAAGAGGCTGGAAATCACTGGTTCCGTCCAACTCCCGTTTGCTAGGTATCACACATTACTGCAATGTGAGCATCCCTGCAAGTGTGGACCTACAAAAGGGGACTTCACGATCACTGGATCAGATGAAGCAGGCAGAGCTGAGAAATTTCTAAGTTCTATGGTAAAAGTAAAATGCAAATTACATGTCCAGGGGCTTCATCCCAAAGTCACCTGCTTTAGCATCTGAACAATTTAAACAGGTAACAGACACAAGCAAACAAAATGAAAAAATGTGTGTACACACACACTCACACACGTATTTTGCTGGCTGGTTTGTTTAGAGCTCTATGACATCTTACCCCCAAACTTTAGAAGCAAAGATGTGAGGGAACATTAGTTTACTTCTAAGACAAAGTTTGCCTCTTTTACCGAATATCAGCATTGTAGAGTTTTGCTAAACTGGATTATAAGATGCAAATTTCATCAGTCAGGTTTAAAAACATAAGCTGTATGGAACAAAATAAATATAAAAGTTGTGTTACCCAATAGGAAAGTCCAGCAAATTTAATTAAAGAAAGATTAAGCCTTTCTTTTTAATGGGTGGACATATTAGCTAGGCATGGCCAAACTCTCCTGCGGGGCAGTAATCAGCAGCTGGTTAGGAATGTGCATGGTACTAATTTCAAAACAAACAAAGGGAAACAGGGAGAAGCGGGGGCCACCTGCCTGATAGTAAGCAGAAATACATGCCCCCTGTTCACATGGATGCTGGAAAAATGACCAAAGAAACAGGAATGTTGTTGACCTCTGTGGATGGAGAACTATCCTAGTTTGCTAAGAAAAGCTCACGGTCCTTCAGGCTTTTGATCTAATACACTCTGTAGAAGATGAATGTGTTCTAGCCTCAGCTTTTGAGACCCTGCAAACTCCATACTCCAGGAGGACAGAGGAAGGTACAAAAGACGCCGTCCCCTTGCTGACCCAAGAATCCCAGGCCAGCAGTGCAGGTGGGATGGGGCAGGTGACATTAAGGATGCCTGTCATTCTCCCTTTCTGTGTTCCTGAATCCTTTCCCAGCTTTCCTAACTCTTTCTGTACCTACAGTGGCTTATGCTTTCCTGAATGGCTCACTGTTGAGTCAGAGAACCTTAGTCTCAGGGCTCCAAGGAAAATGAGAAGCAGATTTGTCCAAATAGAGGGAGCAGACCAGGCCAGCCAGCTTGCGCAGGGTCGGGGAGGCAAATCAGGAAAATGAAAAGGAAACATGCAGAATTACCTGGAGAACCTGCTGCTAACAACTCTGTTCTGCTGACAACAAAGGTACGAGACAGGGACAAAGGAACTGAAAAAATGGAGAAAAACAGGGTGAGACCATATTGAAAGGCAAAAGGGAGATCTCTGTAATCAAGGGACAGGAGCGGACACCTGTTCTACTGATAGGAGCATTCAATCACAGAAATGCAAAAGCCATGTAATATGACAAACAAAGCCCACACTGCTTTCCAGGAAGAGGTACCGGGGAGGCTTCAGTCAGGAGAAATCCTATTCACATGCTCCCTGCCTAGCCTAGAAATCGCTTAAGCCAATAATACCGAATCGAGGTTCGCAGCCCCCAAACATGCTACTGCTAAGGACCTCATCACAAATAGCCACCCAAAAAGGGAGCCCAACTGATCAACCAAGAGGATGGCCAAGCCGCACCCAATACTTATTCAGCGCACAGCCCACAGCGCTCGTTTCTGTGGCAAGTAATTAATTATTCAATTCATTCACATTCTCGGTGAGTCTTTTTTGACCTGATGCTTTGCACTGCTTTGGAATAATTTCAAATTTCAAAATAGAGGAAACTGAATAAAGCATTTCAAGCCCAGATTTCCTGAGCATGGCTGATCAAGGTCATGCTCATTGCCACTTACTCGGAGGGGGAACTGCGGTCCCATCGACACACAATGTTGGGCACATCTTGAAAACCAAGGATTGTAGGTTTTTTCCAGACAGCTAACTTTAATAAATAGAAACAGGCATCTCTTTATCTTGACGTGCCTGCACTAAATGCATCTCTCAATGAATATACAAAATTCCAGACAGCTAGATGTACAGTCGAGTACAACACTAGGCTTCGGAATAAGTGAAATAGTGTTAATAAACTTCCCTTCTTTATTGATAGCTTCAAACTAGGCGAGGGAGGATATTGCCACCCCGGGGCCTTGCTAGTGAACGGGTATTCTTCAATTCCTCTTCTGAATGAGATTTGTCCCTAAAATGTGGTTCAATATGCACTGGGCTAATATTTAGGTTTAGAGAACCAGCAATCAATGAAAGAGCACAGGTGGGGCTTCTTTCTTTTCAAAGTCACCATACAGATCTGGTTCTGCTAACCTGAGGCTAATCTGAGGCTGGCTGCCAAAAGTAGTCACAATGACAACATCTTTATATTATAAGACATTTCTGCTCATGTTGTAAAGGTCACAGCACACTTGTGGAACCACCACTGCCTTCTATCCTAATAATCACAGGAGGAAATATTATCATATTCTTCAACAATGAGGAAGCCAAGGGCCTGTCCCAATGTCATATAGCCTATAATGATGGAACTGTGGCTGTACCCAGGTCTCCTCATGTCTGGTAAAAGCCTCTCTCACACAAGCTAACAGTGAAAACAGAAGATCACCTTCAAGTTTACCACAGACACACCTACTAACTAGGGTCAGAAAGGCCTGTGTTCATACTGGGTGTCCGTCAGCAGTTGGTCAGTGCCTGTGGCCCCCCTAGACCTGCATGGGACAGTGAGGAGATGCATCTGGGCCAAAGGAAGTTTAGAACTTTGAGAGACATGCGACAGTGCCCTGGCTTTCTACAGAGCCCTGTAACATCCTTGGGCCCCTCAGACTGCCGGCTGGCACAGTAGATAGAGACAAACATCACAAAAACAGACTTGTCTGGAGATGTCCTCTCCCTTTTTTAAGAGTGTTTTTCAAAAGTGACAGTCATCTTTTTAGGTTGGGTTATTTTTAGGTTGGAGGTCTGTTTCCCAAGACAGTCTATCATTTGGCATTTTGGCCACAAGGTGGCACTCCGGCACCTGTCTACCTGCTGACCTGCTCCAGCCAGAGCAAGGCTGCAAGTGAATGCCCTCCATGGCAAATGCAGAGGTGCACTCAAGACCCATCCGAGGTGAGCAAGCACACCAGGTATGTCCGTGTTCATGCCCTTCTCGGACTGGGGCAGCTTTACAGCATCTTGGAATCTTTTGCACGGAGCTCTTGGTTAATCTACCATGGCATACCCACCCCTTAGCTGGCCAACTCAAAAGGCCTGCTCTCTAGATGAGGAGAGGTGGCCGTAGGCTGCAGATATCAACAAACTTGTTCATTCTCAGAAAGATGCAAATAAGAACTTCCAGAGTAGCTAACATTTAGAAGTCTCCAATGTTAGGTGGAGAGTGACTGGAACCCTCACAGAACAGGCAGGGGTGTGACTGGTACAACCCTCTGGGAACTATTGGGCAGTGTCCACCTGAGCTGAAGAAGCACGCAGGCCATGACAAGCAGTTCCACTTCAACACACACACGTTTACCAAAGACACGGCCAGGAAGGTTCCGCACACAGTTCAAGTAGCCCCAAACAGGAAAGGACACTACCAGTGTCCATCAGCTGTAGATTCTCACAATGGAATACTACAATGCAGCAAGAAGAAACATGTAACAAGCACACACAAGACCACAGACTAGGGTGACAAGCACGACACGGAGGGGGAGAAGCAGAGCTCCACAGAGTATATTTGCATAATTCCATTTATACAAAGCTCAAGATGGTAGTTGCTTTGGGGGGACAGTGACTCAGGAAGCCTGAGGGGGCTTCTGTGAGGTGGGTGACGCTCTGTCTCGACCTCAATGATGGACTACACAGGTGTGTTCAGTGTGAGAAACTCACAAAAGTGTATACTATGATTAACATCAATAAAAAGTTCAAAAAGTAAGTAAATAAAGTCAATCGGCAGGTATGGAGAGAAAGCTGCTGTAGAAGGGCAGGACTGCCTAAAGCAAGGCCCCGCCTAGGAAGCAAGATCCAAACTCACCTGGAGAGGCTGTAAGGGCCATGACGCCATAGTACGAGAAAGCACTTGCTTCAAACTTCATCCCCTCCTTCCCAGCTTCCACTTCCACTTTCCCCTGTGGAAAGAAAAGGGGTGGTTGAGTCTGGCCGTGTGAGTCTGTATGCACAGTTGACACAAAATTTGGTCCTTCCTCAGGCTTTTGTCTAAATTCCTTTCCCAATGATCCCAAGGAAGCTTTAGATAATTTTTCTCATGTTGAAGAGGGGGTTAATTCATCTTTAATAGGAAAACCAGATTTGGATGGATATGTACAGGTAGTAATAAAGTGTGACAGTTACTATCTGCGAGTCCACTTAATATTCTCCAGCATCCTTAGTTCTTGGGCTCTTTGAGAGCCCTCCAGTAACAAAAAGATGGTGCTATTGCTCCATCAGTGAGAAAAACACTGAGCTGGTGCTCAGTGGTGGCTGCCCAAGCTGTCCTGCAGGACCGAGAGTTGGGGTAGAATCCAGCTCAAGGGCCAGTATGGTTTGTGGCCATGGATCAAAGTCCTGGACAGAACCACTCCGATCTCATAAACCCTATGTCCTGAGTAACTGAGCAGAGACCCAACAGGCCAGCTCACTGGGGGCACATGGACCTTCTCCTCATCATCTTGGAAAAGTGCCTAGAGTCTCCTTCCATTGGAACAGAACTCCCTTTGCCTCCCCTAACCTTTCCCCCGGTTTCTCTTTCTCCAACTTGTCTACAACCTTTCTCTCCATCGTTACCACTTCTGTGGGGAAGACTGCACCTTATCCATCCCCCAAAGCCCAGAAGCCACTATAATCCTTTCAGGGGAGGTGCTCCACATGAGTTTCCTGGCCTATGCAATGTTCTCAATGAGTCTCACTCCTAGATGTCCCAGCCAATGTGTCTTGCTCACATTACCTATGACTGCCTCTCCAGGGAGCAGGCATCTCGACAGTACGTTCTTTACAAGGGGTTAACAAATGTTAAGCAACCATTTGTCGAAAAGCAACTGTGCTAACACCTCATGATGTTTTGTTAATCCAGTTAATGCTCGTAACTCTATGAAACAGACACAATTATCCCTCTCTCTCATAAATCAGGAGAGAGGGGCTCATATTTAGTGGTCAACTAACATGCTACACATGCCATCAACTATTATGAACCCCATTATTCTGATCACACTGTATTAAATTATCCTACATTAAATTCTCAATTATAGAAGTTCTTTTTTAGATTCCTTCTTCAGGAGGAAGACTAACTGTGCCCCTCTCTCAGGTTTTTCTTCACTCTATGGAAATACTTGTTTTTACTAGTCCTAGACAATTCTCTTGCTGTAAAAAAGGAACTTAAAATTAAAAAATTACAAACACCTTTTTTTTCCCAGTGCTGGTGATTAAACCCTGGGCCCTATGACCCCAACACCTCAACCCACAATTTTAAATCAACCTGCAAACAAGTGGATGCTGAAAACCCTTGCCATGCAGGTAGGGCCCCACAGGGGGCACCATGGAGCCCATGGGAAGGCAGCCTTGGCCCTCTAAACAGCTTATAGAGGACAGCACAGGAAGACCAATGATGCGAGCCAATAAACAAAAGCACTATGGGAAAAGGACAAGAAGAATATAAGAGAGTTCAGAGGAAAAACACTTTCTATTCTCGATAAAGACACATTTTATACACAGGAAAGAAAAATCTAAGGATGAGCAGGATCTGGTTGAGCCGAGAGAAGGGAATGGCATGAAGGAAGGTTGGAGGCAGGTGACACAGACGCCAGGCGGGAGGCTGTGCGAGGGAGGAGGGGAGAGGAGGCTGGAGAGCAGCTTGGTGAGCAGCTCAGACCACAGGGCTCCAGGAATAACGACTAGGGCAGGTGGGTTCTAGGGCAGGTGGGTTCCTGGGCAGAGGAACATGGTTTCAGGAAGGTCTAGACAGGCTAGGATGGTGGCCCTTGAGCTGGAAAGAGATTGTGATGAGAGAAATTATGGGTCAAGAACAAACAGAACTTTGTGAAACTGCCAGGGAGAGGACAGTTGGGAGGGAGTGAGAGGGAGTCATCAGAACAGAGGCCGAGCCACGCGAGAAGGCCTCTGGAGAGCTGCTCTAGCGGTGAGGCTGGGAGGAGAGGAAGACTCCAGTTCAGAACGAGGCCTTCTGAAGAGGCTCCAAAGACACAGATGGAAGAAGCTCGGGGGAGATCAGAACTGTGGGTAGAGACCCAGGAGTGGAGGAGAGCAGGCAAACGGGCAGAGAAAAGGACCAGCCCCAGACCCTGACCCAGAGGACCAGAAACCAAAGTGGGACTGGAGAAGCCCGACGAGTGTCTCATCACAGTGTGGCTGGGGGTTCGTGATAAAGTTGGGTCAGCAGCATGAATGAGCACAGGGAGGCCAAGGAGAGCAGTGGAGCTGATGAGGGAGTCGCTGGTGGCCCTCAAGGTTATTTCCATCGCACAGAGAAGAGAGGAATCAGCAGGCTGAAGGTGGAACTGGCAGCAGGGCGGAGTGGACCAAAGGAAGGGTGCTCAGGACCCAGGGGCATGTACGATCAGTGTGGAGAAGAGGGGCTGATGGGGAGCAAAAGCTGGCTGGCAGGAAGAATGGGATGCAGGGCACAGTGAATGCTGCCAGAGCAGGCAGGGTCCCCCAGAGAGGAGGGAAGACAAGGCAGGAACAGAGATGGCATTCAGAGATGACGAGCAATAAAACAGAAGTTCCTGGTGCCCTGTCAGTCCAGACCACTTATCCATCTCTTCCTGGACTAACCCAGGATTTTGCATCAGAGTTAATATGTACATAGATGCTCTCTGGAAACCCGTCTTTGTAGTCTGGAGTCTCAAGAGTGGCTGTAGGACCATGTCTACCTGAACTTCTGCACAGAAAATCAAATAAAACAGGGCCTCACAGTCTGCAGTGGGTCTGGTGGTTTGTTTTTACAAGCACCAGGCCATGTGTGTTCTGAATCTCTGCAAGTGGGTGTCAGTTCACATTTTTTTGTGTGTGACAAACTATCAGAACCAGCAAGGCAACAGTCATAATCAGAACAGGAATGAGGAATAGCAGTGGGCCTACCTCCTAGAAAGGAACCTTACCTGGGGCAGAACTCCCAGTACTGGGGCCGGAAGTTCCTCCTACTTGACCCAGGGCGAAGATGCCCAAGTCCAACCTCCAGCTCCCACTCCGAAGCACCAAATTAACTAGTATGGGGTGCAACTTTGGCAATAGGATTTTTAAAAGTCCTCTAGGTGATTTTAGCAAGTAGCAAAGTTTGGGAGTCCCCGATTGCAGACTGCAGGTGAACAATGGCCCCAGCTCCAGAAATTCTATTCCCTGACCTCTCAAGAGACTTGCAAAAAGGCACAGGGGCTGTGGGTCTGCTAATTAAACAAGGTCAGCTGAAGATCAGAGCACAAGGGCTGGGGTTGTGGCTCAGCGGTAGAGTGCCTGTCTCACATGCGTGAGGCACTGGGTTTGATCCTCAGCACCACATAAATAAATAAAATAAAGGTATTTGCCCATCTGCAACTAAAAAAAAGTCTTTAAAAAAAATCAGAGCACAAAATCATAGTCATCTCAGAGGATGTCAAATGCCATCCTATGTCTATCAAGACAGGGCCCGAGGCAGGGGAGGATCAGCCATCTTCTAGAAGCTGCTGAGTCCAGATCATCATGCTATAGGAAGAGGGGCACAGTTGCATAGGTTGGTGGCTCCTAAACATTTGGGTTCCAAGAATTAGTAAAACACTCCTCTACCCCCAATGGGTGACCCTTATAGGGTTGCTATTTCATTATCTTCTGTTACCATCATTTCATAAAAGATCAGATATTTTAACCCCACAGATTTAGAAAACATAATTTCAGAATAATAGGACTTCAAACCGAATACATCCAACTTTTTGAAAAGTTCATTGTAACTATCTTTTTCTCATTTTGGTGAAAACTGCTATAGTATCAGCACATAGGAACAACCACATTACATTAATTTTATTCCACTTATAGAATCACAATAGATGAAAGGATCCCTGCAGTCTCTCAGCTCTAGCTGTCTATGACCCTGCAACTGCATGAGCTTTAACAACTGCCAGCCCGGTGCTCTCTCCATAGGGTCGAGCTCTTCTGACAGGCAAGTTTTAGGAACATCCTGGAAACACATTTTTTATTCATTAGTGTGTGTCAGTGGCTCCAAAAAGAGATCTTTTTCAAATAACCCCACCATAGGCAGACTAGGGCCATCCCCCTGATGAAATGGCTTGTCCAGCTCAAAATCAATTAGGTGTCTTCTCAGATAACTTCTTCCACACACAAGGAGCAGCATATTGATTTTACTTTTGAAATATTCATAAATTGACTATCACATTACCAAAAAAAAAAAAAAAAAATCAGGACAGGACATAACGAATGCTAGGCATTCCCAGAGGGAACTAGGGCTTTCTGTTTATAAACTGACAAACCAGAAAATCTCACAATGCCAAGCAGAGCTGGCTTCCCAAGTAAAAATCCTAGCACAGAATCCTATCTTCCTTTGGATAAAGGTCTTGGACAACCTCTTCTCAAACTTTCTAAGCACCCACATGTCCTACAGCGTCTGCTCCTGTCACTGGCCTTAGAGTGTGGTCCTACGCTATCCTAGCAGGTGCAGCCCAAGTGCCGTGGAGCAGAGACATGAGTGGTCAGTTGGCCAGGCTGTTGCAGACGACTTTCTCAGGTACCCCAGGACCCCTGCTCACCCTCAAGTGCAGATTTTTAGAATTTTGTCTCACTTTTGTCTTTCAGATCACTATCATAGAGCATCCCGTGGGGCTTGCCAGGGGCACAAACGTGAAGTGGTCACCAGCAGTTCCAACAAGAGGGGAAGTACCACCCAAAGGTGCCTGTGGCTTTCCATCCGGAACTGCAGATGTAGGCCTAGTGTTCCAAGTTTGCTTCATAAGATTTACTTTTTAAATTTTGGAAGTTAACATGGTGGCACCTGCCTATCATCTCAGCTACCTGGGAGGATGAAGTAAGAGGAGTACAATGTTCAAGGCAAGAAGATCCTGAGTTTGTGACTAGCCCCGGCAACTTAGCAAGACCCCATCTCAAAATATTTAAAAGGGGTTAGCGATAAAGTTCAATGATAGAGTGCCTTGGGTTCCATCCCAATGCCCATAACTGGAAAAAAAATATATATATACACACACACGTATATGTTATTTATGCATGTACATATTCTGCTAGTCAAAAATTCAATTTATATATATTTTCAGTCATCTAGTTGACCATCTTCTAACAAAGTGCTTATAAATACACTGGCACCAAGTTGTACAAATTTTTAAAAAATAGTGTTAATGCTGGGTGTCCCAGTTATATTTTTCTTTAAAATAGGTGTATTATCTGTACTTGGCTCAAGATTACAGATCCATTCCTACACACCCTGCCCTTCAAAAATAACACCCTGGCATTCAAAAATGCCAATACTGAAGGTTTAAATTCTCCTCCCAATAACAAGTGAAACCACATAGTTTTGTCAAGAACCATATGAATTCCAAGATGCCACCTGCCATCTCCACAAAAAAACAATAGTTCATTTTAAGAAAAATATCTTTTGAATCCATGTCAGAAGCTCTGAAAGAGTATGGATAGGCAGGCGATAAAAGAAAAAAATATATTAATCTGAAGCATGAAATAAACAAGAAAAAGTAACTTCAGGAAAAAATATATATATAGTCAATTGGCAAAGAAAATGTTTTCCCATCATCTCTTTTTAAAGTTTGTTTTATTTTTATTTATTTATTTATTTTTAGTTGTAGATGGACACAATACCTTTATTTTATTTATTCATTTATTTTTTACTCGTAGTTGGACACAATACCTTTATTTATTTATTTTTCTGTGGTGCTGAGGATCAAACCCAGGGCCTCACACATGCTAGGCAAGGGCTTTGCCACTGAGCCACAACCCCAGCCCCATCATCTCTTATGTTTACAAAAATAATAATTTGGTCATGTGCTGTGGAAAAGCAATCATACTATCTTTCATTTGATTATACAGACATTTTACTCCTCAAACGACCACTGAGTCCTTCGTTATAAAACACCAACTGTGTAAGTTATCCAGTGATCTATTATATTTTGTCCATTTTTATTAAGAAAATAATTTACAGCAGTTATGGTTACTATGCCCATGCAATTCTTTTTACTTGACATATTGCGGGGGGTACCAGAGATTGAACCCAGGGGCACCCGGCTACTGAGCCACATCCCCACCCCTATTTTATATTTTATTTAGAGACAGGTTCTCACTGAGTTGCTTAGCGCCTCGCCATTGCTGAGGCTGGCTTTGAACTCGTGATCCTCCTGTCTCAGCCTCCCGAGCCACTGGGATTACAGGCCTGTGCCACTGCGCCTGGCACTTGACATACTTTTGCATGTGCTTTCTGCTTTTATGCTACCTAGTGGTGCCTCATTATGATATCTCAGAGTTTGATTAGTTATTGAGCATGTGAACTATTTCTATTTTATAATTAATATATTTGTATATCTATATATTTGCATAGATATAGCTTTGTAAAACAATGGTTTATTTAGATGTGAGACTGCTAACTTAAGAATCTGAGAGGTTGATAGCACTTTTTCTGTATACTATTTAGAGTTTGGTTTTTTTAAAAAGATTTTTTTTTTTTTTTTATAGGTAGACACAATGTCTTTATTTTACTTTACATGGTGCTGAGGATCAAACCCAATGCCTCACAGGCGTGCTAGGCACGTGCTCTACCTCTGAGCCACAACCCCAGCTCAAGATTTTTACTTTCTAAAATCAATAGTGGATGCTTAATTTAGTTGCCTTTCTGATATTTATTGATACAAGCATAAAAATTTTTTACTACTTTAATTAATGTGGCGTATTTTGATTTTGTTGTTTTTATATTAAACTAACCTTTCATTCTAAAATAAACTCAATTCAGTCACCATCACAATGAGTAACTCTTTGGGTATATTGTTACTATCTATGATCTTTTTATTAAAAAATTCTACATCAATGTTAAAAAGTGACACTGAACCATAATCTTATGTTTTAGAATTAAGCCCATATTATAAAGAACGCATTTGACTATCATATCATCTTGTTCTATGATACAGAAACATTGAGTTCTTCAAAGTTTGATGTTTTTTTCCCTATCAAATCCTTTATTCCAGCTGCTTTTTTCAGAAACAAGAAAACTTTTTTCATCTTTAATCACACTAATTATGAAAGACAATATTGATTTTGTTAGTTTTTCTCTTTTGGTAGCACTGAACCCAGAGCCCCATTGACACTAGGCGAGTGCTCTACCACTAAGCTGCATCTTCAGCCCCAGTTTTGGTAATCTTTTTTTTGGTGCTGGCGATCAATCAAGCATTCGAGGCAAGCACCAATGTATATCCCCAGCCCTGAAGATTTGGTTATCTTTTAAAAGAACCAAATCTTGGGTGGTGCACACCTGTAATCCCAACAACTTGGAAGGCTAAGCAGAAGGATCACAAGTTCATGACCAGCCTTAGCAACTTAGCAAGACCTTGTCTCAAAATAAAAAATATAGCTCAGTTGGTAGAGTGATTCCCTTGAATGCACAAGGCCTTGGGTTCAATTCCCAGCGCCACAAAAATAAATAGATAGATAGATAGATAGATAGATAGATAGATAGGACTAGAGATATAGCTCAGTCGTAAAGAACCCATGGGTTCAATTCCCAGTCCCTTTATTATTAATACTACTAATAAAATGGGCTGGGGTTGTGGATCAGTGATAGAGCGCATGCCTAGCATGTGTGAGGTTATATAAATAAATAAAACAAAGGTCCATCAACAACTAAAAACATTTAAAAATTTAAAAAAATAGGAAAACCAAATGTTGATTTTATTTATCAGTTATAAGGTTTTATTTTTTAGTTTTTTTTTTTGGGGGGGGGCCTTAAGTTTTGAGAGGAAGGAGAGTATCTAATTGTCTTTAAAGCATGATAATGCCCTGAGGGTTTTCCTCAAGGAGAAAATTGGAATGTTTCTTTATTTTTTTAACTAATTTATTTATTTTTATTTGTTCTACTTAGTTGTACATGACAGCAGAATGCATTTCAATTAATCTTATACAAATGGAGCACAACATTTCAATTCTCTGGTTGTACACGACGTAGAGACACCATTTGTGCAATCATCCATGTACCTACAGTAATAATGTCCATCTCATTCCACCATCTTTCCTACCCTCATGACCCCCCCACTTTTATTTTTTAGTTTATTTTTATGATATTTCATTATTTAATTTGTTCTTTTAGTTTATTTTTTGCAACATAATTGTAGTTTTTTTATTTAAGTACTTAAAATTTCTTAAAACTGAATAAATGGCATTACATTACTTAATAGTCTTTTATGGTATACTATGTATTTTAAGATATTCTATATATTTTCTCCCTAATTCAGTTGCCATTAATTCTAATATTTAATAATTATCTTTTTAAATAGGTAGCACATGCCCACAGTAAACAGCTCAACCTCCAAAGTGAGAAACACCCCCTTCAACTCTACTCCCCATTCCAGGCCTTATCCCAAAAGGAGACAATTACAACCAGCACCTTTCAAGAAATTTCATATATTTATGTTTGTGTGAAAGAAAAGTCTAGGGTTTTTTTCATTCACACAAACAAGAACAAGTTATACACACCCACGGTGCCTCAAATATAAACCTACATAAGAAAGTTTATCACAATTTTAACACGGATAACTACTTTTTGATTATGCTTTTATTCCTAATTTCATTATGCTCCATGCAAGAAGTTTTATGAAATTCCTATGTTTTTGTATTTATTAGAGTGTACACTGTGACACAGTAAATGATCAATTTTTATGAGAGAGTGCACAAATATTTTTACAATATATTTCTCTGGCTTTTTTGTTTTATTTTCTTCAAATCTATTCTTTTACTAGTTATGCGATTTAAAACTACTATATAACTTTTCTTGGTATGCTTGCTCTTTTATGATGGTGGAAAAACAACTTTACTGAGATGCCTCAAAAAAGTAGGGATGGAACCACCATAAGACTCGGCTTGGTATTTTCCCCAAAGATCTAAAATTGGGATACTACAGCGATAACAGCCACCGTATCAACGTTTATAGTACAACGATTCACAGTAGCTAAATTATGGAATCAATCCAGGTGCCTGTCACTGGAGGACTGGATTAAGAAATCATCCCAGGGGCTGGGGTTGTGGCTCCGCAGTAGAGCGCTCACCTCGCATGTGCGAGACCTTGGGTTCGAGCTTCAGCACCACATAAAAATAAATAAGTGAAATAAAGGTATTGTGTGTGTCCAACTACAACTAAAAAATAAACATTAAAAAGAAATCATCCTATCTCTCTACCTATCTATCTATCTATACATACACAGAGTTCTACTCAGCTATAAAAATAATGAAATTGTGGCATTTGCCGGTACACAGATAGAAATGGAGAACATCATGCTAAGTGAAATAAGCCAAACTCAGAAAATCAAAAATCAAATGTTTTCTCTCATATGCAGAAGCTAGAGTAAAATAAAGGAGGAGGAAAGGATAGGATAACAAAGAACCAATCAAATATAAATTAATAGGCAAGTGAAAGAAAGGTCTAGTAGAGAAGGAGAAGTGGGGGAGGACAGGGAGGGAAAAGGGGAGCTCATGAGCTGAAATCAATTTCCATGCATGTGTGAGTCTGTTGGGATGGACCCAACGACTACATATAACTGTAAAGCTCTAATATAAAAAAATCTCCACCAAAGTTGTGTTCCTCGCCATTTCTACATTTACATATATGCTTTGTTAGGTTATTTAAGGCATATATTGACAATTTAGCTTGAAAATCTACATTTCTGTTTAAAACTTGAAGTTTTAGCCTTTTTATATATGCGTGGTAGGAGTACTTTGTATTACGTAATTTACAATATATTCTTTTAAGTTTATTCAAACCATTTTCTTTGACTAAATTACACTTTATTTCATCTAGGGCTTAAAGTAAAAAATGATGATTCTATGTACAATTAGAGTCACAATGTCAATTACTTAAGACATTTTTATTGAGTCAAAAGGGATACTCTGTTATTTTCTGGGTACCCCAGGTAACTGGTCAGTCTGCTAAACTCTACAGATTAAATACCTTCACGGGCCTGTTCATCAAGTAATCAAAGTATTTATAACACCCCATGACACTGTCAGTTCAACAAACCTGTCAACTTACATAAATATTTAACAGGAGGAGATATTAAAATACTAGTACTTATACATAAACACATTATCAAAAATACATTTAAAAGACTTGCTTATAAATAGACAAGGATTATAAAGTTCCTTTCCTATAACATTTTAAGACCCATGGACTTCTTTTATAGCAACAGAGCATTATCCAATCACAACTAAATAAAAGCTAACTACACAAAAATAGACAACAGAAAGCCACATTATTTGTTACTACTGAAATTCACAGTATCAATCCTCAAAATTCTTTTAAACAACAACATTTAACTATAACTCAGTTCTCTAGGCTTAGGGAATAGGTGAAATAAATTAAATATCCCCACTCCCATGCCCTCAGCTTTGAGCTTACAATATACAGAATAAAAGAAGAGCGAATGAAAGAGGCTCAAGTTAGTAGATACTGAACTCATGAACCTGGAGACGGAAGCTGCTAAGAGTGGCATGCAATCAGCAATCCAGAGTGTCTTTCTACTCTTTCCTCCTGGTCCCAGACACCATGATCCTGCCCAGATGAGAGATATCTGAACACAACACCTGGCAGAGTTTCTGACACCTACACATCTGAGAAGAGTTGTTTTCAAGAAGTAAAAATGACCTTTTTTTGATTCAGAAAGCTGGGGCCTTGCAGGACTCGTATAAATTTTAGGTCCTACCAAGTACTAATTATATTCTTATAATCATGCTTCCACTTCATATCTAAGGAATAAGAAATATCAGAAAGCTTAAAGTGCTAGTATTCGTGCATTGAAAAACTCAGATTTCCTGAGAAAGTGACTCGCCAATAAAGAGGTACAAACTGGGCGCCTTAATCCCAGCAACTCAGGAGGCTGAAGCAGGAGGATCACAAATTCAGGCCAGCCTCATCAACTAGGCGAGGCTCTGTCTCAAAATAAAAAGGACCAGGGGTCAGCTCAGTGGTAAAGTGTCCTTGGGTTCAATCCCCAGTACCAAAAGAAATTAAAAATTTAAAATACAGAGGTACAAGAAGTCATGAAACCTGGGATTTTATTCACTGTGATATCCATCTTGGTCTCCATGCCACAGGCTGTGTGCTGCGCACTGAGATGTAACAAGGCCTCCTGTCAACTCCAGCACCCAAGCCCCACGGGGGGTGAGAATGGATGGCCTTCCCCTTGGGTGGTAAATGGTGTTCTAATGAGAGGAACTAGTTACCACTGCCTGGAGATGCTGTCCTCCTTCCATCAGTTCCTCTGTCAGAGTCTATAGTTAGTATTAAGGATAAAAACAACTATAAATGGATTATTTTGATGGTGCTAATGGCTTGGTCACTATGTAAGGCCAAGTCCTCATGAGGGATGAAAAAAGAAGAGAGGTTCCCAAGGAAGCCATGACAATAAGTTTCAAACACCCATTGGGATTTGGACAGGCACAGGTACTTTTCCAAACTCTTCAAAAAAATACCAACAACCACATTCACCATCCTTCATTCAGCACGGAGCCTCGGCCATCACCAAGTGCCCTTCAGTGCTGGAAACTAAAGTAACAGTGGCACTGCTTTCCAGCAGGATTATTTTACAGACATGAAAACAGATGAAATTCTCCCCTAAACAAAAAGTTAGGACACCTTGACACCCATTCACCTCCACCAGGCCTCCTCAGACTGAAAAGGCGGGTGTTCAGTGAAGCAAACAACTGTTGAATAATTCCTCTGACCTGAAGAATGAGAACGAAGTAGTCTACAGGTCTGTTGCGCTGGTAGAGGTAGTACTCTGGGGCTTTCTTGTTCTTCTCATCATACTTCAGTTCCTGGATGACATTGGGGTGCTTTAGCAGCCTTAGAAGGATCTTCTCTGACATCTGGGATGGGCTAAATGCTTCTACTTCTATAGACATAAACACAACTTGACATTACACTTCAAATGGACGGAAAAGATCATGCTAGTAATTAAGGTGTTCAGATAGCAAGAATACTTGGCATCAAAGTGATACAACATGGGTGAACAAGGCTTCCGTCTGGTGATCCACTGGGGACAGATTACCTGGGAGAAATTAGAAAATGCTCAATTCTCAGGTTTGTTCCTTTTTAATCTTTCCTTTTCACCCTGTCATTGGGTTCGGTCTCATAAAAATGCCCTATGTTTCTGACATGGAAATGAAAACCCATCAGCAGCAGGCTCCTTGAGCGCCAGGAGGCCTCCAACAAGCAGGACAACCAGACTGTCCAACGACAGCGGGAGGAGGAAGCCAAGGTCGGGCAGCGCCGAGGCGTGGGTTAGTACCAGTGCAGACACGGGCTCCCCTCCACTTTCCCACGCAACTATCCTGCGATTCCGGGGACCACGGAGGGAGAGAGTCGGAATAAAAGCAAGGCCGTGCACACATCAACATGCACTCCAACTTGCCAACAACCAAAAAAAAGTAATGTTGGTCAGCACTGACAGAGATAGGAGCTTTCTTTAAAATAACAAATGTCCAAATTACTGACTTGAGGGCGCTATTCCTGAAACTGGACTTTATGGTTTCTCAGAGGCAGAGTAGGATAACATTCAGCTTTAATGTGTGGTTCTTAAATGATGAGGACAATATTATCGGAATTAGAAGAAGAATAATAAGCAAGTTAAAGATATTGTTTTATTTTTATTTTTTTAAAATTAGACGCTATATATGAGCTATAAATTCTGTATTCACTTCTGTGACTTTTTGGTAATAAAAAATACATAGCAGAAAATTTGGAAAATAGAGAAAAAGAGAAGAAAATAAAAATTATCTATAAGCCAACTACTTCGATAACCATTCAGAGCAATTTGGTGAGTATTTCTTTCCAGTGCTTTGCCTAGGCATGTATGCCTGTGTACGTGTGTCTGTGTACCACAGAAACACAACTGTGATCTTAATGTACACATAGCTTTAGGTCCTGTTTTTTCTCTCTTTACATTAAAGTCATGGACACCTTCCCATGTCATAAATGAGACTGTGAGCACTTCCATGTATCTGAAAGCGTAGGTAGCATTCCGCCACGTGGTTGTTGTTGGCCTTCTTTTCAAAATATTTTAAGTATACTGCATGCAGTTGAAAGGTACTGGCTGCCCATCTTGGAAACAGACGTCTTCTACAAGCCTCTAGGTACTTTCACATTTTCTCACACTTCCCCTGGCCAACAGAGCTCACCCTTCACCTAGGGAGCCATGTGGGGATGTGAGAGGGTTAGTCAGTCTCTTAAGTCCATTCAACCTTGATCTCTCGGGAGCAGTCAGTGCCGGCTGGGTTGGTGGCTTTAATAATGTGAACACTTGCCTCCTGGAATGGGCCCAAGTTAACAATCTGATTTGAAGAGGCCACCAAGAAATCCATGTCAAAGTCCTTAGAATTTCTGATTTCATCAAAACCATAAAAGATAGAGATTTAAGTCTGAGAACCTGTTTCTTCTTTGCAAATCATAGCACCTGGGTTACCACTGATGTCCAACTGTTCTTCCAAGGCAAGCTGAAGAGAGAATTACTCAACTGTCCAATCAAACGAGCTGTGTCTGGTTTGCACTGTCAGCCTACTCCGCCAGCTGGCTGGCCCATGGACTTAGCTGGAAGGAGATGGCCTGGCCTACTGAACACATGCAGTGTGGCACTGACATTCATCCTTACCTTTCAGACCAATTTTAAGTTACTGGTCCACCCCTGGTAAATGTCTCAGAGGGTTCATGCCGACACTGAACACAGGAGAGGAGAGAATTTAAAGAGAAAAAAACAAAACAAAACAAAAAAACAAAAAAAACAAAAAACAAAACACAAAAGTGGCATTACTTATCACCCCATTTCCCAGTCTCCACCCCCAGCCCCCCACTCAGTGCTGGTGAGAAACGGCTCCAGGGCTGGCAGCGATCTCAAACTGTGATAAGCACACTTGCCTGTTGCTAGGAAACGGTGCATGGCCAGGAGAAGCTGCGGTGATATTTTAACCTTCATCTCGCTGTCTGTCTGCTTAAAGGCAGAAAAATCTTGCTTTCTTTCACGGTGGGCCACTTTCTTTTTCGTTCTGTTATCGGCTGAGGGAGGAATGAGAAAAGAAGGAAAATAAGGAAATTCAGTCTTTTAGAACAGGGATCTTTTCAGATGGAAGAGTCAAAGCACACCGGGAGGCCAGCCCCTGCAGGAGCGGCTCTAGGCTCCAAACACCACGCAGGAGCAAGGGGCAAAGTCCCACCAAGTTGGCCTGGAGCACAGCCACCACATCAGACCTCACGAAGGTCGTCAGAGAGCCCTTATGTCAGACATGACAGGGCAGACAGGCATGCATGGCCTCCCGCGACTCAATGTCACCACACTCCAGTGAAGAACTGCCACCTGGACACACACAAGGGACACTGTCTCTGCCCTTAAGAGGCTGCCTCGCCTCAGAAGAAAGAAAATAACATACAAACAAAACCCCTCAGGAAACAAGAAAGCATTCACAAAACACTATTTTAATTAATATCTTTTGACTTCACTTCTACCACATGCCATGATTTCCTCAAGGTCAAGTGAACATGAAGAAGGTGATCCAGAACAGGGCCGAGCAAGCCTCCCCTGGAAAGGGGCAGGAGTGCAGACCTGGGGCCCCGTGGGCTATACAGCTTCTGTTACACGATCCACACTGCTGTACAGCAAATGAATGAGCACAGCTGGATGCCAACAACATTTCAATTATGGACACAGAAATTTGAATTTCATTTAATTTCCTCATCACAAAGTAATTATTCTTTACTTTTTCTTTCAACTTAAAAATGTGAAAAGCCCTTCTTAGCTTGCAGACTATACAAAAATAGGTGACAGGCAATCATGAGCTATAGCTTGCCAACCCCAATCTAGAAGGCATTTTATGCCAAATTATTTTTTAAATTTTTTTCTCTGGACAAAGTAATGATCAAGGGGGAAAAAAAAAACTGGCTTAAAGACAAGACCCTAATTTCTTGCTCCATCTCTAAGAACCATGAGTCACTGCATTGTCACTTCCTGCACAGGGCTAGACAGACTGATTACAAGGCTTTTCGTGGGGAGAAGGCAATCGCATCTTATATGCTTTTCTTCTGTCTCAAATTCTTCTGAAAACCAGACATTATAGATCAACAATATACCTGAAATCACAAGTTCAGCCCTGAGTACCATGCTGGGTACAAGTACTGTAATGGGAAGGACCACTTCTGTAGGAAAGGAGTCCAATCCCAGATAAAAGAAGTTCAACTAACATTTCTATTAAACCAAAGTAGGTGAGATCTCATAAACACTGTAAGTTGTCTTTCTAATGACAAGAGGTTCCCTGGGAAAACACATAAACATTCAGAGACACACTTGGTATTCATCAGCAAATTTGAAGGCAGGATGAAAAGAATGTAAACACGCAAATAACAACATTCTCTATTATGAGGCCTTGACTACCTTCCAAGTGTCAAAAGGATAAAGCAGATGTGGGAAAGTGTTTTCAAGAACTCTATACAGGTTATCAAGGATGGTGGAATGTGACGGACATCATTATCCAAAGTACATGTATGAAGACACGAGTTGGTATTAACATACTTTACATACAACCAGAGATATGAAAAATTGTGTTCTATATGTATAACAAGAATTGTAATGCATTCTGCTGTCATTTATTTTAAAAAATCAATTTAAAAAAGAACTCTATACAGTCATTTATGTATGATGTGTCAAAATGAATTCTACTGCCATGTATAACTAATTAGAAGAAATTTTAAAAGTAATAAAATGTATGGTTAAGGCCAGGAAAAAGAAAAAAACCAAAACTCTGCACAGATGTGAAGGGAAAAATGGGTGCATTTTCAGAAGATGATGCCTCAACCCACTGGGCAGTTCATGTCCCCCTCCAAGCCACGTTTCAGAGCCAAGAGAATAAATAGAGCTAGATGTTCTCTCTACCCCATCCCAAGAGCCCCCAACCTCTTAGGCCTTAGGACCTCTTTGGCAATGACTCCTGGAAGACTGTCCCATTGCTAAGAGTGGGATGGGATGTCCTCTGTCCAGCAATTCAGTTGTACACTTGAATGAGACAGGAAGCAAGTGCAACACTTAGCCCAGGGTCAAGTCCAATGTCTGGACAAACAAGTTATGAATATTTTCCTACCCCTCCTGCTCTGATCTAAGCCCAAGGATCCTGAAACATAGAAATCTAATCAGCTATCACCCATCAATTTAACAAACCCTATTCACTTTTGAAATACATGAATTATAAGCTTAAGAAGAAACTGAAATTCATTTGAAAACAATTTGCCCAGGTGTATAAAATGAAAATTAAGAACAATGTAAAATACATTTGAAAACCAAGAGCAGAATTTCCTGTTTGGGGCAAGCAACATGCAGATTAATGGTCAAGAGAAGCTGGCTTTTCAAAGAACATTGCCACTCATCATTACAGAATTTGTCTCTTCTTCCCCCTTGATAAAGGGATGGGAATACACTGAGAGGTTGTACCCAGCCTACACACATCATGCTTAAGTATAAACAGAGGCGGACAATGTGGGAGAAGAAATGTCAGATGACTCACAAACAGCATGACAGAAAAAGCAATGGTTTTAGGAAATTACACTCAGATGATTCTACTCACTGTATAAATCTGTTTCATCTAGAATCTCAGATTTGATGATTTCTTCAATCACATCTTCTAAGGTGACAATTCCCAGAACTTCATAAAATGGATCCCCTTCTCCCTCATTGTTCACCCGCTGCACAATAGCCAGGTGAGATTTACCTTTAGAGAAGAGAAAAGAAAAAGTTGAAGGGCTGATTTTTGAGATTCCCTGAATGACATCTTATATGTGATTATTGTAAAAATGGTAGCAAATCTTTTGCAGCAAAAATGTCATACCAAATTATCAAAGTCTGTATTTCTGTACTTGAAATTGGTGTGGAAACAAATGGAAAAGCTTCCCGAATCACTGAAAACATTAAGGTGGGACCGGTTTTGCACACACAGTCCTGCGACACAGTCCTCTGCTCACTCAGGGATGTGTCTTCAGCGCTGGCAGCTCCTCCTCCGGAAAATCTTACAAACTGTCACTCGAACAGAGCAGTTGTCTCTAAGTGTGGTCTGTGGACCTCCTAAAGGGTCCTCAAGACCCTTTGGAGGTTGATGAGGTCAAACTATTTTCCTAAGAATATTAAAATGTCATAGGCCTTTTCCCCTCTTTTTATACTTGAATCAATGGCACAGAGGCACCTTGCTTAGCCCAGAGCCAAGCCACGGGAGTCCCCAGCACAAGTGAAAACTACTCACCACGATATGCTTCAAGAGGACAAAGAGTTCATTTCTCTTAAGAATGTTCTAAATAAAGCAGTACACATATTTACTCCATTAGATCTTGACCCTGAGTACACCTCTTTTAATATTCTACTTGACAAAATGGGAAGAATCATAAACATTCTGCTACATTCTGAAGTATAATACCTGCTTTGAGGGACAGCATCTGTGTGACTGCTGCCAGCAGAACCGGCCACAATTTTCTTTTCTTTTTTTTTTTTTTTTTAGTGCTGGGGATGGAACCCAGGGCCTTGCTCATGCCAGGCAAGTGGTCTACCACTGAGCTAACCCCTCAGCCCAAGTCACTTTTTTTATCGAATGCCATTTTTACTTAAAAGAATGACTGTCAGACAAATTATGGTTATTTAGGGAGACATTTTTGCAAAAATGAATAAAATGATCATGTCACATCAAGGAAAGTCATGGGCAGTGCTTGCTGTCAGTGATTAAAAACTGAGATTTCAACAAAAAAACAGAATTTTGGGAGACTCATATCCACCACTAGGAAGCTTGGCAGCTTCTCAGTAAAGATTTTTTTTTTTTTAAATGGGACAGGTGATGATATTAATGAATGCAACTTTTAAAATACTGAATAATGCATATGTGTGAACAGTTTGAAAAGCTGCATAACTCAGTGAACCAGTATTTTTCGTGACTATGACAATGATATTACAAAATCACACTTAGATAAATGATCTGCTCCAAGTGCAAGACAGAACAATGGGACTTTTTTTTAAAAAAAGAAATAATTTTAGATTTGCAGAAAAGTTGCAAGGGTAGGAGAGAGTTCCTATGGACTTTTCACCCAGTTTCTCTACTGTTACATCTTGTATAAGCCATTAACTATTTGTCACTGTATTTTAGCCATTAACTATTTAAAAAATTTGACATTGACATGTTGCTATTAAATTAACTCCAGACTCTATTTGGATTTTACTTTTTTCCAAAAAATGTTTTTTCTCTGTTTCATTGTTCAGTCCAGAGTACTGGGTTGCATCTAGTTGTCATGGCTCCCAGTTTCATCTGGTCTATGACAGCTTCTCAATCTTCCCTTGTTTTTTATAACATTGACAATCTTGTGTGTGTGTGTGTGTGTGTGTGTGAGTGTGGAGAGGTAGGGTACTGGGGGACTGAACCCAGGGACCATTTGCCACTGAGCCACATCCCTGGACCTTTTCATTTTTGATACAGGGTCTTGCTAAATTGCTGAGACTGGCCTTGAACTTGCATCAGTCTCCTGAGTCACTGGGATTATACCTGTGCACCACCACTCCCAGCTGATATTAACAATCTTAAGAAGTTCTGGTTGGGTCTCAGGTTTGTCTGATGTTTTTCTCATGATTAGATTAGATTGTGTCACTCCATCACAGAAGGGGTTACCAGATACTCTCATGACATGGTTGATGATGTTCTCCTTCATCATTTGGTTAAAGTAGTGCTTCCCAGGTTTCCTCATGATAAAGTCACTCATTTGCTCTAATTCTATTTTTAGAAACAAGTCACCAAGTCACTAAGTCAAATCTGTCCCTCAAGGGAGGGGTGAGGAAGAGTAATTGACCTCTACTTCCTGGAGTAGGGGGGTATCCACATATATTATTATTTGGAGAGGAGTGTATCCACACACAATCTTGTGAAAAGAATATTTCAGCCAAAGAATTTTAATGGGACAGAGTATTGAAAGTCCATTGTTTTGATTTTAGATTCTATAATGCAATTACCTTTTTTTTGAGGGGTGAGGGCAGGTACAGGGGATTGAACTCATGGGCACTCAACCACTGAGCCACATCCCCAGCCCTATTTTGTGTTTTATTTAGAGACAGGACTCACTGAGTTGCTTAATGTGTCGCCTTGCTGAGGCTGGCCTGGAACTTGCGATTCTGCACCCCGCCCAGCCCCCCAGCCTCCTGAGCCTCTGGGATTGCACACAGGCTTCCCTGCTCCTGGTAACTCTTATTTTGTACATGTTTTTCCCAAAAGGTATGCATATACCTTTTAAGGAACTAGCACTTTTGGAATTTTGATGAACTCAAAGGAGAGTAGCTATAACTATCCAAAAAGGCACTTAAAACACATATCTTTCCCAAATATATACCTGTGTGAAGTCAAATTTTCTTCATATATTTCAACTAAACACAATATTGCACAGGCTAAATGTGGAAGGTTATGAGAACCCAGCTGCCTTAGGTTTAGCTAGATAACACATGCAAAAAAAGGTAAACATGGACATTCTTCTTACTCTTTTTGTTTTGGAGAATATGATTATTTTAAATAAAAATGTTAGTTATGTCAACATTCAATAGATTCATGTCCTTTAAAATGAGTTAATGATGGGGGACGAGCTCAACAGTAGAGCACCTGCCTAGCACATGTGAGTTCCTGGGTTCCATCCTTAACCCCCATAAAAAGTTAATAAGTTAATGTTTTAAATTTCCATTTTATTTCAAGTGCCATAAATATCAAAAGATATAATCAACATGAACAAAAGTTCAAGGGTTCTTAATAATTTTTAAGAGCTTAAAAGGATTCTAAGACAACAAAGTTTAAGAATTGTTGCACCAGAGGATGACAGAGGGCAAGGGAAGAACATGAGCTCCCGAGTTTAAATAAGCCTTGAGTTTGAACTCCACTCATTAGCCATCACTAGCCAGATGACCACAACCAAACTATGGAACATTTCTTTATTTATTTTTTTTAACTTATTTTTTAAAATATTTTTTAGTTGTTGATGGACTTTTATTTTTACTTATTTGTGTGTGGTGCTGAGAATCGAACCCAGTGCCTCACACATGCTAGGCAGGCGCACTACCGCTGAGCCACAACCCCAGCCCCCCCCCCCACTATGGAACATTTCTAAGCTTCTTTGAAACAGGCTCATGCTAACTGCCACAGCACAGGGCTGTTGTGAAGATCAGAGATAACGTTGTTAACCAGCAAAGTTGTTCCTGGAATCAATCATGGAGCCATCAATAAGTGGTAACTCTTATTTTTTTTAAAATCTATTTTTAGTTGTAGATGGACACAATATCTTTATTTATTTTTATGTGATGCTGAGTTTTGAACCAGTGTCTCCTGTATGCAAGGCAAGTGATCTACCACAGAGCTACAACCCCAGTCCTGGTAACTCTTATTTTGTACATGTTTTTCCCAATTGTAAGACACCATACACTTATTACCAGATTAGATATAGGAGGGGAAACCCACCACATTAAACAAGCAGAGTTTGTTGATGAGAAGAGGCATTTCAATTTCAGAAAAATCTTTTAAAATAAAATAGTAAAACACATTTCTCAAACACAAATATTGGTTTAATCCATCCATGGCACATAAAACATATCCTTAGCTTAAGCCAATGCAGACATGATCTGGAAACTTCACAATTACTTTTTAAATGACAGAGGGCGGTGCTTCACTAAAGCTCAATGAACCCTTCTGAGGTGGGTAAATTCATGCAGACACAACCAGTCAAACAAACTAGAATTACTCTCTAAAGGCCAGGTCTGATCACGTTCCTAACCCAGACTTAGGCACCAGCTTTGCTTATGGGTTGGTTTGTACTTTCTTTCCTCAGTGGTCTACGTTTCTGCCCTGCCTCAGACCTCTGCACAGACAAGCACAGTCTGCTGGCCTAGAAACTGGACTGTTAGGCCATCCGTGTCCGGCATCCTAGCAATTTTCATCCCTAGCTTGCTCACACTCTAAGAATGAAAATATTTTGAGCAAAGGAGACTCAGAGGGAAACTTATCAGCAACAGATATAAACCCTGCACCAGGTCAAGTCAACTCTCAGCTAGTCAATTTGGTCCAGTAGGTTTCTCACATCTGCCTTCCCAGGGACCTAACATAAGCAGTTAAAAATTCTTGGTAAATGCTGTCTGTCGAAAGTTAAATTCTTTTGCTATTCCCAGCTTGTGATCATTTAAAAGGAATTTTCCAAAGCAAGGTCTAATATTAGACTCAAAATGAAGTTTCCATTCCACTGAGGCGCTATTCTCACCAAAGTAACTACCGCATAATCAGATTGTCTTGGAGCAATTCGTTTAAATGCAGATGGACATACTTGAAATACCAGCTCAATAGCACCAACAGATCTGGAAAGGTCTTACTCCGGGAGAAATCATTCATGTGAATTAGGCTTCTTAGATTGAAAAATTAGTAAGTTTTCCTCCCAGCTCACTTGTAGCCATTCACACCCTCTCCTCAAATTTGAAACTTCTTGGGCCCCCCAAACCACACACTTTCAGTTTTGGGATTCTTCTTGAGAATTTGTTTTCTGAACCTACTTCCTGGTACACACACACACACACACACACACACACACTCCCCCCCAGACTTTTGAAGAAGAGTGATATGCACCATGTACCTGCCTCATTTAACCATTCACTGCAATGACCTGAGTCTTCAGACCTCATCCAGGAATTAATCAGAAGAAAAATGTAAACAATGTTCCAACACAGAAAACATCCCCCGCCCCCCAGGACTGAGGCTAGAACACAAGGCTTCAGACATCTGAGGCAAGTACTCTATCACTGAGCTATAGGCCCAGTTCTTTAACAAAATCTTGTAACCCAGAAGACTGAGGCAGGGGGATCACAGGTTTGATGTTGTCTCAGCAATTTAGTGAAATATTGTCTCAAAAAATTAAAAAGGGCTAAGCACATAGATTGTATAGCACACTTGGGTTCAATCCCTAATACCAAAAAAGAAAAAGAAAAAAAAGAAAAGAAAAAGAAGAAGAAGTGATTCTTTGCTGTAATTAAAATACTCTATGCAA
Organism: Marmota marmota marmota; assembly: GCF_001458135.2. Lineage (NCBI taxonomy): Eukaryota > Metazoa > Chordata > Mammalia > Rodentia > Sciuridae > Marmota > Marmota marmota. The sequence goes on along the minus strand of NW_025999999.1, from coordinate 8,323,911 downwards.
AGTTGAATTGGGATTAAATTTTCACCTCCATGGACCCACAAATCAAAGTTTATTACTTGCATCTTCTTTGTGGATGGGTAAACCAGCCCAGAATGGTAGTGTGTTAACCACTTTGCACATTTGGAAATTTTGAATGACAAATACCACTTGGTACAGTGATTAGGTGACAAAAGTTCATAACAACCTAATGAAAATACAGACTGCGTCTGCTATCACACAAAGTTATGGGCAATGAAGTGAAATGGACAGCAACAGACCAACTGCAATACCACGGAAGAGAGCCAAGCGCCAGGTGAAGCAGAATGGAATTAGGAACAACGTGAGACGGCTAATACAAAAGTGGCATGCAGTATCCAGAAAGACCTCCTGATGTGAGCACAAGGCAAATAGAGCCTGCAGAGCCCTAAGGTGCACTCAGACAGAGGATCTGAAACAGAACCAACGTGTTTTTGATTCAGAGGACTGAACTCAGGACTGCACTCAACCACCAAGCCACATCCTCAGCCCTATTCTGTATTTTATTTACAGACAGGATCTCGCTGAGTTGCTTAGCGCCTCACTAAATTGCTGAGGCTGGCTTTGAACTCGTGATCCTCCTGCCTCAGCCTCCCAAGTTTCTGGGATTATAGGCATGCGCCACCGTGCCCAGCCCCAAGGTGGCTTTTTATACACACCATCACTGCTGTGTGGCACAGCTCCAGGGGGTGCTGGCAGCACAGCATGCAGAGCTGCACAGTCCCCATGGTGTGCAGCTTCATGGCCCCCTCACAACCAACGACGGAGCAGGCAAACATTTTACATGTCTTTGTTTTTAATGGATTTCCAATTTACTAATATAAAACTGTAATACTACAATAAGTAGGAATCAATAGAGGGAGTTCTATGGAACTACTGATAAAAGAAATAAATGGCTTCCAACTAAGAACTCAGGTTCCAAATAACTATCACACAAAGTTGCGGGTGATGAAGTGAAATGGGATGTAATAGCCATAGTTAAGATCTCCCAAGGAAACCCATTTGCAATTAGTAGTCAGGGAAGCTGATGCAACTAGATTCAGTCATTTATAAGTGAACAAACTGATCAGTTATAGATATGAACAATTTATAAACCATAAAACACTATGTAAGCATTGATGAACCATTGTTACACAAGCTCATTATTCATTCAATAAATATTTACTTTTGCCTACCATGTACCAGGCTCAAACCACAGGGAACCAAAGCCGTGGATCTCAAGGAACATTCTAGCAGGAAGGCAGACATCAAGGGAAACGGACAAAAACATATGTCTGATTGTGTTAAATGTGCTGCAAAGAAAAAGAAGGTAGGAGTGGGATCCCACTTAATACAGGATGTCCAAGGAAAGAGCTGCCAACAAAGGTGACATCTGAGCAGAGCTAAAGGACACGAAGAAGCCAAAGGCAACAGACATGGGGCTGGTAGAGGCTGTTTTCAGGTAAAGGCCCTGAGAGGGAGATGCCCGATGGGATGTAGGAAAGAGACGAGGCCCGTGTGGCTAGGACAGAGCGAGCCAGGAGGAAAGGGCTGGGGAGGTGCCCTGCAGGGAGGGGAACGTGCAGACCATGAAGCACTACAGAGGCTTTGGCTTTTACGTGGAAGTGGTGAGTCGCTGGAAGGTTCTGAGCAGAAGAGGGACGTGATCTGATGTGTTGAGGGGTCACACGGGCTGCTGTGTTGAGAGAAGTCTTGCAGCTGGTGGAAGAGGATGGCAGCAGTGGGGTGGGGAAGCAAGGACACAGTGAGGAGCTGCTCCAGCAATCCCAATGAGGGGGATGGTGGTGACAGCACAGCCATGAGAAGGTCTGGAGATTATATGTAGTTTTTATAGTGAGGGTCTTTCATGTTGCCCAGGCTGGCCAGCTCAAGTGATCCTCCTGCCTCAGCCTCCTGAGCAGCTGGGACAACAGGGCCATCACCAAGCCAGCTTTGCATACATCTTTTAGATAGCACTGTTAGGACTTGCTGATGGATTGGAAATGGGCAGAAGACAAAGGGAAAAATCAAGGCTGCAATATGAAAGACGAAGTGGCCATTTACCAAGGAAAACTGTGGAAGGCAAGTGTTTGGAAGGCAGAAATCAGCTCAGTTTTGGACAGGTGAATTTGAAGTGCTTAATAGATATCCTACTGGAAAGTCAAAGAGGGAGTTAGATACCAGTCCAGAATTCAAACAAGAGAGAGAGAGAGAGAGAGAGAAATATGTCCCACAGATGAAAACTGGGAGTCACCAGAGATAGTGCGCAGCACAACCAGAAGCCCAGTGAGATCAACAGGGAGTGGACAGGGAAAAGAGCTGGTCCTAAGCCCAGGGAATGCCAATATGTCAAATGGTTAGGAACTTGAGATACAGCCAAGAAGAGCTTGAGAAAGAGGGAAGTTAAGGGGAGAATACACAGAATAGTATTTTGGAGATCAATTAAATATTTTTTATAATAACATAAATATTATATATATATATATATATATATATATATATATATATATCAAGAAGCAGAGGCTAGTCAAAAGTTATCAAATGTAGCCAGGCACGGGGTGGTGCACACCTGTAATCCCAGCAGTTTGGGAGGCTGAAACAGGAGGATCACAAGTTCAAAGCCAGATTCAGCAAATTGAGGTGCTAATAAGCAACTCAGCGAGACCCTGTCTCTAAATAAAATGCAAAATAGGGCTGGGGATGTGACTCCTGGTTGAGTGCCTCTGAGTTCAATCCCCAGTACCCACCGCCACCAAAAAAAAAAAAAAAAAAAAAAATTATCAAATGTAGCCAAAGGGTCATGAATGATGATTTTAGTGACAAAATATGCTCAAGATAAGGAAGGTTGTGAATGAAGGATCCGAGGACTGTGGTCTAAGTGACGAGCCAGTCCAGGGCAACTTCACTGCTCCAAACAGGGAAAAAGCCTGGCTGCTTCTGCCAGGCAGCCTTAACCAGAGAGAAAATTCTGCCCTGTGATTTGTCCTCTTCCAAGTAACACCTCCTTTAAGTCTCACTACTCTGGCAATGATAAATTAGATTTCAAATCACCCAGGCTTAAAATCCTGAACTTGTCCTTTCTCGCCACTCCACGTTAATGAATACATACATAAAATACACAGCTCAATGAAACTTTCTTTCTACACGTGTGCACCTGCAGAACCACTTCCAGGAAGGGCAGGTGGGAGCGAGAGCATTAATAATGGGCATGGGGTGAGCATGCGAGAGGCTGCAGGCAGGAGAGAGGAACAGACAACGGGCAACATGGAGTGACAAGAGAAAGGGCGAAGTGGGTGAGCCCACCTCGGGCCCCACAGGAAATGCAGCTTGCACATGGCCTGCTCAGTAGCATCAGCATCTTCTCCCCATCTGGAAACACAACTTCAGAACAAGGAAAGCCTTTTCCTGGTATTTAGCTATACCTGGAATGCTGCTGTCTGGGTCTTGGACTTTTATAAGAGGCGAACAGAGCAGAGATGCTGTAAGATATACAAGCCATGGCACAGGAGGAACAATGGAGAAGCCATGGAGGTTTAGCTAGAGGAGAAACCTGGGGGATGAGATGACAGAAGCCTGCAAACATCTGAAACCAAAGGCAGTCACTGGGATCCTGTGCCTCCTTATAACAACATGTTCCGGTCATAAACTGTGGATTCATCACCCTATTACCCCTCACCCGCTCCCTCGGCCCCTGCCAAGTCTAGCACAATACAACTCCCCAGTCTCTTCTCTACTCCCACATTCCCCAAGAAAAACTTACTAACCCACAACTTAATCATAGCGCTCCATTACTCACCAGTGCTCAGTTCCCAGCAACTACTGAATTAAGGAGAAAGCTGCTAGAAGAAGGGTTCAAAGGACATCATCATATCCCCAAGCCCCAAATGTCCCATCCTTCCATCCTCCATCGCTCCGCTTTTCCTATGCTCTTGTGGTTCAGTCGGATGACTCAACGTTCCCCATCAGGGACTTCCCCAGCTTTTTGCAAAGTTCTCCTGGCTATCCTGAACCTTTGAATCCTTTCATGTTACCTTAATTCCACTCCAAATATCACCTATGCCAGAGAGCCTCTCTTCCTCCTCAAAGGCAGAAATCATCTTTTCCATTTCTGAACACCCATGGCATTATCTGAATTTCTCCTAAGGCATTTGTCTCCTTTGGCTTCACATTTAGGTCTGTGCTCCTTGTCCTCTAGATGAGAAACCCCTGGCTCCCCATTTCTCTCCCATAGCACCTCGCTTGACTGCGCACCCTCTGCCCAGAACAGGTGAGAAGGGAACAGAGTCAGCAATCATAGGACCCCAATCCTTCATTAGCTGTCCTTGCACAACCCCAGGACAGCCCTGCCACACCCACACCTGGGTTCCGTGAGTACCTGGGTCTCTAGCCCGCATTACTCTTTATATTAGATAGGCCCTTTTCCTTAACCACTGTCCCCGCCCTCAACTCAACAGCTGCAAATAGAAAGAGGAGTCCTGAATTACAAAACATATAACAAACACCTAAGGCCATTTCTCAGATTTTTGTAATGAATACTTGAATGAATGCTTATCTACATCTTGTAGGTCTTCTACTGACTACAGGGAGGTTGATCCGGTATTATAGTATGAGTTGTGATGCTTAAATTTGCCAAACAAGAAGCAATGCAATTTTATTTAGGAAGTTATCACCTAGCTATTTCTGCACTGCTTAAAGCTAAAATAAAAATTAAAAAAAAAAAAAACCCACAGTTTGTTGTTTTAAGTATTTATTTTACCTTACCATCCCCACCAGAGTTAAGTGCATTTTTTCCAATTGAGTTTTCCCACCATAAAATACACCAGAAAAATGTGACACAGATCTTAAAATAGCCCTATATAAACAATACGTGAGTGTATATATAGAAGCACTTGCTGTATATAGACATCACTGGGTTTAAACGATGATAACTGTTGCTATTTTAGGAGACAAAAGCCCCCTTTTACCAAAAGCTTTACTACTTCCAAAAATTCCAAGGCTGGCCAGTAAGTGGCTGGCCTACATCTCCCTAGAGGGACAGCTCCTCTCCCTAGTCACCAACGACCAAACTCGCAGGGAGGCCTGACCTGCTGTTCCTCATTGAGTTTCCTGGAGTGAAGGTAGAATCATGATTTCCCCCAAAATAAACACCTAACTTTTTTTTGATGAAAGTAGAGGTTTATTTGATACAGATACTATTTATTTATTTATTTAGGTACCAGGGATTGAACTCAGAGGTATTTGACCACTGAGCCACATCCCCAGCCCTTTTTTGTATTTAATTTAGAGACAGGGTCTCACTGAGTTGCTTACCACCTCGCCGTTCCCAAGGCTGGCTTTGAACTCGAAATCCTCCCGTCTCAGCCTCCTGAGCCTGAGATTACAGGCATGCGCCACCATGCCCAGCTCAGATACTATTTCTTGATAGGACCATTTCCTGGAGAGAATCCTAAATATATTTACTAATGTAGTGGATTGTAACAGCTTTCGGGGAGTAGGTTCGCTGATGTTCTTTGGCCATTGGAACAAATCTGAAAGTAGAGAGGAAGCTACTCACTGAGGCGGTGATCAGCCTCTAAGGGATTTTTTGTTTTGTTTTGTTTTAAAGAAGCAGATGGGGGCTGGGGATGTGGCTCAAGGGGTAGCGCGCTCGCCTGGCATGCGTGTGGCCTGGGTTCGATCCTCAGCACCACATACAAACAAAGATGTTGTGTCCGCCGAAAACTAAAAAATAAATATTAAAAAATTCTCTCTCTTAAAAAAAAAAAAAAGAAGCAGATGGACTGGGATTGTGGTACAGTCTTAGAGCACTTGCCTGGCAAGTGTGAGGCACTGGTTCGATCCTTGGCACCACATATAAATAAACAAATATTTAAAAATCCATTTGCAACTAAAAAATATTTTAAAAAAAGAGAAAGAGAAGCAGAGCTCGGGTATAGTTTAGTGGCAGTACATATGCTTAGTGTGTGCAAGGCCCTGGGTTCAAAATAAAAGATAGAAAAAAGTGAGAAGCAAAGCAGACAAATCAGGCTGGGGTTGTGGCTCAGCGGTAGTGCACTCACCTCACCTGTGTGAGACCCTGGGTTCGATCCTCAGCACCAGATAAAATAAATAAGCAAAATAAAGATATTGTGTCCATGTATAACTAAAAAAATATTTTTAAAAAAGCAGACAAATCTTCTCCATCGTTAGTGGCTGGAACAGTCGCAGCACAGCGCACAGGGCACGTGGGCCAGTTTGTGTCAGGCCTCCTCCTATTTGCTCTGACACCTGTTTCCTAATACTGAAGCTAAGATTAAGCCCACCTTCCCATTCTTCACTGTAGCTTCTTTTTCTATATCCCTAAAACAGAACTGCTTGAAAAACAGAAGATTCAAATTGAAAATACATTTTAAGACAACTAATGTTTAAAGTAATTATCTTTATATCTGCATATATTTTCTTGATGTGCTGGGGATTGAGCCCAGGGGTGCTCTACCACAGAGCTACATTCTCAGTTTCCCCTTGTCTTTGAGACAGGATCTTGCTAAACTGCCCAGGTTGGCCTTGAAATTATAATCTTCCCGCCTCAGCTTCCCAAGTAGCTTGGATTACAGACATGCACCACTGTGTCTGGGGTATTTGTAGTTATTTTTAAAATATCTTTAAATTATTGACTGGTTGAATTACACTCCTTCATAAATATCCTTATGCTATAAGATCAGAAAATGATACATTGGGAAAAAACAACCCATGTGGCACTGATTTTACAGTTATGTCAGTGGAGATCTGACTGCCTTCAACGGGGTCTACATTTACATGTTAGAAAAGTTTCTGAAATATATTAAAACCAAAGAAACCTGCCTGACACACTAGACACATGCAAAAATTTAATGAGTGGGAGAATCTACAATCACAAATTTATCTAAATTCTTTGAACATATTTTAATTTCAATATTCAATTTACAAACTTCTAGGCTAAAATGATATTTCATTTGTTTATAAACTACCTCCTGCACATTTCTGGAAGTTTCCTCTGGACTTAGATTTCAGGTTTTGTCTGGCATTATTTTTGAAGTTATAATCCTATCTTTCCTTAGTCATCATTACAGAATGAAGGCTATTTTTTTTACAGTATCCCTAATATTTTACCTAAGAATTTGGCCTTGGTTTTTACAAAATGCTATTAAATGCTACATTCAACTGTAACCTACAATTTTCCCATCAAGCATACTTTTTTTCACTCATCAAATATATACTGAGTATATGCTTTATTCCTAGCATAGGGTTTTATATATATATAAAAATTGAACTCAGGGACACTCAACCACTGAGCCACATCCCCAGCCCCCCCCCCCTTTTTTTTTTTGTATTTTATTTAGAGACAGGGACTCACTGAATTGCTTAGCACCTCACTGTTCCCAAGTCTGGCTTTGAACTTGCAATCCTCCTGTCTCAGCCTTCCAAACTGCTGGGATTACAGGCGTGCACCACTGTGCCCGGCCAAAATGAATCATTTTTATTTCAAGATAACTGTATATTCACAAACTGTTTTAAGAAATGACCAAAAAAGGGTCTGGGGATGTGGCTCAAGCGGTAGCGTGCTCGCCTGGCATGCGTGCGGCCCAGGTTCGATCCTCAGCACCACATACAAACAAAGATGTTGAGTCTGCCGAAAACTAAAAAATAAATATTAAAATTCTCTCTCTCTCTCTCTCTCAAAAAAAAAAAAAAGAGGAGCTGGGGTTGCAGCTCAATGGTCAAGTGTTTGTCTCACATATGTGAGGCACTGGGTTGTTTAAAAACTACCTCCTGCACATTTCTGGAAGTTTCCTCTGGACTTAGATTTCAGGTTTTGTCTGGCACCACATAAAAATAAAAATTAAAAAATAAGGTACTGTGTCCATCTACAACAAAATATTTTAAAAAAAAAGAGCCAAAAGAACCCACACATCTTTACCCAAGATCATGTACCTTTATCCCCGCAGTGGTAACATGTGCAAAACTTTTAACTCCAATTCACCACCATGATGTTGGCTTGATATCCTCAGGTATGGGATGTTCCCATTGCCCTTCTATAGCCATGCCCACTTCCTTCCCACCCTTCCCCCAAAACATCATTTTAACAGCTTTGGTGAAATGAGTACTAGTTTTCCAGTGGTGATGACTCCCAAGATTTAGTTTTTAAGTTTAAACCAACAAAAAAGCTCATGGGCTAGGATGTAGCTCAGTGGCAAAGCGCATGCCTTACATTCGCAAAGCCCTGGGTTCGACCCCCAGTTCCCAAAAAGACGAAAAAAAAAAAAAGAACCCCACCAAAAAAAATCTTTAAAAAACAAAAAAGCTCACAAAATGGCAATCTAGGGGAAAACATTCTTCTATCAATAAGAATTTGCTTTACATCCAGTGTTTCCCCGCCCCCCATTGAAATGGAGTCTTACTATGTTGTCCTGGCTGCTCCCCAAACTCTTGGGCTCAAGTGATCCTCCAAGCCTCAGCCTCAGCCTCTTGAGTAGCAGGGACTAGCAATGTGTGCTACTGAGCAGGTTATATGCAACTTTTTGGGGGGGTATCAGGGATTGAACTCAGGGGCACTTAACCACTGAGCCACATCCCCAGCCCTTTTTATATTACATTTAGAGACAGGGTCTCACTGAGTTGCTTAGGGCCTCACTAAATTGCTGAGGCTGGCTTCGAACTCATGATCCTTCTGCCTCAGCCTCCCAAGCCACTGGGATTATAGGTGTGTATCACTGCACCCGGCTACATGCCCAATCCTGACAAGATTTACCAACCATGCTTTCCTGGCTGAGGAACATGGTAGGCAGTTACACAACTGAATGTGCAGACAGATGGCTTGATTTAACAAATGCTGCGTGAGGCACCTCTTTGGCAGTATTGTTTTTATTTTCCAGACAGCTCCTTTTTGGTTTCTTTCAATGTGAGAGATTTGAGAGTTGCCAGTAATTCAATCAAACACTAATACAGGTGCTGCTGTGAAAGAATTCTGTAGATGTAATTAAAATCCCTAAAAGGTTGACTTTCAGCAAGGGAGATTATTCTGGGTGGGTCTGACTTCAGTCAAAAGGCTTTGAAAGCCAGGCAAAGTCTTTCTGAAAGAAAAAAAATCCACCTGTAGCAAATAGCTTGACTGTGCCTGTGGGCTCCAGCCTGCCTGTGACCTTCCCTTTTCAGGGCCAGCCCCATCAGCTTTGGACTTTTAGCCCCTCGACACACAGGCCAGTTTCTTATTTTAAAAAATCCCTGATGAATATGTGCAGACTTGGGTGAGCATGTGTATCTCCTACTGATTGTTTCTCTGGTTGAAACCTGACAGACAGGTGAAGGATCCACATGGCAAAGGGATTTAGAAAGCAGTAACCAAAACTGGGATTAGACTAAGTCCTCACTTCCCAAAGCCAAGACAATGGACAAACAGCTGCCCAGGAAGATAAACTAATGTGTTTGTGTGGTACAACACAGACCTGCTCAGTGAGCTGGTAAAGTAAAGTAACCTGTGGAACAAATATTACCCTAAACCATGGTTGTGTTTAAAAGACAAAAAGCCAAATCCTTTTCTACATCCCTCCAAGTCAACTCTCCTGAGACAGCCAACCCTCAGGCCTTCAGGCCCAAGTTAGGCTTCCAGGCCACAAGCAATGGAGGGGCTTCCATTTCCCACACCACCACCAGCTCATTCTCTTTTGCCTGTTCTTCAGTCTTGCTGCCAGACACTGTAGCCAGGAACCCAAAGTGAGGCAATTAATAGAAAATTCCAGTCATTATGTGACTTGCTTAATGGCCCATCCAAATGATTTGTGAGAAAAATCTCATGAACCAACAGAACAGAGACTGAAGAGTTTTTTCCATTATTTCTCTCTCCCAGAGTATTTAAAGACTTAGATTTTCCCATCTTTTGGAGAAATATTTTCTTATAAATAGTGAGGCATGCCGGGCATCTCCACTTCATCTTTTTTGGTGGTCTGTAACACGCACTGTACACTCACTGGAATGTTTTCCTAGTAAATGATCAGCAGTGGAAAACATGGCTAAGACAAAGGATGGCTTTCGGGCTGAGAGGATGGGAACCTTCCCATCTTTCCCAAGAGACAGGTAGTGCTTCTATAGAACTGAGGGGTTTATTTTAGAACCAAGGAGTCTATTTCTAGACTTGTAGGCTTGGTAAGGATGATAAATGAAGACTGAATATACTAGTTAGGTAACCGTCCAACGTATCCAATAACAATGGGAGACTTTTTACAGAGAAATATACTTCTGCTGTTCAAATATTAGTGCTTGAATTTTATGATTTGCTCTTCCATTCCTTCCTTGTGTTTTAGTTTTGACCAACAATAACTTAGAATTTTGTTTTGTGTGAAGCTTCTGGTTTTCGACACAAGTTCCTGAGTGATTTCTATAGCCCAAGCAGACAATATCAGTAAATTATACAGTCATGCATAAAAATAGGTCCTTCTTCCTCCTCTTAAAAAAAGTCTTCCCTGGGGCTGGGGTTGTAGCTCAGTAGTTGCACGCTTGCCTCACATGTGTGAGGCACTGGGTTCAATCCTCAGCACCACATAAAAAAAAATAAACAAAATAAAGATATTGTGTCCATCTACAACTAAAAAATATATATTTTTAAAAAGTCTTCCTATGATATTTACAGTCTACGACCATACCACCCTGAATGCACCCAATCCCATCTTCCCGTGATATTCACAGTGAACAAAAATTACCTAATCCTGGACATCATGCTAAAGACTACTTCAGGCCAAACCACATTTAGTATAACAGCAGGCATGTTAAGGACAGGGATGAAGTCATTAGTTTGGGGGATATTTTTTTGGGGGGTGCGTACAGGGATTTATCCTAGAGGTGCTTAACCACTAAGACAAATCCCCAGCCCTTTTCATTTTTTTTACTCTGAGACAGGGTCTTGTTAAGTTCCTTATAGCTTCACTAAGTTGCTGAGGCTATCTTTGACTTTGTGATCCTCCTGCCTCAGCCTCCTGAGCCACTGAGATTGTAGGTGTGCACAAACCACACCTGACTTCATTAGTTCTTTTTAAATCTGCTTCGAGTGGAGGGCTGGGTGTCTAGCTCAGTAGTAGAGTGCCTCCCTAGCATGTGCCAGGCCCTGGGTGGCATTCAGTAGCCCTATAATACACATACTTGCTTAAAGGGGGAAACCAAGCATTGGTTTTCTTATAAGAAGAAAGATCTTATCTCCTTTTCTCACTCTAGCCTCCTCTTTTTAGGGGGTCCTTCCTGATAACCTCAATGTAGAATAAGGAATAGAGACGCTATTGTGTTATTACACAGTTAATAATGACTATGTACCTAATGATGTAGTTAATAATCAGGGGAAGGAGCTATCAAAATTATAAAAAATCATTGAATATGAGAATTGGAAGGAAAATTCCCAATGTCATTCAAATTCTTATCTAATGTATTCATCTCTTTGGCAAAATTTTGTGCAAATAATAAACTTGAAAAAAAATTAAGAGTGCAAAAATATTTCAAGGTTTTCCTCATTGTCCTGAAATAAAAGAAGTTCTGGCATTTTACTCTTCTGTTTCCTGTCCCCAGAAACCTCAAGACGCTCATTGTCATTATAAAAAAGAAAAAGCTTTTTGATGTTATCAGATGATTTTTTAAAAATATTTTTTCTGGGCTGGGGATGTGGCTCAAGCGGTAGCGCGCTCACGTGGCATGCGTGCGGCCTGGGTTCGATCCTCAGCACCACATACAAACAAAGATGTTGTGTCTGCCGAAAACTAAAAGAATAAATATTTAAAAAAAAAAAAAAAAAAAAAAAATATTTTTTCTATTAATTCCTTTGTGATTCCTTCCCATTATCTACCTTCCCCCGCAAAGTCTCTCAAAACATATACAAGGTAAAAGAAGTTTTCCTATTTTTATGAGAAAATAAATCTAGCATTTAAACATCCATCGATAAATGTCTAGATAGGGCTGGGATTGTGGCTCAGTGGTAGAGCACTTGCCTAGCATGTGTGAGGCACTGGGTTCAATTCTCAACACCTCATATCAAAATAAATAAAAGTCCATCAACACACACACACAAAAAAAAATACATTAAAAAAAAAAGCCTAAAGAATTCTAGTATATCCCTGCAATGAGATACTATTCCATTAATTAGAATACAGCTACAAAAAGAAGCAAAGTAAGCTAACAATGATATAAACATAACAATAACAAATTGTTATAAAAATTTTCCCAAAATTCATTAAAACCTGGAATATTATACATGGTATGATCCCATCCATTTGTATTAGTTGGGCAATGCATTATCACATATAATCCTAATAAGAGAAAGTGCTTACTTTGACTAGGAGTCAATGAGAATAGAATCCTGTCAATCCTGGACCCCCTTAAGGTCCACTGTAAAACCCTATGGCTGCGCTGCTTCCCTCCATCACTGCGGTGACCAGCTGAAGCAGCCAATGTGCTATCACATGCTTGAATTTTCCTCCCCTCATCTTGCATCCCTTGCCATAGCCTCCTGCTCCCTGGGATTGCATCCACATAAACTGCCCTGTACACAAGCCTTCCCAACAGGCTGACAGTCAGGCTAACACATCAGATGAGTGGAAGTTTTTTCCACCAAACAGTATTGGCTTCACACGTTTCATGCTCTTCTACTTGTATGGATTCCAGTGCCAGATGTGCTAGGACACATTCACATACCAACACAATGCAGGCCCTGGACCTTTGTGTCACAACACCAAGTACACTGGTGTGGGGGCAGGTGCATTTCTGGATGTCATCCCTGCATGGGGCTGGCTGGCAATATCTAGACATCACAGTGGCTGCAAACAACACGGATAGATCCTGATACACCCACACTAGGTGTATCCCAAGCTTAACTTCCCCAGAGCTGGATCCCCCAATGCCTCGGACCTCTGCAGTACCAACACACATAGAAGGTAAAGGGTGAGAAGGAAATTTTTGACCAGTTGTTAAAATATCTGGGATCCAATTTTACAAAAACATACAATCATATGAACACATTTGCTAAAGCCCATCCCAGGGTGCTGGAAGAGGCCCACACACGAGAGGCACTTAAGCTTCCACTGGAATTTCATGGTAAATATGCTTTTCATTAGGTACTAACCACAACCAAGTAGTCAACACGTAGGCTGAAAACTAAAAATCTCTATATCACCACTATCCCCAGGCAACTTGTAAACTTCAGATAAGAAACCAGCCCATTTGCCCACTTAGTCGGTCTGCTTAACTTGTCCCATGAGGATCTCAAATTCAACACATTCACTAACTAAATCCACCATCTCCTTCATTGAACCTGTCCCTCTACTTCTAACCCTCTGACTAGTGGCACTGGTACATGCCAAGGTGAAATGTGGGGAGCCAACTTCGATTTCTCTGCTCCCCGTCTTTACCTTGCCGTGACACATGGGTACTGTTACATTAAGTTCTAACTTTAAAGCTACCCCCCAAATAGTTCTCCTCTCATCTTCCCCATCTCTGTTAGCAGCCCAGCTTAGTTCCAGGTCCTCAGTATTTCTCCTGAATTGCCACAACCCTCTAACTTACTTTTCTAACTTTAAGGTCATCTCCTCAGAGCCACCTCACTGCGCCATAGTTACTTTTCTTTTTTTTTTTTTTTTTTTTTTTTTTTTATTTTAATTTTTTTTTTATTTTTCGACGATTCGTA
>NW_025999999.1:8265462-8310220 GCF_001458135.2 Marmota marmota marmota | reverse complement strand
TCTTTTTCTCTTTTTTTTTTATTTTTTTTTTTTTATAATTTTTTTTTTTTAATTTTCGGCGGACACAACATCTTTGTTTGTATGTGGTGCTGAGGATCGAACCCGGGCTGCACGCATGCCAGGCAAGCACGCTACCACTTGAGCCACATCCCCAGCCCCCCATAGTTACTTTTCTAAAAATAAATCTGCACAGGTTACTCCCCTGCTTAAAATTCTTCCGTGGCTTCCCATTACATTTAGGAGTTCCGTTGCTATGGCATGACCTGCCATGCCTGTCAGAAGAGATCCTTCTCTATCTCTTACATCTTTGCTCATTCCATGAAAGAACACATTTTTTCACAATTCCAAACTAGATTCGCCATTTCACTGTTCCCTCAGCCCCAAACATGGTCCTCCTTGGCATCTTTACCCTCTTTCCTCAAAGATGCAATTCCTCTTGGGAGTCTCCCTAACCTCACTTGCACCAGCTGGGTTTGGTTCTTACTGAGGCTTTGTGAGCTCTCTTAGAGCACTTATTATTCTGTGATAGTATTTTTCTCTCTCCTCTATGAGATCCTCAATCTTGGAGATTCCTGAAAGCAAGGGTTCTCTTTCCCATCTAAAGCCTCAGACTAGCAAAGTGCCTAGTGTATAATATTCTCAATAAATGTTGAATAAATAGCTCAAATTAACCATAACAAAAATAGAAGGGGATAAAGATTCAGAGAGGAAAATGTTTTTATCTTTGCAAGATCATGTCATAAGAAGAGATTCTTCCTGGGACACAATGCAGTAAATGAGGCCAGTAACTGCCAGTTGATTATAATTTTAGCAACTATTTCCCAGAAGAGTGACCAATTGTTGTTACCTAATCTGAGGCCTCTTACATAAAAGACATCCATTTCCTATTTAACTTAATTACACCGATTTTATTATTTTAACTCCTATTGGCACCAAATTCTAGAAAAGTTACCATAGGGTTTGTCCTCAGATGAAGCTGGCTTTAAAAAATAAGTAGAAATCAAACCCTGTGCTCCTTCCTGTTCAGCTTGAGAATATTGGTGAAGAATGTTCATTGTCTTCATAACATAAAACATGAATTTAGCCTGGAAACCAAGACTCTGATATTCAAATATGATGCACTGTCAAGTAAGAAAAGAAGTGCTTGCACACATCTTATTGAATGAATAAAAATGAATGAGAGTGTGAATGGTCAAGAGAACCCAATGTTCCTTTGCTTACATAAAGCTCCTTACAAGCAGACCATCTTTCTGAGGCACCTGCTCCCTGTGAAAAAACTGACAACTTCTCTTATGCATTCTGGGAGCAGGTGCCTAGAATGTCACCTTGATTCCAAACATGCCATTCAGAAGATCTGAACTGTACCTGGTCATTGACCCTTCATCGAGTAAGGCTCAGATATGTGTGACACAACCTTAGAAAATATTATCAGTGATTACGAGTTTAAATTCTCAAGTTAGACGGCTCTGGGCTTGCATCCTTTGGCTCTGCTACGTACTGTATGACTGGGAGCCTATCCCTCTCCCTCACATGGGCTCTCACTTCAATCATCTGTAAAATGGAGACAAATGCTGAAAACTGAATGGAAATATATTAGCATTTAACATAGTGCCTGGCATATACTGAGTGCTCCCTAAGGGATAATGATTACATTATTGACAAACCAGCTCCTGGGTCTGGAAGCTTTTAAAAAAAAATAAAAATAAAGTACCTCAAATGTTAATATCTATAGAAGCAGGATCTTGGGATCATGGGAATTATTCAGCTACAGTAGTATATTTAGAAATATAGGCTTCTATCAAAGACCATCATTTATATCACCTGAGGATTCAATCCTATGCAGAATCTTCTCGAAGTTCTTCCATAGAGTATAAATTGTATACTGTTTCTCAAAAAAAAAAAAAAAAATCACCATTTTGCAGCTAGGGGGTCAAATGGATTACGGAGATGGTGCTCCCTCCCCTCTCACCTCTAGAAGTAGTTGCTCCCGCTTACTGGAGGAGGCAGTGGGAGGCCATGGGGAAGCGTGTACAGCCACTGCCTGTGCCACATTTCCTCTGTGAAGAAACAGAAGACTTCAATTCCTGGGATTGGCCAAGCTCTAGATCAGAGAACTAAGGAACTTCTTTGCATTTCCCTAGGAACCTCAACTCTCTGTTCAGAGTGCCATGGAAGCAACTGCTACACATCTGCCTATCCATCTGTCAGGAAACTGGAATGATAATAAACACATGTACTTGCAATACATATTAAATTGAAAGGAATTGGCACAGAGCAGAGAAAGACTCAAAGACCAAGGGAACGAGAAGAGAAACCAATGACAGAATGAATTATGCACAATGACCAAACCAACCAGGACATGTGCAAAGATTTCTAGGTTTAGGATCAGAATTCACTTGAGGTCAATATGGTCTCCTCGGGGGGCTGGTCATGGATTCGTTCAACAACTATTTTTACTGAGCACTCACTATATGTTAAGGAGTGCTCTAAACATGAGAGATTAAAACAAACACAAACAGACTCATCCTTACTGCCCAGGAACTAGAAGCTTATTAGGGAAGACAGACAAGTAAAATTATAGCCTGGTAGACTCTTAGCTGACTCCACGGAACAGCTTGCTGATTAACTGACATATGCACCTCCCTGAGGCCCAGCGCACTCTGACTTTTAAACTACTCCCCAGCAGTCCTCTAGATTAAGTAAAATGTTTGTTAAGAATTGGTAATTTTTGTTCTTGAACCTATTTATGACATTTGTACTTGCTATCATTGTGTAAATATTTGAATTACATATTATATAATATTTAATACTTCTATGTTATATTTAAATATGACCCTTTATGAAAACAAAGTTATTATTCCTATGGACACTACAATGAATCCTCTCCAAAGAAGCCAAGCTTCTAAAAAACAGAATTACCGAACTAGGAATGGGTGAGAGAACTATGATAGATGGTTTTGAAACCACAAATTAGAACTGTCTTCTTGTGGGGAAAAAAGTTCAAAGAAAAAGGATAACACTGACAATGATTCTAGATGATTGACATGGTAAGTCTAACTCTGCAGGATTCCACGTCCCCGACAGCAGGAGTAAAGAAGAAATTGTTGGAGCAAGATTATCCCCCTGCAGGTCCTATCCATCACTGAGTCCATTGGGAGCCCAGAACCTGTGTGTGTCTGGCAACACAACCCCCATCCCTGCTTCTCACAACCCACAGCTGCCTTAGAACCATCAGGACTAATTTTATCTACTCAGCACTAGAAACCCAGGACTCTGAGTCCATCCCTTATTTTTCTGCCTACCACAGTGGGTTCCTGACACATGCAGCCCATTCAATAGTACTCGACTGGAGACAGGAGAACTCTTGCTGATCTCTGGAACCTTCCCTTCTCCAACATTCTGTGAGTTCTAGTCTCTGCCTTCCCTGAATTCGTAACTCTGACTTCTCCACTTGGAGAGACCCAGGGCTCCATTTCAGTTGCCACTCCATCTACTATGACCTGAGCAGTAACCTGTGCGACCCCAGAACACACCTTCTGTCAAGAGTTGCCTTCTCCCCTGATGTCTAAAGTCTGGAAATAGTTGCTTCAGTATATTTGGTACAGTTTGAGTTGTTTGAAGAGAGTCAATTTGGGCACTGGTACTCCATGTGGACAGAAGCAGAAGTCACTTTTTAATGTTCTTATTTTCCATCCTCAGTCCCTTTCTTCCGGTCATTCCCTTGACCTTATCATTCACAATTTCTGCAAACTCTTTGTCATCTCAATTCCAAACATCTGCCTCCTCCACCTCCTGTCATTCCTGCTGGTGTCCCGACTCCAGCGGTCCTTAGCCTCACTCTCAATCCTCCTTCCTACCACCCCAGTGTCCATTTCCTCTCTGAAGCTAGCCTCATTTATTCCACTGTCAAATCATTTTAACCAGATCCTCAAATCCTTCCCCCCTCACCTCAGACCATTTGGTTGGTTGAACCATAACATGGGTTAAATCCAACTCACTACCCTAAAAAGGAATACATATTTCATATTTTTATTTTATTTATTATTTTATATTCTACTAGAAAGCAAGCTCCATGAGGGCAGGTTTCTCATCCACTTTGTTTATCCTTCTATTTCCAAAGCTTAAAAACAGCTCGCAACACATGGAAGATATTCATGAAATATTTGTTGAGTGATACTCAAACCCGATGCTCAAATGCAAATTCAGATGAAAATATCAGCAGTAAAAGTTCACCATATCCAGAACACAAAACTGCTTCTTGTATAAAAGAGACCATTTTAAAAACAGAAGGGGACAGAACATACACATTCATTCTGATTCTTAACCTCTTTATTGCTGATTAAAAGTTATACATAGGGCTTGAGTCATAGCCCAATGGTAGAGCACTTGCCTAGCATATGTAAGGCAGTGAGTTTGATTCTCAGCACCGCACATAAAGAAATAAAGGTCCATTGACAACTAAAAGAATATATATATTAAAAAAATAAAGTGGATTTTAAAAAAATAAGATATCCATGATCTGAAAAAATGGCTACAGTGGGCTCCCAACACAATCTTGGGGATTCCCAAGACAGGAGAACGAAAACATCCAACTAATAAGGAAGCATGAGACAAACCTCGGCTGGTGTGGAGAGGCCCAGGCTAGCGGGCAGGTGCCAGGGGGTAGAGATGGCAGGGTTCACTGAGGAGGTCTCTTTCCTTTGCTGTGCTGCTCATGGTTTTTGTTTTGTTTTGTTTTTGGCCCCCTCAGTGCTCAGTTGTCCAAGTGGCTCTGGCAGCAGTATGAGGTGGCAAAAGGCAGGTGAGCAGGCTGGGGCACAGTTACAGGCTGACAAAGCCCTTGACTGTACTTTCCCTCCCTGCCCACCGCAGTCACAGCGGCGGGAAGACAACACTCCAGAAAGCTCTTGGAGGCACAAGCCAGGGCCTACGCAGGCTCAAGAGTGCAGGGATGTGTCCACTCAGGATGGTTCACGTCCTGCGGAAAAGGAGCTCAGAAAAATACACGAACTTACATCAGGGGCCCAAGTGCTAAGGAGAAACACAACCAAACCACCCCGTCAGCCTGAACCAAGTAAATGGGTCCATATGGCAAAGAATAAAGTAAATATCCTCAAAGAGATAAAGGATCATAACTGGAAACAGGAAGCAGAAACAACAAGTTTTAATTAAGAGTCAACTAGCGTTAATGGTATAAAAATCATAAGAGCTGAAATAATCAATGGATGGACTGACAGCTGCAGATCAGGTTGAAGAACTCTCCTCAAAGACCCAGGAAGGAAAAAATGGAAAATATGAAGAAACATTAAGAGACAGGAGGACCAGGGATGGGGTGGAGCTCAGTGGTAGGACATGAGGCCCGAAGCCTGGGTTCAAGATCCAGCACAAAGACAGGTAGGGAAGGACTCAAGAGGAAGTGTCAGCAGATCAAGAGGGGAGGGGGAAACCACAGGAAGAGGAAATTTGGAAGAAATAACTAAGGTTTCCCGGATTTAAAAAGACCTTAGATTATAAAGGACTTGTAGAAAGTAAACAAGGTAGAAAAGAAAAGAAACTTTTCAACAATCACAAAAAATGAAAGGAAAGGAAAATTCCAGCCAGGTCCAGTGGCGAATCCCCATGATCCAGCAAGAGGCTGAGGTAAGGGGATCCCAAATTCGAAGCCAGCCTCAGCAAGTGAATGAGGCCCTGGGTAACTTAGTGAGACCCTGTCTCAAAATAAAAATTAACAGGGCTGGGGAAGCAGCTCGGTGGGAAAGCACCCTGGGCAACACTGGTTCTATGAGAGCACTGGAATGGTATTTTCAAAGGTATAAAGGAAAGACCTTCAAACTTGAGATTTACACACAGGTAGATTATTCAAACACAAGGGTAAAATAAAGATATTTTAGGCATATAAGGCCTTAGAGGTCTTATCACACAAAGTCCTTCTTGAAGTATTCTAGCCAGAAAAAATATATATTGTAGAAAATAGTATAAAAATGGGAAGAGCAAGTAAATAACTTCAGTTTACTATTAACTAAATAAGGTAAAAACAAGACATACAAGAAAGTAAATCTATAACAATCCAGAACTATAAACTTCTTTAGAAAAGAAGTACTTTTTTTGAGAAGGTAGAAAATAGAAATAAAAACACCCAAGATATTCATCATTTTTGAAAGACGTGGGGGGGGGAATGCATACATTTAGAGGCTAAAAAAAAAAATCAATAGGAAAAATAAACATCAGTATAGATAACCAACTAATGATTAAGGACAACTACCAGAAGAATGAAAACAGAAATGTATGTGACTTTCAGGAGCTGGGTGTGGTGGTACATACCAGTAATCCCAGCTACTTGGGAGGCCGAGGCAGGAGGATTGCAAGTTTGAGGCCAGCCTTAGTGACTTAGCATGACCCTGTCTCAAAATGAAAAGTAAAAAGGGCTGGGGATATAGTTCAGTGGTAGACTGCCCCTGGGTCCCATCCCCAGTACCAAACAAAATGATACAAAATAGCACCCCTTCCCTAACTGCCACTTTCCCCTCCCTAGGGCTCAGGGGGCTCATGGAGTCACACATGGTAAGCTGCTCCGCCATCATTGGGCTTTCTCATTTGGATACTTCTATTACCACACTAAAAAAATGAGCTATCTCCATCTTTAAAAACAGAAAATTCCAGATCCCTTGCCTCCTTCCTGTTATAGTTCATTTTCTCTGTTTCTCCTTACAGCAAAATCCTTAAAAGTGCGGGGTGGGGTGTAGCTCCTGGGAGAGCACCTGTCTAGCATGAGTGGGGGTTCAGTCTCCAGCACGGCAAAATCCAGAGGTTGTGGGAGCCTTGAAATGGCTGTCTCTGTTCACTATCTCTCGCCTCCTCTTACATGTCTCCTCACTATGCTCTGAATCAGTCTTCCCCAATGACACCACCCTCATGAAGACCTCCAGTGACCTCTCACTTTGCTAAATCCAACCATTACTTCTTAGCCCTCACCTTATTCAATCTTTGATTCCTTTCTTGAAACAATGTTCACTTTGCTTCCATCATACTTCCCTGCTTTTTCTCCTTAATGGCTATTCAGTCTCGATCCTCTCTGCCGAGTCCTCTCAGTCCCTGAACCTTTAGAAACCAGAGTACTCTTGATCTCTATCCTCGGTTCCCTCCTCCACCTACCTTCACTTGAGCAATGACCTCAGTTGGTCTGGAAGTTTTAAGTGTCTCTATCTGCTCATGACCTACCTGCGTCTCTCCATCCAGATCAGTCCTCTGAAGTCCACATAATTACATCCAACTGCCTACTTAACATCTCCGCAGGCTGTCAAGCACAGCAAACTTAGTTTTCTTCTTCTAAGTCTGCCCCTACTTCAGAGGAAAAGGCTGCATCAAGGTTCACTCCATTGCTCAAGCCCAAAGCCTAAGCCTCGCCCTTAACTTTTCTCTTAGTTTCTATCTTTTCTCACCACCCCCACCCACTATCCTCTTGGTCCAAGTCACACTGAAGTACAACAGCTGAGCCTGCTCACCAAGCTTACTCTTGCTCACTAAACTCGGCAGAATAACCAAAGACACATTTTTTTCTTTTTTTTAAATAAAAGTAATTAAGATTTGTCATTTTCTTGCTCAAAACCTTCCGATAACTCGTTATACCTAAAGTTAAAAACAACCCCCTGTGGGACTGGCTCAGTGGTAGAGTGCTTGCTGGGCATGACCTAGGCCCCGTGTTCAAACCCCAGCACTGCAAGCAAACAAACAAAACAAGCCAACAGCACCCTCCCACACCTGTAAGCTGTACTCGTCCCTGCCACTATATGGCTTTCTTACCCACAATTCCTGGCCTGGCCAACTTTTCTTTAGTCAATTCTTGCTGTTCCTCAAACATCTCAAACATATTTCTAAGGGTCTTTGCTTTTCCTGCTCCCACTTGTGGATCACTCTTCCAGATTTTCATGTTCTCCCACTTCATTCCGGTTTCTGCTCAAATGCCACTTCAAGAAGCCTTCACTGACCTTCCCACGAGGGCCGCTGGCCTCCGTCATTATGCCCTCTTGCTGTGCCATATACACCACTTAACAGTAGCCATGCTGTTTATTCCCTAGATACAGAACCTATGAAGGCAGGAACATGGTCTTTTTCACTGCTATACCCTCCATGCCTAGAATGTTGTCTGGCACGTAGTAGGCACCTCATCGATATTTTTCAGGTGAATACTGGCTGATAACCTCAGTGTTAGATCTTTATGCATCTGTCCACTCAATGCTAATGATCCATCCTTCTCTACCCCACTAAAATTGAGTCAGATAAAAACAAAAGATGCATGACAAGTGTCTCAGACACAACAGTCTGGAAGAAAACAGACACTGATGTACATATCACCAGATTAAGGAATAAGATTTTAAAAATGTAGATGAGGGCTGGGGTTGGGGCTCAACAGTAAAGCATTTGCCTAGCACATGTGAGGCACTGGGTTCAATCCTCAGCACCACATATAAATAAATAAAAAATAGACATAGTATCCACCTACAACTAAAAATATTATATATGTATGTATGTCAAGCCCTACCAATACCCATTCCACTGTGGCAACCCAATAACTGGTTTGACAAAATCTCAAAGAAAAAAAAAAAGAATCAAACACTTTTCTGTTAAAAAAAAAAAAAAAAAATCAGTAAATCAGAAAACTATCCTACCACAAAAGCAACTGGCTCCATAAAGAGTTGGTTCTAGTCTTGAGGGGCAGGGATAAAAAGTCAAGACAGAGCTAGAATATCTTGTTTTCACCAAATAGTCTAAAAGAAACCAGTTTAATAGTCAAATGGTAATTTGACCATCAATTCTATGAAAATCCAGGCTTTTTAATTTTTTTTTAAGGTACTAGGGATTGAACCCAGGGGTGCATATCCACTGAGCCACATCCTCAGCCTTTTTAATATTTTAGAGACAGAGTCTCACTAAGTAGTTTAGGACCTGGCTAAGTTTCTGAGGCTGGATTTGAACTCATAATCCTCTTGCCTCAGCCTCCTGAGCTGCTGGGATTACAGGCATGAGCCACCATGCCCAGCTCAGGTTTCTTCTTCTTCTTCTTCTTTTTTAATACTTTTATCAGTTGTTGATGAACCTTTATTTTTTATTTATTTATATGCGGTGTTGAGAATCGAACCCAGTAGCACACACTCTACCACTGAGCCACAACTCCAGCCTTCTGGCTTCTTCATGGTGCCAAAAAGGGAGGAAATCTTAGGAGCTCCAGGGGTGTGGGGAAGAGGGCAAGCTGAAGTTAAAATCTTGCCAGGTTCCACAAACTGAACTTTGAGCCTTGACCTGGTGCCTTTTTGTAATTCATCCACCCAAAGGGGCACTTTTCTCTTAATTCACCCAGTGGAACTGCCTGTGCTAGATTTGGTCTTGAGCATGGGATTCTGGAGTATAGGAGTTTCCAAAATTATTTATAAAAAGCGTCATATCAATTGATCCAAATTATCCCTATGACAAAGGGCAAAGTTCTATCAATGCAAATCAGATAGTGAAGATGCAGTCTGGGTAGGGTTTACACAATCCTGCCACTCCTTAAATAGGTACAAAGACTGGTCAAAATTGGGTGAAGGGCTGGGGTTGTGGCTCAGTGGCAGAGCACTTGCCTCGCACATGTGAGGCACTGGGTTTGATCCTCAGCCCCACATAAAAATAAACAAAATAAAGATATAGTTGACCATGTATAACTAAAAAAAACAAAAATTAAAAATTGGGTGAACACAAAATACAAAAAGAGGCACAGGCTTGGATAATCCTGTTACTATGAAGGGCTTAGTTCAATAAAACAAGCCTGGGCACAGTCACTGGCCCAGTCCTAAATCTTCAACCCAAAACTCTAAAGATTTGAAAAAGTAATTTGCCTACCTTGGTTGGGCAAGTAAAATTGTAAAGAAATAGTAGTGATAGATGGTTTAAATACACAGGTGTACTAATCATCTGAGTGACCATTAGGCTTATTAGTGTATGCTTCTTTTTAATGTTTAAAATCCTTAGGCTATTTGACTTACTCAAGTTATGCATTTCACTTACTAGAACTTTAATGATCTTGAGGATATCGGATACAGTGAATTTCTAAGTATGGTTTGAAATGTTGAGGAATTCTAATCAGGTTTGTATAAGAGTTTTATATAAGAGTTTCATATTTCAGACTTACAAGCACTGAAGCAAAGAAGCAAATATGCACTTTTAACATTAAACACATAATTTCCTGTGGAATTAAGTTGTATTTCAAGTTTAAAGAAAAAGTAGGTTTTTAAAATCATAATTTTAATGAGATAAACTCTAATTAAAGCCTGGCATAGTGGAGTCAGAGATTTTAAATTCAAATTCCCACCTAGCTATTTAACCGTGGGCAAGTGACTTGAATTTTTATGCCTCCAGATATTCATCTAGAAAATGAATATTATCTGCATCAAAGCCCTTCTGAGGATTTGGCTGATAATACAGAAAGAACTCTACTTGGGAGGCTGAGGCAGGAAGATTGCAAGTTCAAGGCCAACCTGGGCAACACAGTAAGATCCTATAAGAGAAAAAGAAAAAAGAGAAATACAAAACACTAAGACAAATTACTGAGCAAATTACAAGTGCTCTAAAGGTTGGCTATAATTAACATCACTATTATCATTATTGGTATAATCTGTCAACACTGAACACCTTGAGGGCAAGGACAATGTCTCATTGTCTCTATATTCCTAAAGTTAAGCACACTGCTTGCTACCCAATATCTATGCAGTAAATGCTACCTGAATTTAATGAACTATACTAAAATTCTAGCTAGTAGTTTACAGGTTTCAAAGTGTAATTCATAAAGGGAACCAACATGATAAACAACAGGGGCAAAGATAAATGGATCAATGGGGTTGGGGGAGAACCCAAGATTTTTTTTTTTTAATTTTTTTAGAGAGAGAGAGAGGGGAGAGAGAGAGAGAGAATTTTTAATATTTATTTTTTAGTTTTCGGTGGACACAACATCTTTGTTTGTATGTGGTGCTGAGGATCAAACCCGGGCTGCACGAATGCCAGGTGAGCACGCTACCGCTTGAGCCACATCCCCAGCCCAAGAACCCAAGATTTTATAACCGAAAAACACTGTTTCTTGGAATGGCTTCTACTTTCTGAGTTTCTCAAGGCCCAAACTACATTAAGAGAACTTCTGTTGGGAATGGATGGTAAAGGCTGATCTAAATTTTGACCCTAGATCTAGAATGACACAGATTTAATACAGAATTTGAGATTTCCCCCATAAATTAAATCTAGCACAGTTTACTAGAATTAATTACTTCAACTTTTTTCCAATCACCAAAACTTGTTTCTGAACTAAAGCACAACACAGCCTTAACTCATTCAATACAGGCGCCCTTTTTATTTTCCATTGCTCTTGCAATTTTCCAGCAGTTTAGTCCCATCTGGGTTAATTACCAGTCCTCCAGATGGAAACTTCTCCTGGTAGGTTGTTCCATTCACAGCCATTTAGAAAGCACTGCTTGCGTCAGACTCTGCTTTCTGGTTGGATAAAGGGGGTCGTTACCCCAGTTTTTCTTGGCATCCTGCAGTCACACCTCACCGAGTGCACCTGGTACATGCCTTCTAATAATGACCTTTCTAAACTAAATGCTTTATCTAGCCCACCAGGTTAGCAGATTTACCTTTCCTTTGAATATAGATTAAGTCCATGCAGGGCTCTAATTCCAACAACAACAGCCAGTGACTGTAGTAATGGTGATAATGCACAAGTACTGAGGCTGCTCTGAACGTCAGACACTGTGTATCTCAATTATTCAAAAATTCTCATGAAGAAGAGACTATTATTAATCACATTTGATTTGCTTTTTTTTGTTTGGCAATGCTGGGGCTCAAACCCAGGGCCTCACGCACACCAAACAAATGCTACAACCCAGCCCTATTAATCCTGCTTTACAAGTCGTGAAAATAAGATGTTAAAAGGTAACTAACAGGGCTGGGGATATAGCTCAGTTGGTAGAGTGCCTGCCTAGCATTCACAAGGCCCTGGGTTCAATCCCCAGCACTCCTCCCCCCAAAAAAAGACAAAAGGTAACTAACCTACCCTGGATTTCTAGCCTCCCTTCCTTCGAAGGACTCTTGCAGACTAATCAAAACAATTTCTTCTTACAGAATAGGGTCCCAAGAACTACTATCCTTATTTTATAAAGGTTAAGAAATCAGGATACAGATCAGTGGTAGAGTGTTTGCCTAGCATGCATGAGGTCCTGGGTTCCATCCCCAGCATCCTTCATCCCCCAACCCTGGTCATCCAAGATTATACAACTAAGAAGTAAATAAAAGTAGAACTCAGGTCTGATTCCAACACTGTTAACTTACTGTGCTGTGCTATATTATGATACTGGGGTAAATCCACAGCTTCAAGCATGCCAGGCAACCACTCTACCACTGAGCTACATCCCCAATTCTTTTACAAAATTTGAGACAGAG
The DNA here is from genome assembly GCF_001458135.2 of Marmota marmota marmota. Classification (NCBI taxonomy): domain Eukaryota; kingdom Metazoa; phylum Chordata; class Mammalia; order Rodentia; family Sciuridae; genus Marmota; species Marmota marmota. The sequence continues at coordinate 8,297,761 of NW_025999999.1, read as the reverse complement.
TCTTGTTAAATGACCCAGGCTGGCCTTGAGTTTGTAATCCTCTAGCTTCAGACTCCCGAGTAGCTGGGATGGCAAGTGTGCCACCATCCCTGGCATACAATTTAATGAGGCTTTTCATAGAAGTCCCCTTCCACTCTCAGCTAAGCGAAATCCGCCTGAAGAGGCTCTATTTCATATTGTACTTCTTTTTTATGTTTGAAGAAAGAGGGGGAAGGAAAGAGAATAAAGGAAAGGCAATGATAAACTTTCTCTCCAAAGGATCTTAACCTCTTCTCTAAACCAACTGTACCAAACAGCTAGAGTCACGGTCAACTATGTTAAGTGCTGAATCCTTTCCAGAACATTCTCCAGTGCTTTCAGATCTTAAATAAATTGCTTACTTGCAGGTAAATATTGGAACTTTTTTGCAATTCAAATAGGATTTTTGTTTGTTTTTAAATGGATGTGTTAAGTCTTTTTTGGGGGGGGTGGGGTACCGGGGATTGAACCCAGGGGTGCTTGACCACTGAGCATATCCCCAGCCCTTTTTTACATTAAGACAGCCTTTGAGTTGCTTATAGACTCACTAAATTGCTGAGGCTTGCTTTGAACTTGTGATCCTCCTGCCTCAGCCTCTCAAATTTCTAGCATTATAGGCTTGTGCCTCTGTGCCTGGCTATCTTTTTGTCCTGAAATCCACTTCTAACAAGTTATTCTATAACATATATCATACAATACTCTACTCAGTTCACTTTTTCTGTTTTGTTATTTGCTTTTGAGATGGTCTTGCTAAATTGCCCAGGCTGGCCTCAAGTCATCCTCCTGACTCAACCTCCCAGTGGCTGGGGACGACGGGTGCCATCACCAAGCCCTGCTCCCAGCTCAGTTTTGATTGATGAATTTGGACTCATCTTTAGAGATTTGCATTCTACAATTCTTACTGGTAGAAATTGTTTTCAAATTTCAAAGTAGTATCCAATGCAGTTCTACTCATTTTAAATAAATTAACTTACACTAGATTATTTCTTTAAGATGGTATCACTAGCTGGGTTGTTTCTGGTTTGTTGGGTTTTTGTTGTTTTGGATTTTTTTTTCTTTTTTTTTTAAATGAGCCTGGATTTAAAATGCAAACTTTGAGGAATATTCATGAATTCAGAAATTATCAAACCCTCAAGTTCACTAGTAAACATCTACTAGAAAGTTGTATTAAGCACTCCTGATCTGAAACATACATTACATTGTAATTTAATCTCTTACAAGTAAAAAAAAGGTCAAATTTACAACTTAAATATTATAGAATTGGGCCCTAATAGTGTCCTAATCATGTAAATTAGCATCTCTTATTCAGGAAGTGACTGGCATGAAATTTACCAAGCAAATAATTCATTCAGGTAAGATATATGAAGAGTATAAAGAAATGTACTACAGGGCTGATGGAGAACATTTAAAATAAATGAGAAAGATGTCTTTTAAAATTTCATACATATTTTACCAAATGGTCTTCCAGAAAGGGTGCAAGACAAGGCTTATTTTTCTCAAACTTCACCATTAGATTTTGTCAGTCTTCACATTTTACTTCATTAAATAAAATGTGAAATATTTTTCTGTTGCCAGACCTTTACTACCACAGAGATTCAACACTGTTTCAATTAATTGACTACTGGTATTTCTTCTTTTGTTAGATCCCTAAAAAAAAAAAAAATTAAAAAATCATAAAAAAAAACCTTTAAGCCAATGTGTTTAATTTAAAAGCTCTTTATAAATTAAGGATTTTGTGCTTTCATATATTTTGCAAATATTTATCCCAATTTGTAATTGCTTTTTAACATAGTTTATAGGTTGCAGCCAAATCTGTCAGTCATTGTCTTCATGCATTATGAATTTTTTTAATCTTAGAGAGGCCTCCCCCTCCCCAAAGAGGGTATAAAAATAATGTATTCTCTTACAACTGTTCCATCTGAATTTTCTTCTGGTACAAGAAGAGGCCACCTGTTTCTTTTGAGTGTCCCAAATATCCCTAAATTCTAAAATTTCAAGGTACATTGATCATACATGTTCTTCAAGAAGACATACTTCACAAAATAGTATTAAAAATAAATATGGGGTCATGTTACAAAATGTGAAATGGAAAAAAACTGGGGAAAATAAACTGGATGTATAAAGAAATCTACAGATCTTATGGAGAACATTTAAAATAGATGAAAAATAACAATAGTTATTATCTCTTGGTAGCGGGATTAAAATTATTTTCATTTTCTTATGTTTAACATTGTCTTCTTACATTTTTTAAAGATAATGAGCCTATATTACTTTTTCATGAGGAAGGGAGGTTTTTTTTTTTTTTTTTGGTACCAAGGATTAAATTCAGGAGTACTTAACCACTGAGCCACATCCCCAGCTATTTTTGTGTTTTATTTTGAGACAGAGTTTTACTGGGTTGCATAGGGCCTTGCTAAGTTGCTGAAGCTGGCTTTGAACTTGCGATCCTCCTGCCTCAGCCTCCCAAGCCACTGGGACTAAAGGTGCATGCCACCGCATCGCACCAAGGGAGTATAATGTTTTGATCAAGGACTCACTCTCACACAAACACACACACACACACACACACATGCCGCAGTCTGGCTGGGCAAACTACCAAGGGATGACGAGCAACTTGTGAAGGTTGATACAGCAGGAGCAGGAGCCGCCTTATTGTCGGACAGTAGAGGTATATACACATTTAACTGATTATACACAGCTTGTTTCAATCATCCAGATACATCAATTGGTCATTAAGGAATCCTCATCATCTTAATGATTACACACAGCTTAACTTAATTGACATAATCTAGACACAGAGTCAGTCATTAAGGAATCTCTACCATCTTAATGGCTAGCTGGCGTTACTTCTCAAACCACTCCTCTTGGCAAAGTGCCAGGCGCCATCTTGACTTGTCTGTGGCTCTCAACACACACACACACACACACACACACCAGTAGTGCCATAGGATTATAGTGGAGCTAAAAAAAAAATCCCATTGCCTAGTGATATTGCACCTCTCATACACAGTGCGCTGTATTATGTTTGTGGTGATGTTGGTGCAAACAAACCTACAGCTCTGCCAGTCATATAAATGTACAGCACATACAGTTACGTACAGTACGTACCACTTGATAATGATAATAAATGACTAAGCCACTGCCTTAAGTATTTACTATAGCACACCCTTTATCATTAGGGTATGCGCCTACATTAAAAAAAAAAGAAAGAAAGAAATACACCTTACTGCAGAGCAGCAGGCCCCACGACTCCAGCAACAGCCTCGCACAGCTAATGCCTTTGCATCTAGAGGCCACTCTGAGTGGTTGACCTAGACCATCAAGCTCTGTGCTGGTACACTCTGATGTTCAGTGATGAAACATCCCCAGGACGCATTTCTAAGAATGAATCCCTGTTGCTAAGTGACTTGTGATTATATTTTCATTTAAAAAATAATAGTGACATAATTTTAATACAGGGACTGTGTATCCTTTTCATTCTAGTAAACATTTGTATATACTGGGAAAGGTATGTGTCAAAGAACACCTCATCTTTGCTTAATAAAGCGACGTGTAGTCACTAGCAAAGTAAAATGAGTTATTTTAAGAAAGGCTATGTTATGAAAATAACACGAAAAGCACTGTGATTGTGAGGTACAAGTTAGAAAAAGAAAACAAAACATTTACCAGTTGCTTTTTGAGTTATTTAATTTTGCATAGGTAATATTTTTACAATGTATGAAATTTTTAAAGTACAAAAAGATAGTGAAAATTCTTCCCTCTACTATCACTATTGAGATGTTTTAGGCTGGTACTAGGGATTGAACTCAGGGGCACTAGACCCCTGAGCCACATCCCCAGCCCTATTTTGTATTTTATTTAGAGACAGGGTCTCACTGAGTTGCTTATAGCCTCGCTTTTGCCAAGTCTGGCTTTGAACTCATGATCCTCCTGCCTCAGCCTCCTGAACCACTGGAATTACAGGTGTGTGCCACCTGCCTGGCTTAAATTGTTTTAAGTTAAAGTAACATGTATATGATTACCCCCACCCCCGACACTTATCCCTTCCTATGTGTTTGGACTTCTTGTAGCAGTTTCTTTTGTAATTATTTCCATCTCTCTAGTGTTTCACCCTTATTTACTTTTTGATATTTTGTGAAATTTTTAATAAAATAATTTGGGGGCTATGGTGCAGCTCAGTGGTAGAGTGCTTGTCTAACATGTGAGACTTTGGATTTGATCCCTAGCAGTGCAAAAAAAATAATAAAAATAAAAAATAACTTGTATTAGCGAAGTTCAATGACATCCTTGAATTTATGTCGCTATTCACTATAAACAAATAAAATCCAAAGTTGTCGCCATTTGCATTTAGTCGCAAATCCAGACTGATTCAGGTGTATCTGTACTGATGACAAATACGTCAAGCTGAGCAACTGTCAACAGTATCACCATCAGTGAAAGGCTCTTGACTACCACCATCCCCTGCTTTATTCGGTTTAGACACACTCTGAGGATTTCAGCCCACAACAGGTCATTTTTATCACCTCACCCCTCTGGTCCTTCACTCTCCCAAATATACTTATCACTAGGTGTACACTGGTTACCTTGATAACTAACATAATCACATCTTTATTTTCTTTTCCATCAACTCTAGATGGTATTATTTTACTGGCTACTTTGTGACACAAGGACTGCAACACTCTTTTCTATGTAGCTCCCTTCCTCTCCTTTCCACTCTTCCTTCTGAAATCTAAATCGACCTTTTTGTACAACAGTTAAGGACGCCATCCATGTCTGCTGGCCACCTCACTTGCCATGTTTGGATAAATGGTAACTTATCTGATTAAACCCCGAATGAATGGATAGGATATAATGGATATATATATATATATATATATATATATATATATTATCAATTTTTCACTCACATAAGCAACGCTGATATAAACTTTCTTACATACACCTTAAAAACATGTACAGGTTTTTTCCCTTAAATTTTTAGAAGCGGAATTTTCTTGGTGAACTACTTAGTTAAAGCCAAACTACCTTGCAGAAAGATTTTAATCTCAGGGCTGGGGTTGTGGCTCAGAGTAGAGTGCTTGTCTAGCAAGTGCAGGGCACTGGGTTCAATCCTCAGCACCACATAAAAATAAAACAAAGGTAGTGTATCCAGCTACAGTTAAAGCAAAATTTAAAAAAAAAATATTTTAATCTCATAGTATGAGAATATGTAGATTGCTTTTAAAGACTGGTTTTTTAAAAAATGATTGGAAAAAATTATCCCTGAACTTTCATACTTTCTTTCATTCTTTTTTCCAAAATTAATTTTATTGAGAGGCCTGGCTCTAATTAAATACAACAAAATATACTCATTATACATACATGGGCATCTCAACAATTCCTTTATTCTCTTACTCTGAAAACAAAACCTGCAGAAATTAAAATATTTGGGTACATTTATAAATTCATGAACTAGTAGTTTTTGACAGTTTATACAGAAAAGCCATCAACTAATAACATAAATTGCAGTTATACTTCTGATATAAGGTATAACAAAATTATGAATGTCCATGGTCTCTTTGGGAAACTTCTGCTCAATGAATCCCATACATCTCTTAAATTTCATGATTAAAAAAAAAAAAATCAAACACCTAATGAAACTGTACACCTGTTTTAAGCTTAAGCACACACACACACACACACACCTCTAAGGATAATTTTTTTAAAAAAACATTGTCTCCAAAATCTAATTATTGAGCAATACTAAAAACCTTATTTAAAAAAAAGAAAGAGGGAGTGCTGGGGTTGTGGCTCAGTGGTAGAGTATTCACCTAGCATGCATGAGGCACTGGGATCAATCCCCAGCACCACATAAATGTAAAAAAAAAAAAAAAGATTTTTGTGTCCACCTAAAACTAAAAAATAAATACTAAAAAAAAAAAAAAAAAAAGAAAGAAAGAGGGAGAGAGAGAGAGAAAGAATCTCTCTCTGTAGCACAGGTTGCCTCTTAACTCCTGGGCTCAAGTGATCCTCTCGCTACAGTCTTCTAAGAAGTTGGGCAATGTCTAAAAATTTAAACGAAACAAGTACATTCCTTGTCTCTGTGTGTGTCTCTCTCACACACACACACACACACACACACACACACACAAATCCAAAGAAATAAAACAGTTGTTTATCTGTGAAATACATTAACTCTGTAACTAACTACCATCCCTCAAGGACAACTCTAGGACTAGATAGCTTCACTGTTTCAGACAGGCAAGAAATAGTATCCATCTTACATAAATTCTTATGGAGAGCCCAATGGGAAGAAGAGTATATACCAATCTCATTAACACAGATATAATTCTTAAAATACTAGCTAATTGGGGGGGAGGGTTGTCCCAAACTTATTCTAGGAACACAGGGTTAGTTTAATTACTTGAATTAATCAATGGGGGCTGAGGTTGTGGCTCAGCAGTAGAACACTCACCTAGCACCTGTGAGGCCCTGGGTTCGATCCTCAGCACCACATAAAAACAATAAAATAAAGGTATTGCATCTAACTACAACTAAGAAAATAAATAAATATTTAGAAAAAAGAATTAATCATGCCAACAGAAGAAATGCAAAAAGTTACATAATTGCTTCAAAATAAGGAAAGCTCCCATTTGACAAGATGCAACGCCTGGCCATGATTAACAAAAACAAAATCCCTCTTAGCAAATTTAGGAATCAAAGAAATCTTTTTTTAATCTGAAGAAGTGTATCTACATAAAATCTAAAGAAACATCATACTTAATGATGAAATACAGAAAGCCTTCCCCCAGCAATGGGAAATCGAACAAGGAGACTGCACGGCCTTGTTTAGCATTATACTAGAGGTCCTAAGCGGAACATTTACACAAGAAAAAGAAAGAACACAGTATAAGATTTGGAAAGGAAAGAAAGAAAACTCATTATTTGCATATGAAATGATTGTGTTCACAAAAATTCAAAAGAATCTATATTTAAACCATGAAAACAGTGAACTTCCCAAGAGTGCTTGAATAAAAGTTAATATCAAATCAACTATATTTCTATACATCAGCCCCCAAAATTAAATAGAGATTTTAGAATAAAATATTTGATAATAACATTCACAAATCAAATACTTAAAAATAAACTAGCACCAAGCACAGTGGCCCATGCCTATAATCCCAGAGACACGGAGGCTGCTAGGAGGCCAGCCAGGGCCACTTAGCAAGTCCCTGTCTCAAAAAAAGGAAGTAAAGATCGGGGCATGCGGCTTAGTGGTAGAGCACCCTGGGTTCCCAGAGTTCCATCCCCTGTGCCACCAAAAGAAAAAGGGGGGAAAAAGGCAAAATAAAACTTCTATGCAGAAAATTAAATGGAATCATTGGAATAAATCAAAGATCACCCCAAAAATGGAGAACCATATATTATCATGTTCAGATATTTGAATATTGTAAAAATATCAAATTCTTCCTCAGATTGATCAATAGATTCAATGCAACTCAAATACAAATTCTAGCATGTTTTTGTGTGTAGAAACTTATGCTAATAAAATTTAGACGAAAACAAAGGCCCAAGAAAAGCTGAGAATCTTGAAGAAATACATTTGAAAGAAATGGATATTCATACACAAAGGAATCTCACATGCTGCTGGAAGGCATGTAAATTGACAATTACTCTGGTTTTCATAAGCAATACCTGTTTCCCAAACACAAGCATATCCTGTGATCTTGGTATTTTAAATATGATGCATGACCAGGACAACTTAGCATCCCCTGGAGCTTGTTGGACACTCAGACTTTCAGTCTCTACCCAAACACTACAGAAGTTAAATCAGCCTTCTGACAAGACCCTCAGGTGACTGATGTACACTGCATTTCAAGAAGCGCTGCTCTATGACCCCAAATTCCACTCATACTAGAACATACCCAGAACTGCATTCAGAGGTCCAAAGATATGCACAAGATTGTTCACAGTGACACTATTCCCAGAAACCAAAAACAACCAGATGTTCTGTGATAGAAAGCATAAACTGTGGTCCAGGTGCAGAGGCACACGCCTGTAATCCCAGCAACTCAAGAGGCTGAGGGAAGAAGATCGCAAGTTCACAGCCAGCCTCGGACTGAGCGAGACCCTGTCTCAAAATAAAAAGGACTGGGGATGTAACTTGGTGGTAAATCACACCCCTGTGTTCAATCCCCACTGTAAAAGAAAAAAGAAATAAAAGTGTGGTATGATCACACAATGGAGTACTATTCAGGCATAAGAATGAATGCTCTAACTGCAACACAACAATAAAATGCTGAGTGTAAAAAGAAACCAGACCAAAAGAAATAAATCTTATATGTATTTATTTATAAAGCACAAAAAAGGGAAAACTAAAGGGTGCTGCTGAAGTCAGGGCAGGACTTACCTGTAGGGGATAAGTGTAAGTGGCCAGGAGGGAGTAATGCTCCGGCCTTTTTTTTTTTTTTAAATATTATTTTTTAGTCATTAATGGACCTTTATTTTATTTATTTATCCATTCGTTCATTCGTTCGTTCATTCATTCATATGTGGTTCTGAGATTCAAACCCGATGCCTCACACACGCTAGGCAAGTGCTCCACCACTGAGCCCCAGCCCAGCCCTCGCACCTGCTTCTTGACATGTGCTTATTGGCCAAAGGTTTTAAAAGTTCTTTTTCAATACTGCTTTGGCTATCCTGGGTCCCTCCCATTCCCACATGAATTTTAGGATCAGTTTGCCAATTCTGGGGTGGGGGCACAGCTGGAATTTTGATAAGGCTGGTGTAGAATGTGCAGACAAATTTGGGGAGCACTGTCATTTGAACAACTTCACCTCTTCAGATTCATGGACCTATGAAGACATGAGCATTAGACATCTCCATTGATTGAGATTTAATTTCTTTCAACAATGTTTTATATTTGCAGAGTATAAGTTTTGCAAATCTTTTTAAAAACTTGTACTGTATTTCAATGTATTATAAATGAAACTTTTTATTGTCAGACTGTTCATTGGAAATGTATAGAAATACAGGTGATTTTTGTGTATTGCTCTTGGACCCAGCAGTCCTGCTGAACTTATTTATTAATTCTAATAGAGGTTTTGGGGGTTTTTGTTTGTTTGTTTTTGGTACCAGGGATTGAACCCAGGGGCACTCAATCACCAAGCCACACTCCTGGCTCTTTTTGTATTTTGTATTTTATTTAGAGACAGGGTCTCACTGAGTTGCTTAGGGCCTCACTAAATTGACCAGGCTGGCTTTGAACTTGCAATCCTCCTACCTTAGCCTCCCAAGCCGCTGGAATTACAAGCATGTGCCACCACAGCTGGCCTCTAATGGTTTTATAGTGTCTCCCTTGGCATCTTCAATGTGCAAGATCATGATCATTTGCAAGTAGAGACAGTTTTTACTCCTTCCTTTCTAACCTGGGTGTTTACCTTCCCCTTTTTAAGGCCTTCATTATTATAATCACGCTGATAACTGTAAAGATCACCCTGCCTAGAAGAAAGCTAGTGTTTTCCCAAGTTCCTTAGATTTGTTTAGCATTTATACACGAAGAATCTGTAACAAGATAGTCATCAGAAAATACATTATAGTACAGTACTTACATGGAGTTGCAGTTGAGGGCTAAGCAAAAGAAATTAGAAAATACTTATCTTTAAAAGTATTCAGTAGCCTGTCAATTATACACACTGATGTGGTTAGCCAGGCCATTCTAATATCATTTGCCACCTACTAAATAAAGGGGCATCCTTACTCTCATGGAGATAAAGCTGCTTGGCACATATAAGAAGTCAGTATTCACTGAGCACCACCCTGCTGCTTGAAATCACAAGAACATCACAAGCGAGGTTTCCATATAACTTTGGGACTAATCTTTTTTTTTTACAAACCAGTGTACGAGAATCCCTGAACAACCTGTCTCAAAATAAAAATAAATAAATAATAAATAAAAAGGGGTGGGACCCTCAGTGGTAGAGCACCTACCTATCTGTGCAGGGTCCTGACTCAGTCTCCAGTACTACAAAAATAAATAAAAATAAGAGGCAGCAGCAGCAGCAGCCACACGATTATATCAATAGATACAGAAAAAGCATTTGACAAAATCCAAAAATTCCTGATTTAAAAAACTCAAATTGAATATGCAAGAACTTGCTCAACTTCATAAAGGAGGATATCTACAAAAAAAAAAAAGTAACAATAAACATCAACTTTGATAGGAACAGGCTGGCTGGGTTCCCTCCAAGACTGGGAATAGGGATGTTTGCTCTTGCCACTCTCCACCATCCCACTGAAAATCCTACAGTTCGGTAAATTAAGAAAAAAAATAAACAGTATAAAATTAGAAAGGAGAAAACAAGACTGTCCCTATTCCTGACAACACGATCATCTACAGAAATCCCTATTTATTAACAAAACAACTAGAAAGAAAATCACTATTGGGGGTAGGTTGTAACCACAAAGGGAGAGCAAGAGGGAGTTTTTCAGGCTGAAAACTATTCTGTAGCCTGATCTTGGGAGAGGGTCAGCAAATCTATACCATGTCAAAACTCATATACAACCAATAAAAGCAATTTTACTGTGTTAATAAAAAATTACATTTCTTCTTCAACATGACATGATTCAATCATGCTTTCCTAAAGAGGTCAGTACACGGAAGTGCATTCTAAAACTTTAAGTCAATGTAATGACAATCATCTTTCCACAGTCTCTATCCCCACACCCCCACTGGATATAACCATTTCTAATAAATGAATAAAGTGTTATGGTGAATTAAGTAGTGGCAAGCTATGAACATCTACTTCTAATAACATGGTCTACATGACCTGAAAACCTCCTTTAAAATGCTACATTAAATAAAACATTATTTTTTAAAGGTAAAGTTGGGTTAGCAAGGAAGAGAAAATCTCAGGTGCCAGAAAAGCAGAGAGAACTAAAAAAATCAGATGCCCCTTTCCTGAGTTGGGATGGTGAGGCAGAGATCTGTGCCCACAGTACAGGGGACAAAATTGTAAAAACCTGCCATTGATAAGAAAGGAGAGTGGCAGGGAAGTGGGGGCTGGTGTTTGAAATCCATCCTGTTTTCCTCGTAGAGTGTCTGCTCTGCACTTTGGGGGCCAAAAGGTTAAAAACTACATTTCCCAGACCCCTTTTGTGGCTAGGGTTCCTGGTATGATTAGTTTCTACCAATGACACCCACAGCATGGACATGGCAAGAGAAACTGAAGACCAGCTTTTAGCACTTTGGCAAAGAGGCAGAGTCAGAGCATTTGATTTTTCTGCAGCATCATTAGCAGAATCTAGCATCTGGGAACTATCCATGACTCTCAAGAGGCTGGGCACTGATGAGCACAATTCTGGAACCGATAGTCTTAGGGGAGGCTCCCAGATTATAGTGGTTTCCTGATCATGGCAAAGGTCTGTGTTTTTTTTTTTTGTTTGTTTGTTTGTTTGTTTGTACCAGGGATTGAACTCAGAGGCAATCAATCACTGAGCTACATCCTCAGCCTTTTATGTTATATAGAGACAGGGTCTTGCTGAGTTGCTTAGGGCCTTGCTAAATTGCTGAGGCTGGGCTTTGAACTCACAATCCTCCTGCTTCAGCCTCCCAAGGGGCTGGAATTATAAGTGTGCCACCATGCCCGGCCCAGGTTAAGTTGATCTTTAAAATCCCAACAAGGCAACTCTTTGTCTTTTTGTTTGTTTGGTTTTGGTGCTGGGATTGTGCATGCAAAGCAAGCACTCTACCAACTGAGCTATATCCCCAGCCCAAGGCAGCTCTTTGGTTAGCCCAGTTTTATAGTATGGCTTTGGTACTATTCTAAGACAAAGTCCTGCTAGAATGTAAGGTCTACAAGGTAGGGGACCTCTGTCTGTTTTGTTTACTAATGTACCATCCCAAGAACATAAAAGAGTGCCTAGCACACAGTAGCTGCTCAATAAGTATTTGTTGATTGGATGAATAAACCTAGAATCTATTTCTTCAGCCCTTCCAGCAACTGTGCTAAACTCTCCTGCTTCAAGTAGCTAAACAAAGTGGAGACTAGGAACTAATATTTCTATGTAAAGCCAGAATCAAAGGGATGTAAGTTTAAGAAACAATAGATGACAAAGAATCTGCCCACCAAGAAAAGCGAGATGCTAGGGGCATTATGTGCTTCTACTGAGGAGCAGGGAGAAAAAAAGTTTACACTATTTTTTTTTTCTTTGAGGAGGGTCTCTCTATGTTGCCCAAGTGGGCCAGAATTCCTGGGCTCAAGCCATCCTCCTGTCTCAGCTTCCAAGTAGCTGAGAATACAGGTGCACATCACTGTTCCCAGCTGCATAAAAAATTTTAATGACAGGCCTGCACTTCACACAGGTTTGAAGCTTAAATTTTCATTACATGAGTGGTCCTGGAACCACAAATTAACAAATTAACAACAGGGATTCATCCTCAACCAGAGCATTACAGATTCCCACAGGTAAAACTCTTGGGTTGGAGGGAGTACCCACAAACCAAAATCTCAAACAGCAGGAGGAAAAAATTTGCCTAGAAGAAATAGGCAAAATTGAATTCCAAAATTATTAAGATAATAAAATTCTTTTGAAAATAGCTATTCAAAAGCTGTAGTCTAAAACTTTCACCAATTAGGGGTAAAATTGGATAGACTGGCATCTACCAGTGTCCACTGAGGACAAGTCATCTCTCCCCGGTAGCAACAAACATCTTGGCCTTCTTCCTAGAAAAGATCATTTCTGGAAGTCAGACAGCCATCCTGAGGAAGTTTGGGAACATATGCCTGCCAACCAGCTCAATAAACCACTGCTCACGTACAGACACATCGTCCTCAGAGCAAACCTAACAACACGTCACTTTCTCAATACACATAGTAAGTGACCGTACTGAAATTCAAATACTATGGTCGGCTCAAAGAAGAATTGCAGCATCTATTCATTTGATTAACACTTCCTGAATATCATGTTCTATAAGCCAGACACAGAAAACAATAAGAGCCCAGCATGGTGGCGCATGCCTGTATTCCCAGCTGCTCAGGAGGCTGAGGCAGGAGGACTACAAGTTCAAGGCTAGCCCCAGCAATTTGTCAAGGCTCTAAGCAACTTTGTGAGACCCTGTTCCAAAATAAAACATAAAAAGGGCTGGGGGCATGGCTCAGTGGTAAAGTGCCCCTGGGTTCAACCCCCCATAAATAAATAAATAATAAAGGCAGGGCTCAAGAAGCCACTACCTAGTAAGAAAATGTACAACAGGATCTTAATAAAAGGGCCCTCTTCAAAAAGACTGAGGTGATGATAAACTAATCTACCCATTGGGGCAGGAATCCTGTCTACTTCTACCAAAAATCCCTCCTGGAACATGTACATCCTAATGAAGCTGTAATTCTTTTCTTTTCTTTTCTTTTACTGGTTCTCTTCAGTCACGTATGACAGTAGAATCCATTCTGACATAATTATGCAAGCCATGGAACATATCTTGTTCTAATTCTGACCCTAGTACCTCTCCTGCCCCTTCCCTTCTCCCACCCCCTGCTCTCTTCTTTCTATTGATCTGACATTTGCCCACAGTTTTTAATTTTTTTTTAGTCATAGTTGGACACAATACCTTTATTTTATTTATTTCTTTATTTTTATGTGGTCCCGAGGACTGAACCCAGAACCTTGCACATGATAGGTGAGCACTCCACCGCTGAGCCACAACCTCAGCCTCAGTTATTTTTTAATTGATTTCTTGTGGATGTACATGATGGTGAGATTCACTGTGGTGTATTCATATGTACATAGGAAAGTTATGTCAGATTCATCCCACGTCTCCTTTTTTCTACAGAGAGGAAACTAAAGCCCGGAGAGTTTGACTGGATTCACACACACCTGAGGTCCAACTCCAGCACTAACTCCAAAGCCCTTACTTCATCAACTCTGGTACCATCAGAGAACCCAGAGACAAGCATGGACTCACTCCCGCTCACCAGCAGGTAGACGTCACACAGCTTGGCCTCCTAGCCCTCTTCACAGCACTCCAGACAGAAAGCAGCTGAGCTTGCTCCCAATAAAAGGATCCCCCACGAAAGGGGTCTTAGGCAGCGTCTCTGGCAAATAAGTTTATTTGGGAACAATTAAAAATGCCACAGAATGGGGTTCCTGGCCTTGGAAAGCTTAGTCTGATTTATACACAAGTATTATTTATTCAAACTTCCCACAAATGTGTAGTAATACTGTTGAGAGCCACAGCCAAAGGGGCCCCAGCAAACTTCCAGCTGCCAGCAAACTTCCAGCTGCCGGCTGATGATTGGCTCACAGCGGCCCCAGCAACATCTAGCTGATTGGCTCCTCGGCCCCAGCAACATCTAGCTGATTGGCTCCTCTGCGGTGATGCTCATTGGACTGTTTCCCTGCCCTTTCAGACCACGGAGCTGCTCATTGGGGGACTTTTTTTGGCTCCGCCCACGTGACCCAGCCAATCGGCCTCAAGAGCAGGAGGATTGTGGGAGGTGGAGAGAGGCTTGTGTGGGAGAGAGAGGCTTGTGGAAAGCCGGTGGTGGCAGTTGAGGCTCTGAGGATTTTTCCTGAGAGGCTGTTTTGTTTGGCGTGTGTGGTTCTAAAAATAAAGTTAGTTTCTTTTGACAAGTGGCTCCTGATTGTGCCCAGCCAGACTGCGGCATTTGGTGGCTCGCACGGGGAGCGACTGAGGGTAAGTGAACTGCTCGCCCCTGAGGGCAGGGCAAGAGGATGGGTAGCCATTTTAAGATTCTTCTTTTGTTATTTTGTTTCACTTTTGTTTTAAGTTGCCTGTCCCTGGAGATGTGTAAGATGGAAGAAAAACCGCTCACATCTGAGGAACAGATAGGGAGAAAGGACGGATGGACATTTCAGGAGGCTATTATAATGATTTTGTGTTGTTCCAATTTTGTTTCACTCAGTTTCAGTTTTGTTAGGCGTTATCTTGTTGAGTTGTATTATAGTAGAAATACGGGATCAGAAATTAGTAAAAAACAAACTGAAAGAGTGTTAAGTAAATTGTTAGAGGAAGGAGGCATCTCAGTAAAATCAAGAACAATCAGGGCATACGTTGATACAATACAAAAATGTAGCCCATGGCTTTTTAAGGAGGAGTTGTTAAATATATCACAATGGAACCATCATGGTGAAGATTTAAAAAGAATAGAAAAGAAAAGCCCAGGGACTCTGCCAGTTGGCACATTGCCATTGTGGACGTTCATATCTTGTTTGCTTAGTCCAAAGCCTTCAGTTCAGACAATGGTAGAGGAAGAAGAAGACATAATGATTCAAGTAAAAGAGAAGGTCTCTCAAGTTAGTCAGACAGAGGAAAAGATTCAAGTAAAAGAGAAGGCCTCTCAAGCTAGTCAGACAGAGAAAGAAAGTGTAAAACAGAAAAAGCCATCAGGGGGAAAGTTACAACAGGAGACTGCTACTAACACCTTTCTATCACCAGAGGACGTAAGTGTCCAACTAACAAGGCCACCTCCATATGCTGGGAGGTCCCCAACCCCCGCAGTTGATAGTTGGGATCCTGAGACAAGATCTCAAATATTAACATGCCCTGTATTTGAGGCAGGAGGGCAGCGATTTTACCAAGTTTTAAATTTCAAAACAGTGAAGCAGCTAAAAGAGGCTGTAACAACCTATGGTCCTCAAGCACCCTTCACTGTAAGCATGGTCGAATCCATTAACAACTTGAACATGACGCCAGCAGATTGGGCTAATATGTGTAAAGCTGTGCTAAATGGAGGACAATACCTGTTATGGAAGGTTGCCAATGAGGAATTTTGCAAGGAGACGGCTAGGCGAAATGCAGCAGCTGGTTATCCTCAGAGAAATCTAGATATGTTGTTAGGAAAGGGACCTTATGAGGATCAGCAGCAACAAATTGCATATGATCCTGGTGTATACGCACAAATTGCTGCAGATGCAATTAAGGCATGGAAGACTTTACAAGGACATGGAGGTTTACAAGTTCAATTATCTAAGGTAATACAAGGAGCTAATGAACCTTATGCTGAATTTGTAGATAGGCTTATTCAAACAGCTACCAGAGTTTTTGGGAATACAGAACAAGCAATGCCATTACTAAAACACCTGGCTTATGAGCAAGCGAATCGTTGGTGCAGAGATATCATTAGACCATGGAAACATGAAGATTTAAACACATATATTAAATTATGTAGAGACATTAATGAACAAGAGCAAGTCGTGGCAGCTGCAGTAAAACAGGCTTTAGATGCCAGAGACATTAATGAACAAGGGCAAATTGTGGCAGCTGCAGTAAAACAGGCTTTAGATGCCAGGCCAAGAACATGCTACAATTGTGAACAAACAGGACATTTTAAAAGGAATTGCCCCATTGGAGGAGGGTTTAACAAAACTAGGTATCAAAGGAGTAGAATACCAGGTATTTGCCCACGATGCCGTAGAGGGAGACATTGGGCTAATGAATGCCGTTCTCAAACCACCATAGAGGGTACTCCATTATCAAAAAACGAACAAGGACCAGGTGTTTATCCACGATATCGTGGAGAAAGGCATCGGGCTCCATTGCCAAAAAATGGACAGGGGGGCCCAATGCTCCGGGGCCCAAAACCACAAATATACGGAGCACTGGAGGAACCCAGCAACCCCATCAGGGTAGTGCCCAGGACACATTGTCCATCAGATCCCTCATCAGACAAACCAGAGGGAGCGCAGGGTTGGACATCTGCGCCTCCGCCAGAGCAGTACTAACTCCAGAGATGGGAGTTCAAATCATTCCCACAGGGGTGAAAGGACCTCTTCCCAAAGGAACAGTAGGCTTATTATTGGGACGCAGCTCTTCTACTCTAAAAGGACTTATGATAAGTCCTGGGGTAATTGATCCCGATTATGAAGGTGAAATAAAAATTATAGCCAGTTCTCCAAAGGGTATATCAGTAATTTCACCAGGAGATAGAATAGCACAGTTACTAATAATACCCAGCCTACATGATAAATTTTCCAGTCGTACTGTAGAAAGAGGTTCCAAGGGATTAGGCTCCACAGGTGTAGATTGGGCTATGCTTTCTTTAAATTTAGATTCTCGCCCCATGCTAAAACTAAATATTCAAGGACATGAATTTAATGGGCTACTGGATACAGGTGCAGACCTTAGCATCATCTCTCGTCAAGAATGGCCAAAACATTGGCCATTACAACAAGCCACTCAAACGCTTCGAGGCCTAGGAGTGGCGACTAATCCCCATAGAAGTGCAATGGTATTAGATTGGAAGGATCCTGAAGGATGTGAAGGAACTATACAGCCATATGTATTGGATCATCTTCCCGTAAATTTATGGGGACGAGATGTCCTAGATCAATTAGGTTTGACATTAACAAATAACATCAACCAAAATGCACCCACTATTATGACTAGACAAGGTTTTAGGAAAGGAAAAAGATTAGAAAAACAAGAACAAGGTATAGCAGCACCAATACAAATAGATCAAGGAACAGACAGACATGGGTTGGATTTTCAGAAAGGGCCACTGAGACAATAAAAATTACTTGGAAATCAGAAAGACCAGTATGGGTTCCTCAGTGGCCCCTGACTAAAGAAAAGATACAAGCAGCCCATGACCTGGTCAAACAACAATTAGCAGAAGGACATATACAACCTTCTGTATCTCCCCATAATACTCCCATTTTTGTCATCAAAAAGAAATCTGGTAAATGGAGATTATTGCAAGATTTAAGAGCCATTAATAATGAGATGGTTATTATGGGACCTGCTCAATCAGGGATTCCTCAATTGTCTGCTTTGCCAAAAACCTGGTATGTTTTAGTTATAGATATTAAAGATTGTTTTTTTTCAATTCCAATTCATCCTGAGGATAGTCCACGTTTTGCATTTACTATCCCTGCACTGAATCATGAAGGTCCTGATCAGAGATATGAATGGAAAGTACTCCCTCAAGGGATGGCTAACAGCCCAACTATGTGTCAAATTTATGTTAACAAAGTAATCCAGCCACTTAGAAATCAAAATCCTGAACTACAAATATTTCACTATATGGATGATGTATTATTAGCACACAAAGATAAAAACACATTGCTAGAATGTTATGCCACACTTACAAACTTATTAAAAAATTATAATCTAGAGATAGCAATAGATAAAGTACAATTAAATTTTCCAATTAATTATTTAGGAGTTCTATTATCCTCAACCATGGTCCGTCCACCAAAAATTCAAATACGAGTAGATCAACTCAAATCACTTAATGACTTTCAAAAGTTATTAGGAGACATAAATTGGATAAGGCCTTATTTAGGTATACCAACAGGAGAGTTGGGACCTTTATTTGATATCCTAAAAGGTCCATCAGATCCAAATTCACCCCGAATGTTAACGCCTGAAGCAAGAAAGGCATTAAAAATCATTGAAACATATATGGAAAATATGCATTTGGATAGAATTGATATAAGTTTGCCTTTATTATTTATTGTACTACCAACAAAAAATATTCCTACAGGAGTATTTTGGCAAGAAGGTCCATTATTATGGATACATTTATCTTATTCTCCTAACACTATTCTTACTAGGTATCCTGAGGCTGTAGGACAATTAATACTCAAAGGAATAAAAGCAGCAAAGGGAGTGTTTGGAATTTCTCCCAATAAAATTATTACTCCATATACTATGAATCAAATTGATGAGTTAGCTAATGAGTTAAATACTTGGGCAATAATCATGTGCAAATCTAATGTTTCATTTGATAACCACTTACCATCTAATCCTTTATTGTCTTTTTGGTCATTGCATCCTGTAATTTTTCCAAAAATGACAAGAAAAACACCTATCATGAATGCTCCAAATATATTCACTGATGGGTCAAATAATGGTACAGCAGCAGTAGTTACCCCTGATCAAACTTTTACATTTTTAGTACCCAAACAATCAGCTCAAAAGGTAGAGCTTAATGCAGTTTTACAAGCTTTTGTGATGTTTAAAGATTCTGTATTTAATTTATTTTCTGATAGTCAGTATGTAGTTAATGCTATAGTATCTCTTGAAGATGCTGGTAGGATTTCCCCTTCTTCTACTGTTTTCTCTTTGCTTTCCACTATACAAAGTCTAATCTGGGACAGAAAAGATCCATTCTTTATAGGACATATCAGGGCACATACAGGATTGCCTGGAGCCCTTAGTTTGGGCAATGATTTAGCAGATAAAACTACACATGACATACATATTTTCTCTACACTAGAAGAAGCTATAAATTTTCATAAAAAGTTCCATGTCAATGCTAATACTTTACAAAAGCGTTTTAAAATAACTAAGGAACAAGCTAGACAAATAATAAAACAATGTCAAAATTGTGTGACCTTTTTACCACAAGTTAATCTTGGAGTCAATCCTAGAGGATTGATACCTAACCATATTTGGCAGATGGACGTCACACACTTGCCAGAATTTGGAAAATTAAAATATTTGCATGTTACAGTTGATACTTCTTCTGGATTTTTGATGGGCTCCCTTCATGCCGGAGAAAAAACTAAAGATGTTATAGCTCATTGCTTACAAAATTTTGCCACTGTGGGTGTTCCAAAACAGTTAAAAACAGATAATGCCCCTGGTTATACTTCTACCTCTTTTAAACAATTTTGCTCAACATTTGGCATTACTCATATAACAGGAATCCCATACAATCCACAGGGACAAGGCATAGTTGAAAGAGCTCATCAAACTATTAAAATGTACTTATTAAAGCAAAAAGAAGGAATTGGGAAGGGGTATATATTCCCCAAAGATAAACTTAAAATAACCCTTTTTACTCTAAACTTTTTAAATTTGGATTCATCAGGACTTAGTGCTGCGGAAAGGCATATGTGTCCAAAAAATGTACATAAGCCCAAGGTACTTTGGAAGGATATTCTAACAGGACAATGGAAAGGTCCTGACCCAGTAATTGTCTGGAGTCGGGGGTCTGTTTGTGTGTTTCCACAGGGAGAACAGCAGCCGATTTGGATTCCAGAGAGATTAACCAAGGTCCTGACCCAGTGATTGTCTGGAGTCGGGGGTCTGTTTATGTGTTTCCACAGGGAGAACAGCAGCCGATTTGGATTCCAGAAAGATTAACTAAAGCGATTTCTACAGACCAAAAAGAAGATGATTTGGCTCAAATCCATAACAACTGATATCCAAAACTCCAGTTTGGCTATTCTTACATCTGCAACAGAACCAGGATGCTTTTTTCAATATCTATTTTATTATTGCCCTTTGCCATATCATGAAGTTCTATTTTGTTTTTTGAGCTCATACAGACCTAGGTTAATGTTTTGCTGATCAGTTCTATTTTTTGACTATAGAGTTTTTAAACATTGCAATGGAGATTTCACCTGTAAAAAGTTATAAGGCCTTTACTATAATGTTATGTGTTGTATGTATTATATTATGTGTGCACACTTGTGTTTTGTGTTATATGTTTGAATGTATGTATGTCCATATATCATATATGATGAGCGCTCATGATAAAATGGATCCAAATATTTTTTTTTAATTCACGTGATTTAAATGGTTTAATTTAATTGGGTAAACAGCTGTTAAAGATTGTTTTAATATGTGAACACAAAAGAAGGTTAACAGATCTGTTTGTTTACTTTCACCTTTCCTTTTCATTATATTTAATAATTCTCTTAAAGATAATGTAAATTGTTAAGAAAATTGTTTTCTTTTAGTGCCTTCTGTAATGTTACATAATTTTTTCTTTAGCCATTATTGCCAGAATTCCTATCTTCATCCCAGTGCTGGTGAAGTCAAAGATAAAACCAATCTACAGCTTCTACAATAGCCATCACTGAACTGCTTGCAGAACTTGCCTGGACACATTGTGAGCTCACCTGTATGCATTGTGAACTATCTGTTGGTGCAGCGACTTGTGGTAGTGTTGGGGTATTTTTGCTGATGATGTCATCGGTGGTACAATTTTTCCAAAAGGAGCCGTCAATTGGCTTGGTGTATCTTCCTCCCTTCTGCTTGTCATGATCGTCCAGCTAAAATTTGGGGGCCAACAGAGGTGAGGCAAAGAACCTCACCCCCCCGCTGGTACAAAGACCTCTCCACAGGTGTGGCTGTATACTGGACCGGTAGTCAGTGACGGGTAAGATCCAATTGCAATGGTACCAACCTAAGGACCATATGTACTATTGGACAACCTAAGGCAGGCACGGTCCCTAAGCCACATGCTTGTTGTTTAAACAGAGAGGGGGAGATGTTGAGAGCCACAGCCGAAGGGGCCCCAGCAAACTTCCAGCTGCCAGCAAACTTCCAGCTGCCGGCTGATGATTGGCTCACAGCGGCCCCAGCAACATCTAGCTGATTGGCTCCTCGGCCCCAGCAACATCTAGCTGATTGGCTCCTCTGCGGTGATGCTCATTGGACTGTTTCCCTGCCCTTTCAGACCACGGAGCTGCTCATTGGGGGACTTTTTTGGCTCCGCCCACGTGACCCAGCCAATCGGCCTCAAGAGCAGGAGGATTGTGGGAGGTGGAGAGAAGCTTGTGTGGGAGAGAGAGGCTTGTGGAAAGCCGGTGGTGGCAGTTGAGGCTCTGAGGGTTTTTCCTGAGAGGCTGTTTTGTTTGGCGTGTGTGGTTCTAAAAATAAAGTTAGTTTCTTTTGACAAGTGGCTCCTGATTGTGCCCAGCCACCCACAAATGTGTAGTAATACATATGTACATAATGTATCAACCTGTGTGTGTAGCAGATCAATAGCTATGTAGATGCACCTACAGGGAAAGGGAAAAGACACATTTTCTAAGAAAAAAAAAAAGATCCCAGCAACTCCACTCTACTTATTCATAATAGTTCATAAAGCTGAGCCAAATTTACTTTTACCTACCTATAGAGAAAAAAAAGCTTATTAGATAATAGTTTAACCAAGACTTTAAGGGTTACTGGTTAAACTATTAAGAATTCTTTCTAAGTAGCCTCAAGCTCTTAGAAACATCTATTTACAAGCAAAAAAAAAAAAAAAAAATCAAGGCTCAGGTAATTGCAAATTCTTTTTTAAAAATATTTATTTAGTTGTAGATGAATGCACAGTATCTTTATCTATTTTTATGTGGTGCTGAGGCTTGAACCCAGTGCCCTGCACATGCGAGGAAAGCACTTTACCACTGAGCTACAGCCTCAGCCCCTAATTGCAAATTCTTTAAGGACCAATCCTAGGTAACATTGTGGTTCCAGTTGTTACGCACCCATGTGAGTTCTAATCCTTGAAAAATACTCTGATTTAAGATTTTATGCTAATTTTGGCCTTCCCTCTATTCCCTCAAATACTCCAAATTAGTATGGCTTCATTTCAGATGGCAGAATTTAAGAAATTAAAAAAAGATCAAAATTATAAAAAGCTAACCAAACCAAATATGAAAAAGTGGGAGGTCAGTGCAATGGAGGAAATTAGACGGTACAGCTCAAATCCTGAGGCCGTATACTCTATTCTAAAAATGAGGGGAGGAAGTAATCCAACAGAATTCAATATAAGCATCCCTTTTAATCAATGTATTTTTTTCTACTCTATTTCCACCATTTTCTGGTTTGGAAGGATTTCATGAGAAGGAAAAAAGGAGAAGCAGCCACACCCTTTCAAAACTAAAGCTGTCCTTGAGCCACAGTGGAAAGCATAAGGATTGGGTCCCATTCCTGAGGAGAGATCTCTCTACTCTTTACTCTCCCAAAGACAATCAATGTTCTCCATTTAGATTGGGGGATAGGAACAAGAAACCAAGAGGTAAATTAACACGGAGATCTTTGAAGCTCCTCAGCCTCACAAACATAAAGCACATCACATCAAGGAAAGGACATACGCTCTCCCATCCTGCCTCAAAAAAACAAGAGGAAGGAGAAGGTAGAAAGATGACCAAAATAACCTCAAAGATGGCCCCATCCCATTGCAAGAGTCAGAGCAGAGGGTGGGAACCAGGGCTCGGGACTAGGAGGCAGGTTGTCCATTTTCACTCGCTGCATGGAATCCTGATGGGCGCGGAACGGTATGTGACACTGTACTAACAGAGGACACCCTTCCTACATCACAGGTCACCTCTGAAGCATCCGAAGCCTTACAGTTAAGTGTGTGAAGAGGGCCTTAGGAAACCCAGCCAACCTTCTAGGGGACCCTCCTCTAAAATTGCAGTTGGTCATGGTTCACCTTAAGAACCCATATAAAGCAAATTTTTCTTCAACATACAAGGCAAGCCTAAATAAAGACAAAACTGTTTGCTAAAGGATTCCCCCTCCCTCCAAAACAAGGAGATAAAGGAGACCACAATGAAGTCTCTAGAAAAGACAAAAGTTGTTCACTGAAAGATGTGTAATTTAACCTTGACTAGTGAAGACTCAAAGAAATGTTACCTGAATGGAATTCTGAGATGGCCGAGAAGATAATGGGAGGTTCCACAGCGCCCCCTGACAGGTTGCCAGGGCTTTAGAAACTTGCTCACACAGAAGCTACTCATGAAGGTGGGCTGTTGCACTTCCTCCTGTCTACCCAGGGGACCAAATTATTCAGAACTGGACCTGTCTAGTGCATAAGGGAGTCGAGAGAAGAGCAAGAGAGAGGTGAACTACTCAAACCAAGAGTGCCTCACTAGAAAAGCAATGTAACCCGACAGCCAATACCCCTGGGTATTCACTGTGGATCCTACAGCCACAGCCCCTAATCTGCTTAAGTTTTTAGAAGTCCCAGAGCAACTTGAGGAGACAAAATAAGTTGGTCACAAAAGCCACTCAGCCTCACTTCCTGAGGAATAATCCCATTGAAGGCACCAGAATGGTTTCCAAGCTGAGCTCTAATTATGGATGAAATTATGACCTTTCCTAGTGCTAGTTTTATGTACAGTTAACTGCCAAAGGGTGGGGGGAGTGAGGTGCAGATTTTATGAAGGAGAATCTCAACTCAACCTTGGTGAAGGGACCAAATCAGGAGCCACGTTCTCTGGATGCTTAGGGTCAGCTGCAGAACTGAGACACTCCCTGAAATTACATGCTAAGCACGTGTGTGTGTGTGTGTGTGTGTGCACGCGCGCGTGCACATATGCAATTTCTCTGGGAATGGCCCATGCTTTGTCTCTCAGAATGATACAAATTAGGAGAATTCCTCTGGTCAAATGAAAGCACTTTTGCAACGCATGTGTTACTAACTTCCATTTGCACTGGGAAGCAGTCACAAGTTTTAGTCCAAAAGTACCCCATCACTGAATTTAGTAAGGGTTTGGGATCCCTACCCTTGTTCAGTATCTTTTAAATTTTCCACATCAATTATGAGATATGAAATATACAGAAGGTTCCAGAATTACATTCTGCCATGGTTCAGGCTTCACATTGAGGCCTTACTGTCCAGGAAGACAGTGGACGTTAACACCAGTTCCTGTCTTACTTTCTTTGGAGCCTCAGTTTCCTCTGTAATTAAGAAAAATTATATCTGCCCCATAGTTCATATGATTGTTTCAACACTGTCATTCCCAACAAAGAAGCTAAAGTTCACAAATGTACTGGTCATCTTGATGCCACTTTCAACACAGTGACAAAACACTGTCAACATCCTGCCTCGACAAAACAACTTAAAAAAAAAAAAAAGTTAAAAACCCAAGACCTTCCAGGAGGCCTCTTATGCAGTCATGGGGGGATTATATAACAGAGCTCAGGGGACCAGAGCTTAGAAGTCCTTCACACATCTCCAGCCCATGAATTCCCACCCAAGGGTGAAGCCATGATTTCTTCCCCAGATTTCCCCCCTGCTTCATCTTTCTCCCTCCAACCCTTCTCCCCAGCTATAGAGTAAAGTGCTCAGCTCACTCCTCTCCCTTTCCTCAGGCTCGTTCAGCCCACTCTAGGGCTCACACTATTTCTCGGGGTAGAAGCAGGGTGTAAAGAAAGATATTACTATAGGTCAATAATTTTGTGTGTTGACTCTCCATCCTGTCACGTGTATACAGTAATGGTCTTTGTAAACTTGCAAAACACTACATATCTACACTAAGGTAAAAAGAAAAATAATTAACTCATGAATACTAATAATGAATGGCCAGCATTCCACTAGGATTCTTTTTATCAATAAAAAATTATTTTGTACCAAGTAATCAGAAACTCCCTCAAACCTAGTTTTCATCACATCTCAGCCCTTAGGAAGCTCCTTACTTTATCAATTGAATAGTTCCTGCAGCTTACTGTTTCCAAGACTCTCCAACTTTCTCAATTAGACACGCACACAAACTGCTAAACCCATATTTTTCTATTGGCTTCTTCAACACAGCCTTTCCCTTTCAGTCACGTTTGTCTCAGCCCATCTGTAGAGGCCAGAGCCAAGGCATTCCCCTCAATCCCAGAAAAACTCCCTCTCCTATCTTCTAGCAGTGGTACATCCCGAGATGTCCGATTTCCTTTCTTAAAGAAAAGACTTTCTGACTTATCTTTAAATCTCCAGCATCTGGCATGGGAAGGCACTCCATGCTTGCTGGATGATGAATGAAGGCTATTTACTCACCTGAGATACTGATTAAAATTTCTCTTTTCCAAGCCTTGGCTCTAGACACACACTGCCTCTGAAGCCTTCTCTGATTAACCTACTCTATGCCAATCCCACTACTACCATCTCAGTCTTCCTTCCTTCCTTCCAGATATTTACTGACTTTCTATTATAAGCAAGGTAGTGCTCTTGGCCCTGGTAATAAAGCAATAAACCGATCAGGTAAAAAATTCCTGCCCTCATGGCACCTACATACTAACAGACGATCAGTTCATATTTGATTTGCACTTCATTATAATTTACTTGGCTTGATTCTATATTGATTCAAGTTAACTCTGACAGATTATCTGCAAACATAGCTACCAACAATTCCTCCCCTTCTGGCAGGCATATGAGGGCTCCTCCCACCAAGAAAGAGTATTTCTTCCTCACCTGAATCTGAGCTAACTCTGCAATTTGTTTTCGTCAAAAGAATCAGAAGCAACTGCTGTGCTCATTCTGGGTTAGACTTCTTAAATGGCCATACCTCCATACTTAGTAAGATATATACATAATTAAATACAAATAAGTTGGCCATACCAACTTATTTGTATTTAATTATGTATATATCTTACTAAGCTAATGTATTATATGTATTACAAAATGTATACAAAATTATACACACACATACACACTTACCTAAGTGTATGTATATTTCTAAATCCTACTACATCCCAGTGGTTGACCCTACGTGTCATTTACCTTTGGGACTACAGCTTTAGAGTACACAATTTTCTATGTCATTCTCGAATTTCTTCCTCCTCCCTTGGCCTTCGTATCCTAGACTAATTTTCTACCTCTGAATGGTCCCCTTAGTAGTTCTACTTCTAGCTCCCAGCTTTGAAATATGGCTTTTGTATTTGGCCTTTGGCTCTCCTGGGTCTCCTCCCTTGGCACTCACCTTGCTCGCTGACTAGCCATCACTAGAAATCTCGGCACTTGTCCTGTTTTTCTATAACTACAGGACATTTACACATGACTCAAAACACTACTAATCTATCACCTGGCATGCCCTACCCAACTTCAACACTGACACAAAATCTTAAAAAAACTGCTTATCCAGCTTCTGCTGAATCGCCTCTAGTAATATAATCAGCGCATCTGGAGGCAATGAAGAACACTTTCAACTTATATTGAGCCGACTTCCCATATCTTCCACATTGGTTCTAGTTTCAACTGCCGAGGTCTCATGAGCTACCCCACCACCATCAACACTAGAGTCTAAACCAAAACAACCATCTTTGTAATCTTGAGATTTTATGGCAAGGCACCATGACTCTCCTCCATTAAAACAGGGCAGGTGAACACCAGAGCTAGTGTGCACCCTGTAGAGCAAAACAGCCATTGAACACCACAGACATGGAGAAGGCACAGCTTAGGTCAATGGATGGGAGCACAAACAAAAACCTGTGGGCCTCCAAGATGACCGATGCTACTACAGAGTCTGGTACACCTGCCATCATTATTGAGGAGAGAAGAGGGACAACCTGCTGGCTCTCTATCTAGAAAACTAAGAAGCCCTCTATGATCCTAAACCTGCTTTTACTATTGTCCTTTGATGAGTTGTTGATTACACTGTAACTTAAAGACAGCTACTCCACCACCCTGATCCAATATTTTAAAAATCCAAATCAAAACATTTGCTGTAGGATAAGGCAGAAAGTACTGATCTGGCCATGGGAACTTCAGGGTACTCATCAAGTTATTGGTCAGAAGGTTAAAAGTTGATGGATACAAGGATAACTAAGAGCAGCCAGTAAGAACCAAAGGAAGGGCACGGGGGGGGGGGGTAGGAAAGATGGTGGAATGAGATGGCCATCAGTACCCCAAGTACATATATGAAGACACAAGTGGTGTGACTACTTTGTGTACAACCAGAGACATGAAAAATTATGCTCTATATGTTTAATATGAATTGAATCGCATTCTGCTGTCATAAAAAACAAATGAAATAAAATTAAAATTAAAATAAAAAAAAAGAACCAAAGGTAGGGTCTGATGTAGTCCTGGTGACATGTCAGTTAAGAATGTACCCAGAGAATACCAAAGAGAATGCCAATGAGACTGTGGTTTTCTAGCCAGTTTAGGGTCATCCACTTGAAAGAGTGGGACCCAAAGACTTCCTTATCCAGCTCTGATGAAGAACTTGGCTGGTAAAGCAGCTTAGGGAGCGCTCCGTGATGTCTGAAGGATTCTGGCTGTATCAAACAAAACATAAGGATACAGAGGAGTATTCTTAATTAAGTTAAATGTGAGATTGAGAAGGGAGAAAAACATGTTTCAGATGAAAAGAAAAAAAATCAACTATCCAAATTGTTTTGAAAAAAAGGAGACAAAACAATCCAGATCCATGTAGAATTCTCAAGATCTGCCAGGGTTTCCTGCAAAGAGCAGAAATTTTGTCCAACTCATGTGAAAAGATTTTCCCTTTCTTATTTCCCTTTCACATTAGGAAATACTAACAAAATTTAATCTTTCTGTACTTAACATAGCCTGCAATTCAAAAGAACACTAGCTGTGCACAGTGGCACTCTTCTATAATCCCAGTGACTTGGGAGGCTGAGTCAGGTGGATTGCAAGTTCAAGGCTAGCCTCAGCAATTTAGCAAAACCCCAAGCAACTTAATGAGACCCTGTCTCAAAGTAAAAATAAGAAGGGTTGGAACGTAGCTCAGTGGTAAAGTGCTCCTGGGTTCAATCTCCAGTATTAAAAAAAAAAAAAAAAGGCTAAGAAAATGAGGCAGTTTAAGTTGGGATTGTCCCTTTAAGCTCTACAACTCCATGATTATGTAACGTAGCATATTTACTACTTGATCGGATTAAAAAAAAAAAAAGCAAAAAACAGCCAGGGGCTGTGGCATACTCCTATAACCCTAACTACTCAGGAAGCTGAGGCAGGAGGATAGATAGCAAGTTCAATGCAGCCTAACTTAGTAAAACCCTGACTCTAAAAAAAAAAAAAAAACAAGGCTGTGGACACAGCTCAGTGGTATGGCACCCCTAGATACAATCCCAGGGGGATAAAAGCAAAACCCAAAAAACTTGTTACTACCAAGAAATATGAATAGTTAGCCACACCTAAGCAAGGCCTGCTCCAATCCCAGGAGCAAACTTCTAGCTCCATCACAAAATCCTGTCCTGATGATTAAAATCTCATCTCAGCTGAACATACAAAGGGCTACAAAATGATGGCCCTCTTTTCCAATTATGAAAAGGCTGAAATGGTTAAATAAAACCAGACCCCATGGGCTGGATGAGCTCATTTGAGCCTAAGCAGGACAGGGGTGTGGCTCAGTAGAAGAGTATACATAAGGCCCTGAGTTCCATCCCAGTATTGGGAAGGGGGGAGGGGGAAACCCCAAAGTAACCTCATGTTTGAAGAACAGTTTTTAATATTTAATTCTTCAGTTCAATTGTAGGTTTTCTATAACTTAGATTTAATTAGTGTCACATTTTTTTTTTTTTTTTTTTTGGTACCGGGCACAGGCCTTTTTATTTTTGAGACAGGGTCTTGCTAGGATGCCAAGGCTGGCCTTGAACTTGCAATCCTCCTGCCTCGGCCTCCCAAGTCACTGGGATTACAGGCGTGTGTCATGGGGCCTGGTGGTAATTAATGTCAATTTTCCATGCATCCCAAGGTTTATACTGGAATATAAATTTGTTGAACACAATACTAATCACAAAATTGTAGTGCAGCTCAGTCAATGAGCTTCAAAACTTGTTGTCTGAACACTCCTATGAAGTAACAATGAAAGTACTGTCATCTAACTCAGGACTCGACAACAAACACTACTGTGTACAAGAAGAAACACTGACTCCAGGTGCTTATGAGTTCCAGAGTCAAAATTAACACACTGATGAAAACAATTACTCATATCTGAAATCCCTAAAGCCACAAAGAGCCAACTACTAACCAAAGTGTCACAGACTAGATTACACAGGGGACCCAGCTAGGTGCTCCAAGGGGAGCTGGCTTCCCTCTCCTGCAAATTGATAATTGTCCGTTTTTCCTCTCTTCTCTACCAAATCCTTGAAGAGGGAATATGCTTCATACAAAAAGACCCAATAAAAAGAATCCTAAAAATACCCTGTATTCCTGAAATCCAATCATTTCATTCATTTATATGACAAACATTTATTATATGCTTATTATTTAGGGTAACCCTGACATAGTCACAGTCCCTATCTTCAATGGACCTCAAGGTCTAGTAGGATAGAACAACGTAAAACAAGCAATAAACAGTGTTAAAAATATAAAGAAAGAATAACAGGGTGCTAATAGATGAGACACACAGAGGTGGCAAAAAAGACTCCCTGAGAGTTAACCTGTCAACAGACATCAAAGAATATTTCTTAAATCTGTTACTGCACATTTGCATATATAGTTTGTTTGCGTTACCAAATTACAAAACAGGACATCTGTGAATATGTAGCTAATATATTTAAGACATAAGAAAATCATATTTTCCCTCCCTCATCATCACGAGAAAACACTTGGCTGGACTACTGGTTCCCCTAGAAAGATGAGACCCAAAGCAATGCTAGGTTATACTCACAGCCAAGGGCATCCTAGAACAATCAACAGTCAGCCCCCTCCAGGAAAGATCCACAGAGCCACCCGGCTCACCACCCCAGACCTGTGATCAATAAACCCTCAAAATGTACAACTGAGGCTTCTCAATATATATGAAAGGCAGCACTATTGTGGCGACAGTTAACTGGTACATGAGATCTTTAAAAATGTACCATTTCTATATCTTTTCTCTGAAAACTAAAGGAGGACATATTCTCCAAGACAACTGAGTAGGCCAAGAAAGACTGACACAGAGATCCCAAAGTAAAGGATTCAAAAAAGATGTCGAGAATTCTGAAGTGACCTTGAGAAGGAAGGCCAGAGCAGGCTGGCAGTTCTAGAAGAAATACCTCCCAACAACCCCAAGACCAGACATAACCTAACGGGCTGATCTGAGGATTCTGGCAAAGGGCGACACGGGGATGCGAAGAAAAAAGGCAAATTAAAAACAATGACTTGTGGAAAATTCCAGGGACACGGGAGACTGGGTGAGGAAAGACGAGATCAGAACACGGTGCGTGACTCGCGGTGAACACTCCTCACCTCGTCCTAATATTGCATATGCTGGACCCTTCAGCCTGGCTCGGGCCTTCAGGAGCCCTTCCCGAGAAGGCGACGCCTGAAGAGACAGCTGGAGCGTGTCCTTAGGTTTGTGACGATTATACTGGTAGAGGGAGTGCAGGGAAGAAGATCCTTATCTGTTAGTGTAAGAAGCCAAAAAATGAGATCTAAAGCAGAAATGAAGGAAATGGCAGTTCAACGTCAAAATTTAGAAATACCGCATTTAATAGTGTACGAGAAAAAAAAAATGTGAGAGCGGTAACTCTGGGGAACCAGAGGCAAGAGGTTGCTACTTGTAATAATAAGCCCCGAGTCTCTCTACGCTACATATCGATTTGATAAAAATTAAAATAATTTTAGGGCTGGGGATGTAGCTCAATGGCAGAGTGCTTGCCTAGCATACCTGTAAGCCCTGGGTTCAATCCCAGCACCACCAAGAAATAAATAGATAGATAAATCTTTTTTGTTGGCTTTTCACTTTACTTGATTACTTCCATTCTTCCTCCAATTCTATTTTCACCCCTATGTCTATTACAACTATTTTACACATTCATTTATTCATTCAACTATGTAGTGGACAACTGCTAATGTCCACTGTGGTAGATGATGTGGATATAGCAATTACCAAAAAAAAACGAAGTCCCTGGTGGGGCTGGTAGAAAAATGTTACACATATGTAATAGCATTTACTTCCCTGAATATATGTATCTAAAATAAATATGTAAGAGGAAAAATAATGCAAGATTAAGACAGGGTGAGCTGTTTTACACATGCTTGAGAGAGGCGAATGGACAGCCGAATTTAACAAAGGAGAAGGCTGAGCAGATTTTCAGCAGCAGGACAAATAAGGTGGAGGGACAGCTAATGCAAAGGCCCCAAAATAAAGTGTGCTTAGCATGGCCAAAGAAAAACAGGGCAACAAGGCCATGCAGGACCTTTTATGTCACTGTAAGAACTTTAGCTATTATGCTGAGTGAGTTCATTAACCACTGACAGGTTTTCAAATGAGGAGTCACAGAAGTTAACATTTTTAAAGATCATCTTCTAGGTACAACCACTTTGGAAAGCTACACTTAGGCTGAGCTTATGCACGCATCATGAACCAGAAGCCTGACTCCTAGGTATACGCCCAACATAATGTATACATATATTTTTCAAAAGACATGTACTAGAATGTTCATCATAGCATGATTCAGAATAGCCAAAACAAAAAACTACCTGAAAGCCCATCAAGAAGAGAATGGAGGGCTGGGGTTGTGGCTCAGCGGTAGAGTGCTCACCTTGTGCACACGAGACTGTGGGTTCAATCCTCAGCACCACATAAAGATAAATGAATAAAATAAAGGTATTGTGTCTAACTACAACTAAAAAAATATGAGGGAGGAGGGAGGAGAAAATGGATAGTTGGGCACGGTGGTGCACACCTGTAATCCCAACAGCTCGGGAGGCTGATACAAGAGGACTGTGACTTCAAAGACAGCCTCAGTAATTTAGCAAGACCCAAAGCAACTCAGTAAGGCCTTGTCTCTAAATAAAATATAAAAGAGGGCTGGGGATGTGGCTCAGTAGTTAAGCCCTGCCCTCCCAACCCCATTCAATCCCTGGTACCAAAAAAAAAAAAAAAAAAAAAAAAAAAA
>NW_025999999.1:8211208-8263817 GCF_001458135.2 Marmota marmota marmota | reverse complement strand
AAAAAAAAAAAAAAAACAAAACAAAACTATTCTTTTGAGTTTTTCAACCATTTTTAAAATTAAAAATCTTTGTTGTTGAGGCCTTCCAAAGCAGATGGCAGACCACAGTTTATACTGGATAACTTTATAAATAGGGATGTAGCTCAGTGGTAGAGCCCTTGCCTAGCATGCTCAAGGTCTTAGGTTCAATTTCCAGTACCACCAAAATAGTAGTAGCAGTAGTAATAGTAGTAGTAGTAATAATAATAATAAAAGTGAAACCAACAACAAAGCAAAGTTCCTATTAAAATATTATCTGGGGGCTGGGGTTGTAGCTCAGTGGTACAGCACTTGCCTAACATATGTGAGGCACTGGGTTTGATCCTCAGCACTAATATATATATATATATATATATATATATATATATATATATATATATATACACAAAATAAAGGTATTGGGTCCATCTACAACTAAATATTTAAAAATATATTTTTTTGGATTCTTTACATACAAAACTGCTATCAAGATCTTTAAAAAAAAAACAGTGAACTACAATACCAATTGTCACTGTTATAGAGAAGCTTTCTTTGAAACAACTGATACAATTTATGATTATTAAACTAGATTCCTAGATATCAGGGAAATACTAAATAGAACCACAATAAGATATCACTATACTCCCTGGCATGTTTATACTGTAAAAGACTGGCAATACCAAGTGTTGACAAAGAAAAGAAAAACCAGAATTCCCAAATATTGCTGTGTGTAAAAAGGGTATTTGGGGGAACAATTTGGTGGTTTCTTACAATAGTTAAACATATACTTATTGCATGACCCAGCAATTTCACTCCCAGGGAAACAAAAACCTATGTCTGCACAATCACTTATGCAAACAAACATCCATAGGAGTATTATTCACAATAGCCCCAAAGCTGGAAGCAATACAAAAGTCCATCAACTGGCAAAGAACATGATTAATCAGTAAAAAGGAACAAACTATTGATACACGCTAAACATGGTTGGGCCACAAAAAACATTAAGTGAAAGGAGCCAGACAGAAATATATTTTACAATTCCATTTATATGAAGTTTCTAGACAAGGCAAATCTATAGAAGCAGCAGACCTGTGGCTGCCTGGTGCTAGAGATGAAAGCAAAAACTGAGTGTAAACCAAAAGCAGGGACCTTCTAGGAACAAAGGAAATGTTCCCAAACCGGGTTGGGGTGGTAGTTACACAGCTCTATAAACTCACTTTAGGTAATCACTTAACTGTACACTTAAAATGGGTGGATTTTATGGTATGTAAATCAAACCTCTATAAAGCTGTTTTTAAAAGGAGGTGTGCTCCAGAGAGCCCAGTGCCCTCTGGTCTGCCCACAGATACCTGCACTCTGCAGGTCTTCCAAGGAGGCCATGCCTTTGCTCAGGCCACTCTGAGAAGGCTCCCTGGACTGCCTTCTAGAAACTTCTCCATCCACAGCCCATCCTCCCTCCCTTCTAGGCTCCCAAGTTGATGGTGCCTTCCTTTAAACCCTCCCAGCACTTTGCCTGGCACGTGGTCCCCTGCACTCCCCACCTCCCAATTCTGTAATAAATCACTTGGAGAAAGAATTGTGATATTCATGGGGCTGGGACTGGGGCTCAGCGGTAGCGCACTTGCCTGCTATGTGTGAGGCACTGGGGTCAATTCTCAGCACTACGTATAAATGAATTAATTAACTAAATAAAGGTCTATCAACAATTGAAAAAAAAAGAATTGTGATATTCACCCCTCTGTTCTTTATTGCTCACTCCACAGAGGCACTCAATGAATATTTGTAACACCGAGTTACAAAATCTAAGGGAATAGACACCATCTAAACAAGATTCTCTTCTTCGTTAGCAGGACAGCGGCAGACATCTGAACTTTCAAAGTTCATACCACTCCCACCCTCCCTCAAACCATTATCTAAATCCTTCTGGTTTTTCAAACAACATTTTAATTTATTCATTCCAGATTTTTCCAATTTAACCATGCAAGTACAGAAATCACAAGTCACATGTCAATGCTGGACTTTGGACAACATAACATGAAATCTGCAAGTCAAAAAGAGAGTGGAACTTAAGACCCAAGAAAATACAGCTCCATACACCTCAACCAAAGCCAAATTTCAACAGCATAAAATTCCCAAAATAGAAAGAATATCGTCTCCAAAAGGTTTTCCTGGTTAAGATGAAGATCCTCAACTGTGATGAAGGCCCTCTTTTACCTTAACAGGTATCTGTTAACCCATCACTCTAGCCTAACAAACAATGGAGACCTTGAAGCTTAGAAACCTACAACCTGGCAACTCCTCAAACAGTGGGCTTTCGTCTTGTTACTTCTCCCATGACTTCTGAAAACTATTTGCTCAAAGAAGGTAGGACAGTGCAATTTGTCTTTGAAATCACAATATGCATCAGATGGAATTTAACCTTCTCAAAAATGACTCAGAGGTAGAACACCTAAAGGGCAAACACAAGCCAGGATAAAGCAGCTGACTTAAGACTGCATGGATAATATGTCAAAATACACTCTACTGTCCATGTATATCTAAAACAATGGAAAATTATTTTTAAAAAAGTTTTAAGACAATGAAACATGCTACAAGGAATTAGAAGTCATCTACTGGCAAACTTTAAAGAAGAAGCCACTGAGGTTTTAATAAGTTCAATTTTGAGGGAAATAGCAAGCATTAATTATTAAAACAGTGTAAGCTGACTACACCCTTGGAAGGAGGCACACAGCTATCCCCAGGGGGGGAAAAAAAAAAATCAACTTGCCATTTTTCTTCTGACTCAGACTTTCAAATAATTAGACATCTAAATGAAATATCTGTGATTCTATTAAATATCAACCACCCCAATTTGACAATAAGAGGTTCATCCTCAATAGAAAAAAAAAGAATATTGAACTTGGGCTAGGGTTGTGGCTCCGTGGTAGAGCGCTCGCCTAGCATGTGCAAGGCCCTGTGTTCAATCCTCTGCACCACATAAAAATAAATAAAGATATTATGTCCAACTACAACTAAAAAATAAATATATATTTTTTTAAATATTGAACTCCATTTACGTATGAAGTATCAAAATGCATTCTACTGTCATGTATAACTATTGAGAATAAACAAAAAAGGAACCAAAAAAATATATTGAGAACACTTTAAACTTTATTTTTAGTGGCTGCTCCTCCAAATGAGCCAGACAGCTGGTGAGGTGTGCGGCTGGAGGTCACATCATTTGGTGATTTTGATAACTCTGCTCGAGTGCTTTACATATCTTAGTCTGTTCACGCTGCTAAACAGAATACCACAGATTGGGTAATTAATAAAGAACAGAAATTTACTTCCCACAGTTTTGGAGGCTGTGAAGTCCAAGATCAAGGCAGTTTCCACTTCCAAGGTGTTGCCGCCCCCACAGGGGAGGAATGCTGGGTCCCCTCATGAAAGAGGACAAGAGTCAGACACTATGTGAAGCCTCTTTTATAAGGACCTAAATCCTTTCCACACCACTAACCACCTCGGGACCTAATCACCTCTTAAAGACCTCCACCTCCTAATACTCTAATTGCTTAAGTTTCAATTCCTGAATTCAGAGTTGAGAATATATTTAAACCTTAGCAACATATAATATCTTACTTAATACAAACAAGAATTCTATACAGTCTTTTAAAGATGGGAAACTAAAGAACAGAAAAGCACAATAAAGCTTACAAAGACAAAGCTAACAAATAGCAGAGCCAAACTATGGTTTTCCTATTGTATCACATCACCTTGTAGGTGAAGTTTGTCCAGTTAACTACCTCTGCTAGGCTCATTAACAGAACACCTGACACCAAGAATGCTCTGTCAATTTCTCCATCAGTAATATTTAATTAGTCCAATTAAATGAAATTTCTACAAGTACTTTTTTTGTTTGTTTGTTTTGGTACCGGGGCTTGATCCCAGGAGCACTTTAACCACTGAGCCACATCCCCAGCCCTTTTTTTGTATTTAATTTAAAGACAGTTGTTTAGGGCCTCCCTAAATTGCTCACGGTGGCTTTGAACTCATGATCCTCCTGCCTCAGCCAGAACCACTGTAACTACAGACGTGCACCACCATGCCCAGCTCTACAAGTAATTTTTAATACTACATCATTTTTTTAAGAGAGAGAGAGAGAGAGAGAGAGAGAATTTTTTAGTATTTATTTATTTATTTTTTTATTAGTTATCAGCGGACACAACATCTTTGTATGTGGTGCTGAGGATCGAACCCGGGCCGCACACATGCCAAGCGAGCGCGCTACCGCTTGAGCCACATCCCCAACCCAATACTACATCATTTTATGCACAAAATTATATCTCATTACAGTTGATGGACTACAAACTCCTTCACAGTAGGCTCAATAAATATTTGCAGAATTTTTCAAAAAGATTAAGCAACTCTAAAGTCTATTATTTGCCTAAAAGATTAATTACATAATATTTACCTATTCATTTTTTATAAAACATACAAGGACCTATTTTTAAATTAATTTATTTATTCTAATTATATGACAGCAGAATGCATTCTGACTCATTGAGAACTGTTTAATTTTTAATACAGAACTAAAAAAAAAATGATGCTAAGACCAGAAATAATTGCTCCTCTAAATTCCACACACCTTGAACACTTTGAACACTTACCACCTCATATTTGTATTTAAATTATTCCATGTATTCTTTATCTTCTTTATCTTATCTATTCCAGACTTTAAGCAACTCTAATGTGCTCCACAGCCTCCAGCACAGCATCTGCTGAATAAATGTTTAAATGAAGAAAATTATCTTTTTTCCTTATACTTCTGCCATATAGATGCTCGGAAGCAATGTGGTTAATAAAAAAGAAAAAGAAAGATTTTCTACAATAATAATAAGATTCTCCAGCAACAATCAGCTTTGAATCAAAGTTGATTTCTGTCATCAGGTTCTAATTAAGAACGGCAGATAAAGCAGATGGAGAACAGCTTTAATCTTCATGCTAAGTTGATACTACTCTGGTGAAAACACAGAAAAATTGTTTGGACAAGCCAACTGAACAAACATGATATTGGATGTCTAGAGGAAAGTCATTCTTAAAGAGTCTCCTTTCCACTAGATGGCTATCTGGACTTTAACCGAGACAGTTAGTTGAAGGGGAAGGGATCACAATGTTACTGGCATTCCATGTAGGCCAAGGAGCGGGGGTGGTGGTAATGGGGGGAAAAGTCAAGGGCAGGGAGGTTTTTCCTTTTTAAAAAGTTTCCCCTTTCGGAACTACTTACTTAGTCTTCTTCCCATTTTACTTCCCCATATCACTTATTCCACTGCAGAATATTTTCATAGAATTGATGAAACTGTACAAAGTTCTCATCAAAGAAGTATCGAGTTCACTTAGTCTGCTTAGCTGCATGACCTCAGATGCCCGTTCTTGGGCTTCATTTTGCCCGTTTAAATGTGAAAATTTACCTATGTGAAATATTTTTACGAACAGCTCCTAGATAACTATAAGCATTTTTAGAAGCTATCAAACCACTTTTCCATTAAGTATAACGTGCTGTGATTCATACAGCAGAGATGATCTACTGAAAGGAACCATTTAGGGCCAGCTGTTCAGAATCATCAGTTTGTACCAATGATTATTCACTTCTTTTTGATTAAAGAACAAAAGCTCATTGAAGAAATTTTGGAAAAAAAATTGAAAACAGTTTATTTTATTTCTCTCTAGTATTTAATTCTTCTAAGCAAATATATTTTTACAAAATTGGCAAAATTATACACACACACAGTGTACAACATATTGTGAGAATTTTCTCAAGATGCTTTGAAAACATGATCCTACCGGTTGTCATTCTAACAGCTTTGGATATCCTGAAATTGATCTACTTAATTCTTTCTTTGTTGAAATTGTTTCTAATATTTGTCTGATATAAATAGCCCTTTGAGAAATATCTCTGTAGCTGAATTAGACCAAGTCTTCAGGGAAAATGACTAAAAGAATCATCACAAGAGTCCCAAATAAAAATGTTTATCAGAAAGGGTGTGTGTGGGAATTCCCAGCAGCCATGAGAGTGCCACCTCTTATCAAGGTCCACACTGGACACACCACCAAAAAAACCATTACAATTTTTTTTTTTTGCTAATTAGGCAAAAATTGATATCTTTTTTTTTAAATTTGCATTTCTCTTATTACCAAAGTGGGACTTTCCCAACTTTTTAAAAATAAAAGTAATTTATTTCAAGTCAAAAGTCTGTTCTTCATTAACATGATTAGACAACTTTTTTGAGAAATTTTTTAAATTTTAAGCTGGCTCTAAAAGACCTTCTTCTACACAATAAGAGGACCCAATTGGCTATTCTTAAACAGATTAACTATCACAGAGAGAGTAATAACTTCTAAACAGGAGCTTCAGATAATTTAATTGAGTTTTTACAATTAAAATGCTAAGTGAGTCCCACTGTATCAAATTCAGTAGCCACAGACAAGGTCAATTTCCCTATTTTACAGAAACACTTGAAAGGCTTGAGGAGGACACACTTGTCTTCACTAATAATCATCCTGAGAGTGGAAACCACCACAAATATTCTACATGTAGAGCCCAGATACAGACTGCAGCTTCCTGGCTTCTAATAACATTTCATTAATTATTTTCCTTTGTAACATGTAAATAATTCTTTTCATAGGACATGCCTAAGGTGTGTTACTAGAGAAATAACTACAGCATTGCCCAAAATACAGTAAATCTTTGAGCATAAGTGAATCCTCTGTCTTCTCAGATTCTCAGCTTCTTCTTATACATGAAGCTCATCCTTGACTGAGCAGGAAGGTTTAAGTATCAGTTAAAACAGCAGAATCGAATTACTCAATGATACATTACCAGCATGGTGGTATCTGCTTTAGGTTACATTATTTAATGAAGGAAGGACAACAGGGAGGTAAGAAGGGTTTGACGGGATGTTACTTTGAAGCCATTTAAAATCATGTTGACTTTGCCTGGTGGTGGTGCATACCTGTAATCTAAGCTACACCGGAGCTGAGGGAGGAGGACTGAAGGAAGAGGACCACCTTGGCAATTTAGCAAGACTGCCTCCAAAACTCAAAAAGGACTAGAAATGTAGCTTGGTGGTAAAGCACCCCTGGGTTCAATCTTCAGTACTGGGGGAAAAAAAGTTGACTTTAAGATATAACATTAATTGTGAAGCAAAAAAAAGATAACACTGTGTAATCTCAATTATGTTAAAATAAATAATAAATAAATAGGCACTGGAGGAAAAAAGATATGTTGAAATGTTGACAGTTTTATCTCTTGTGGAAAAACAGCTGAAGAAAAACAAATGGCATTGCTTCAATAGTTAAATATTGGTTGTTTGTTTTATTGCAATAACATTAATGTAACACAAACAACAGAAAATTTCACAATACTTATCCTTCCAATAACCTTTCAGTAGTGATCTGCAGAGCATATACCAATTACAAGAGTGTGCACATCAAAACTAGTAAATGGCAATGAAATTCTCAGAATTCAAAGGATCCTCCAAATTCTAAATGAATTGCAAATCCAAAATCACAGATTTTTAAAAACTACTTTTATTGAGCATTTATATGTCAGGCACTCTGCTGAACTCTTCACATGGATTAGTTCGTTTAACTTCTCATTCTAGAAGATATTGTTACTACTCGCATTTTAAAGATGAGGCTTACAGAAAAACCAAAGTAGCTTGCCCAGTGTCGTGCAGCTATTAAGTAGAAAAGTCAGGATTCAAAGCCATATGTCTGACACCAAGGCTCACTTCCTGCATTTACTGACAATGAGACAGTGCTTTGTCCCCATTAATAACCACAGTGAGAGTGGAGCTACTCAAATACTCCAGATACTAAGTGTGGCTCTCTTGGTTCATTTACTTTTCTACAAAGAGCTTGTGAGTCCCTACTGAACAGAAGTAATATATTTGGGGTTGGAGTTTTATCTCAGTGGCAGAATGCTTGGCTAGTACACATGAAGTCCTGGGTTCAATCCTTAGCATAGCTAGGAAGAAAAAGAATATTATTAATATATTCGGTTCACTTTTCACATGTAGTTACACAGGTAAATTAACACATGACAATAAAATTATCTCACTTGAAATTGCCAGTCTGAAGGCACACATTAAATTCTGGCTATCATCTAAAAGGTGACTTCAAGAGCACCAATCTGAAGCAGCTATCACAAATCAAAGTACAAAGTCTAAACTGGTGAAAAATGAACACAAGTAGCTTCAGTTCAGGCTCAACAGCCTATTATTAAAAAAGGGACAGTTTCAGGATGAGGACATGCCAAAAACCATTGATTTCAAATGATGTGTTTGCTTTTATTCATTTGTTTTCCATATAACATTGCTTTAAAAAAAATAACTATTTTACTTATTTACTTTTTATGTAGTGCTGAGGATTGAACCCAGCGCCTCATCCATGCCAGGCAAGCACTCTACCACTGAGCTATAGCCCCAGCCCCACTTCATTGCTTTTTGAAACTAAATGTACAAAGAAATCACAAATTATTCCCACAACTTGGCTTGCAGCGTTCTCTCCAGAACCAACTCCAAAGCCAACATGATGCTTAAAAAGCTTCAGATTTGGTGGGGAGCAGTGCACAGGCCTGATATGTGTGAAGCCCTGGGTTCAATCCCCAGCACTAAAAAAAAAAACAAACTTAAAATTAAAATGATAATAATAATAAGTTTCAGATTTTGCATATTTGGATTAGTGACACTCAACCAGGAAAGCTTTATTCAAATATTTCAAAATCTGAAAAAGTCCAAAATCAGAAAAGTTCTGGTCCCAAGCATTTGGGGGTAGGGGACACTCAACTTTAAATGCCAAAGTGAGCAGGCTCCCAGTGTAATATAGCTCAAAATGACAGAATGATTTGCATATGGCCTCTTAAACTGTAACAAAATTGAACTAAGAAATTGGTCAGTGTCTTAAAAGCATGGTTTCCTCTGTTAGTGCTTAATTCCAAGGACAAAAATCAAGACATTAGACGTGTAAGGAGTCCCAACAATTAAAGCTATTAAAAGAGCTGTCCTTGGTGAGAAGAAAAGCCATACAATTCTCAAAACAATAGTTTGTTGATTTCCTTATATAAAAATAGTGACTGAAGATAATAGAAGGTTGGTAAATGTCAATGGAAATAGAATTACCTAGTGCATAAAGGTCAAATCACTTACTTTAGCACTCAAAAACTTTCCCTTCTGGACGATTTACCTCCCATTACACTTTCTTCCTTGGCTTTGCTCCCTCAAGGGAAATGGCCTCTCCTGTCTTTCTCTTTGCCAGGAGAAATCTTATCCATCTTTCAAGGTCCTCCTCAAAAGCTGCCTTCTTGTGGAAGTCCCCCCATCCCAAGTAATTTGGAACAATGTTCTTTATCTCAGAATACCAGCTGACCCAATGACCAATGGCTATCTCTTACTCCCTGCTAATTAACACTGTTGCAAATTCCTGGACCAATCTTAGCATTGTCCACATGAGCCTGGCATCAGGGTGCACTGAACACAGAGCCTCAACAAATAACCTTTGAAGAGCTATAAGAGAAGACATGAAAGGTTAATCTACATCAGGTCCCTCACTGTCTTACAAATATGTATTGATTTACGAATGTATAAAAGCAAAATGTATTAAATATGACTGCTTGAAAATATGTTACCTGCAGGATAGCACAGTGGCTAAGTGTCTGAGCAGTTTTAGGTTCGATTCCCTCTTTGCCAATTACTCCCTGTGTAACCTTGAATAAGTGGCCTTGGCCTTGCTAAGCCTGTTTCCTGACTTGTAAGTTAGCACTAATAATAACTACTTCATCGGGCTGCTGTCAGGTAAAATTAAATAACACAGTACCTGACACATAGTAAAACCTCAATAAATGAAACTATAGTTATTATTACCTAAAAACTCTTCCCTTAGGAAAAGACTTCATGCCATACTCTCAGTGCATTAGCTTTTAAGAGCTACCAATTAGAGCAGTCATATTTCATCTCCAGAGCTTCTTAATTTAAGAAAAAGGAAAAGAAAACAAAAGAAAAATAAGACCTCAATAAATGTTACTTTCTTAGTTAACTAAATTTCCACCTAATTCCTATGTAAACTAAGAACTGTTCATGTAGTGATTTCTGGAAAGAGTATACCTGATACATTTGTGCTTGATTACATATGTATTGTATGTTACTAATATATCACTAATCTATGCAAAGTTTGCCAATATTTTAAGTATTAAACAATGAAAATCATGAAAAAAATCTTCCCTTTTGCTAGATTATAAGTTTTTAAGTAGCAATCTAAAGAAAACCTGAAACCAGTATCTTTCATTTTTTAAAATTTTATTTATCATGATTCTTCACTGAGAAATCTCAAGTCACAGTCCATAAATTTACATAATATAACTGGTGGGAGGGATGTTGACACTTTAAAGTTCAGCAAACAGACTTGAGAAAACAGGTCATTCAACACATACTAAAGCTATATTTTCTCCATTGCACTCATCAATACAGAAAATTCCCAGTGGTAATTTCCAACTAGTTCATTGTAATATACAGACATCAAAATGTAATATACATCATCAAAATGACATCACCAACATTCAGAGCTATTACCAGCCATATTAACAAATCTCATCTATTTCCAGCACAGAACCCCAGAGTCTTCTATTCAAGTATTAAAGCAGAACTACCTTTTAGTTACATTTGTACTGATATATTTAAGAGTCCTAGGGGTCAGAGTATGGCCCAGTGGTCCAATGTTTGCCTAGCATGTGCAAGGCCCTGGGTTTGATCCCCAGCCAGGGGAAAAAAAAATCCGATATAACATATCCCACAGGGTTCTGCCAGTGGGCATGAATGCTGTGTTGCCCTGAACAGATTCCTAGGAAAACCAGCACCAGTGTTCCTCAGGGCTGCTCCAGAGAATTCCAATAGGCTTATTTGAAAGGATACTCATTTACATTAAAAAGTATATTATAAAAATCCATTTTAAAAAATTTAGAAAAATAATTACAAAACATTGCAAAACAGCTAAACTGAATTTGGCAAGTTTTCACAAGAAATCACCTCCATTGCCCTCAAGAGAAACTAATCTTATGTAAAATGTATAAATACACCTCACTTAGAGATATGTTCCAATAGTTTCAGTGAAACAAACTTCAGATAAGAGACTTGGGGGTGGGGGCCGTGGTTACTGTGAATTCAACCCAGGGGCACTCTACCACTAAACTATATCCCCCCTCCTCCCCCAACTTCCCTTTTTTTTTAATTTATTTTTTTCAAACAGTTTCTCCCTAAGTTGCCCAAGCTGGCTTGAACTTGCCATCCTCCTGCCTCAGCCTCCCAAGTAGCTGGGATTACAGGTGTGCATACTCCACAGGCTGATAAGTAACTTATTTTGTGCTTCTTGCTTTAGAATCAAT
Source organism: Marmota marmota marmota (assembly GCF_001458135.2). Lineage (NCBI taxonomy): Eukaryota > Metazoa > Chordata > Mammalia > Rodentia > Sciuridae > Marmota > Marmota marmota. Next base: position 8,252,386 of record NW_025999999.1, on the reverse strand, counting down.
TGTAGGGGAAAAAAATAAAGAATCCCCCTCAAATTACAGCTAGTTTTCCAAAATCACTTTCAAAGGAAAACAATAACTTTCTGAAAAAATATCAATGCCATTCAAAATAATTACATGGTATAAAATAAAAGTGCCCAGTAGAAAATCATGATGAGTGTGCTTCTTGTATTATTTTCATAAGGTAATGCTTAATACAGTTTAGCTAAGTTCTTTATTGACATGAAATTTCAACCCTGGCAAGTTTTTAATTTTTACTTTAGTCATTTTCCTCTACCAAATTAATCAACTGAGTACTTTATAAACATCTTCACCTACAACACATATAGTCCCTTCTTGTTCCAGAAATACCAAATTATGACTGAACTGATCACCATTTACCTGGGACTAACTCAGCCCAAAGCCCTTCCTTGGCAGCCCCCAGAGCATCCTGAATACAACTTCCCACTGGAGGTTCCCGGATATTCAAGTCTGTTCTCCTCTATTAGACAGCGAGTTGGACAGTGGCCAAATTTTACAAACTTTCTGAACTAAAACAACACCAAAAATGTAGTATGAGCTCAGTACATCAATATTATCAACAGATTGGTAAACTGTGACTTACTGATAGTCCTATTCTTAACTATAGTTGGACTGGAGTGTGTTCCCTCATCAGAAGGTACTAGTGATTACAATGACACCCAGTGAAACTGTCAAGGCAATGTTCGGTGACAGATGCCTCAATTTAGCTTGAATGCACAAGAGCTGGACGTTCCAGTTGGTGGGTATCAGTCAGAGACACTTGGGTTCTCCAGATTGAAGCTTCCACTCCTAGAAAGATGGCAGACATGGTTTGAGACCAGCCTGAGATCTATTTTTGCTTTTTAATCACATGATCACTGACTCTCCAGGTGTCAACTTCAGAGAAGCTAGCCATATTGTGCCTTTCTCAGTATATCGGTGAAAAGGGGTTTGGTAAAGGCCTTCCCTCACCAGCATCTTTGGAACTAGCCAACCTCTCTCCATCCTAACCATCACGACCAGAAGCCTCGCTGTGATCATCTCTCAGCAGGCTTCTGCAAAAACTTCCAGATACTGGTCTCTCTGCACCCTTTCTCACTCTTCTCCAGCAGATTTTTCACATGGGAGTTATTACTTTTTCAAAATGCAACTGTAGTGAAGTCACACTCACATACCCCCAACACTTGAAAGGTACATTGTTGCTCTGAGAGAAAATGCTAGAACTCCTGCATGGCCTACAGTGGCTTCACCAGAATCCCGGCCTACTTCCCCACTTATACTGTGTACCCCTGCACCCTCCCCCAACATGCACACACACCCCCCTCTGTATTCCAGCCACACTCAGCTTCCTTCAGTTTCTTGGATATACAAAGCCACCTCCCACCTTATCACCTTTCTCTTTAATAGTCTCTCTTCCGCACCCAAATTCCCCCTGGTTGACTCCTACTTATCTGTCAGATCTCAAGGCACCCAAATGCCACTTCCTTCCCTTGCTTCCTACCTGCCATTATTCTCAGGGCGTGGGTGCCTTTCTCCAGAGCACATTGCATTTGACGAATATACCTGTGCAGTTACCTGTTTCATGTTGGTCCCCACCCCCTGCACTAAACCATACATGCCTTGAGGACAGCAACCATCTTGCTCAACATGAATTGTTTCAAAAAATAAATCATCTTTTGAAACTTGATAATAGAAAATTACAAAAGACCAATGTTTTCATCTACGTATTTTTTTGTTTCTTCATTTCTTCTTTATTTTACAAGTATTTCCACATATTTTTAAAAATTCTAGCCAAGGGCTGGGGATGTGGCTCTGTGGTAGAGAGGCCTGGTACCTCACTCTCTCACACACATACACAAACTTTGCTAATATTTAAAACGATCACAGTGAAAATAACACTAGAAGACTAATACATCTTTTTAAAACATAGCAACAAAGGCATTTTAAATCAAAAGATTTGCCTGCCTGAACTTATTCACAGCTTTAAAACAATGTGAAACATGGCTATTAAATGTAAAACAGCCCTTTACAGGGTTATTTTAAAACACCGGGAACTATAAAAGGATTACAGCTCCTATGAAACAGTAAGAAAATGATTAAAACATATGCTAGAGAAGGGATTACAAAACATATGATCAGAGAATTTATGGCAGTGAGCTTAGTAGCTATAAACTAGTTCGGAGGAAGCCAGTTCTTCAATGGCTCACACTTCCCATCTCACCAACATGTACTGTGAGCAGAAAGTTCTGGCATTTGATGAAGAATTACTCAAAAATATATACAGAATTATATTTTAAAGAAAAATTGGATAGTGATATATTAAATATAGCATGTGTTTGGTCTCTTTCTCAGGAGACAATATTGTTTTCTCCAGGTTGGGACTTTTTTCTTTTTCTTTTCTTTTTTTTTTTTTTTTTAATACTCAGGATTGAACCCTTGGGTGCTTAATCACTGAACCACATCCCCAGCCTTTCTTATTTTTTATCTTGAGACAGGGTCTGACTAAATTGCCTGAGGCCTCCCTAAGTTGCCTAAGGCCTCAATATGCTTCTGAGGCTTAGGCTGGCCTGGAACTTGCTATCCACCTGCCTCAGCCTCAGGAGCCACGGGAGTTACAGGTGCCCAGTTCCAGGTTGGGACTTTTCATCCGCATGTTGTAGGGGTTTTCTCCTTATATGAAAAGTAAATAGCTAGAAAATAAGCACCATGTCAAAGTCCCCAGCCCTTTCTCAATGGTGCTTAAAGTCCTATCCTGGTTATAAATCAAAGTAGTTAAATAACTCCTGCAGGCTACAGAAAACAAAAAAAGTTCAGCACTGAAGCACTAATGCCTCATGTTCAATTATTAATGTACTTACCCTAAGGCTTAACCCATCTAACACAGGAGAGAAGAATTTGAGCTCAGCAGAGCTGTAAGCAAGGGGAACAGACTCCAGTTAGAACAACAATGACCACAGTGCTTTTAAAAGTCCTCCATGGTAGAAACCACCCCTAAGAGAGACTTTTCTATCAATGCAGATGTTCAATTAGTATCACTAAATGCTTTTAGGTGTAACTAAAAGCAAAATGGAAAAGACTCAGGACCACAATCAATACATACAAAGAATAGTCAATATGTACCTTATATAGAGAACAAAGACTCCTAAGAGGTAGTCAGATCAACTGCTGCAATTCTCCCAGACACAACTTTTCTGACGCTCTGCTTTTCCCAACATTGTTCCTTCCTGATGAAATAATGCCCTGACCCTCCCCGAAGCCTTTGGCCTCCTTCAGGATTGCCCGAGGAACAGTCCTGTCCTCCGATTGCTAAAGCACTTCATAATATTCCCCACAGCACCAATTAACTCACTCTGCCTTTTTCATAACTACCATCAGGAATTTCCCCTATGATCCTTGAGGACTTGCACAACAGGTAAAATAGCTTTCCACTTTCTCCACTGCTTTGAGCATTTCAGGCCAAATATTCATGAAAGCTGTCAGAATTGGGAGACATCTGAAGGTCTGAGAACCAACCCTGTCTTTATGGTAAAGCAGTCAGTGACCACAGAATTGAAATGGTTCACTGATAAGTCGAGTATGTATTGAGCACCTCTAAGTGGGAAGCCCAGAAGTAAGCTATACAAAATCCCTGCTCTCAGTGAGCTCACACCCAGTGGAGGAGTAAACAACAATTCCCCAAAGGGAAAAAACAGATCCACACTGTGATATGTAAGGTATGAACAGGGTCCTATTATCATACAGAAGAAAGCACCTAACAGCCTGAAGCTAGATAGGTAAAGGCCTACTTTAAGAACTCAGCTCAAAAGAGGCAGGGAGGGAAAATGTAACCAGCCAAAGGCAAGAGAGGTGAGAGACCATGGAATTCCACTTTGTGCTGAGCTTGAAGGAAAGGGGAGGAGTCAGGAATAGAGGGAGGCGAGGGGGCTGGTTTGTCTCTTTTCAATAAGTGAATAAATGGATACAAAGCTTCATAATATTCCCCACAGCACCAATTAACTCATTCTGCCTGTATATATGTATTATATATGTGTATATATATAATATGTATATATATTATACATATATATTACATACATGTGTGTGTGTGTGTATTCTTTCTACTTGCAAAAAAGTTACCCTCTATTTGAGATACTACTGTGTTTATTTTGTATTATTGTTTAGAGGTCAATTAGAGACACCTAGAAATAGCCCTGGATAAAGAATCAGGAAGCTCAGGTTCTAGCACTTACTTTGCCACTAACTACACCATTGCTCTTGGGCAAAATATTTAATGCACATATGGAGTATAAGATGCTTGATCTAGATACACTACTTTCTCTTCCTGCTCACAATCATCTATTTCCATGCTGGAGTGGAAGGAAGAACAGACTATGCCAGACAAGCAACCTTGTAAAGTGATACTTTTTACGGAAGTGAGATGTGAAAGCCTGGGGTTAAAGTCTGTGGGGTAATAGGACACATATACTATCTCAAACCATCATCCCAGCCATTATTCACTTAGCATTAAGGGACATTTATAATGTGATAATTCTTGTTAAAAAAAAAAAAAAAGTAACCCTGCTTCTAATTGTTAAGAAATCAGTCAAGACAAATTCAGATTGTGGAACATTATACAATTCATCCAGCTGGGACTCAAAAATACCAATGTCACCTGTGTAGTGGTACATTCCTACAATCCCATAGGCTTGGTAGGCTGGGGCAGGAGGATTGCAAGTTCAAGGCCAGCCTCAGCAATTTAGCAAGATCCTATCTCAAAAACTAAAAAGGGCTTGGGATGTGGCTTCGTGGTAAAGCACCTCTGTGCTCAATCCCTGGTACCAATTAAAAAAAAAAAAAAGTGTCATGAAAGAAAACAAGGTTGGGGCTGGGGATGTGGCTCAAGCGGTAGCGCGCTCGCCTGGCATGCGTGCGGCCCAGGTTCGATCCTCAGCACCACATACAAAGATGTTGTGTCGGCCAAAAACTAAAAAATAAATATTTTTAAAAAAATCTTTAAAAAAAAAAGGAAAGAAAACAAGGCAAGGGAACTATTCTAGATAAAGAACATCAAAAAGACATGGCAATCCAACTAATATGGACTATTCTGTTAGATAATATGTTTGTATTGACGTTAAATTTCTTGACTATCATAAGAGTATTGCGCTTTTTTTCTGAAAAGATCCTTATACTTAAGAGATTCATGCTGAGGTCTGGGGTTGTGGCTCAGTGGTAGAACACTCTCCTAGCACATGTGAGACACTGACTTTGAGCCTCAACACCACATAAAAATAAATAAAGGTACTGTGTCCACCTACAATTTAAAAAAAATTTTTTTAAAGAGATTCATGCTGAAGTATTTAGGAGTGAAGAAGTATCATGATGTCTGTTTTTTGGGGGATAGGTTCTTTTTTTTTTCTCTTTCCACATTTTTAATTGGTACATTATAGTTGTACATAATGACAAGATTTGATGCTACATATTTGTGCATGCATACAATATAACCGTATAGTTTGGTCAATATCCCTCCCCAGAACTTCCTCCCCTCTATTTCCTTCTCTTTAGTTCCTTTCCTCTACTGATCTCCCTTTGATTTTCTTTAGACCCCCATCCCCAACACACACCTTTCTTTTCCTTTTTCCTCTCTAGCTTCCACATATCAGAGAAAACATACAACCCGTGACCTCCTGAGCTTGGCTTTTTTCACTTAACATAATGGTCTCTAGTTTCATCCATTTCCCTGCAAATGACATAATTTCATTTTTCTTTATGGCTAAATAAAACTCTATTATGTATATATACCACATTTTCTTTATCCATTCAATTCCTGATAGACACCTAGGCTGGTTCCATAGTTTAGCTACTGTGAATTGTGCTGCTATAAATATGGGTATGCATGTATCACTGTTGTACAGTGACTTTAATTCTTTTTTTTTTAATATCTTTATTTTATGTGGTGCTGAGGATCGAACCCAGTGCCTCACACGTCCTCGACGAGCACTCTACCACTTGAGCCACAACCCCAGCAGCAGTATGGTGACTTTAATTCTTCAGGATAAATACCAAGGAGTGGTATAGCTGGGTCATATGGTGGTTTCATGCCTAGTCTTCTGAGGAACCTCCATACTGATTTCCATAGTGGCAATCTACTTTATGACCAACAACCCAAGAAAAAAAAATACATACATTTGTATATAAATACATGCATATATGTGCGTGTATATATAGAAAAAGACAAACATAAAAATAATTAACAATTTGTGAATCCCAGTGAAGGATTCACAGGAATTCATTGTATCATTGCTAAAACTTTCCTGTGCTATAAATTTTTCAAAATATAAAGTTTCTGGGAGGAAGGTGAGTGAGGATTAGAAAAAAAAAAAAAAAGGAAATCCTCTGGATGGGCATAATGAGAGTTACAAAAGAAGCAACCTAAAGACTGAAGAAAATCAAGAAATAGGACGTTTGAATTGTCGGACATAAGGCTAGGTGGTGGACGTTCAGAAATCAGTAGATCCATCAGGAAAAACTGGAATTTTAACGAGGTATAAAGGCTGGGTAGAGTTTTAGATGGGCAGTTTAAGTTTCCTATAGGACAGGAACATGAGCAGAGCTGTGTTAGTGACATACAGTGTGCACGTACACACACACTTCACATACATAACACTGACACATACATGATGTGTTATGAGTTTAGCCATTTTAGACAGAAGGCAAAAATAGGGGCTAGAGCAAGAGTGCAAAGAGCTCTGCAAATTCTGGAAGGGTCTGAATTCCACAAAGCAGGTAATAGAACTCTTGAAAGCTTTCTGTATTTTTCTCCTAAATAAGAAAAAGTAGTGCCTGGTTAATTAGAAAATACAGAAGAATATAAGATGAATATAAAAATCATGCCATTTTTATTATTAACATTTCAGTGTATTTCTACCAGCTTTTAGGCAGTTTATAAAATTATTATTATTTATAAGAGATGGGGTCTTGCTATGTTGCCCAGGTTGGCCTCAAACTCCTGGGCTCAAGCAATCGTCCTGCCTTAGCCTCCTGAGTAGCTCAGACTACAGGCATGGACCCCTGCACCCAGTGAGACTATGTTGCACTTTTCCCTTAAAATAATCATTTCCCTATTGTTATTAAAAACTTTATAAATGTAACTCTAAATGGTTATGTCACACATACATACCCACATTTGTTTCTGCTTAATCATCCTTCAATGCTAGACTTTTGGACTGTTTTAAAAATTTTGCTATTTAAAAAAATATTTAGTTCCTCAAAAATTTAAGAATAAAATTAGCCAGGTGCAGTGGCACATGCCTGTAATCCCAGCAGCTCCAGAGGCTGAGACAGGAGGATCACTAGTTCAAAGCCAATCTCAGCAAAAAGTGGGGTGCTAATAAGCAACTTAGTGAGACCCTATCTCTAAATAAGTACAAAATAGGACTGGGGATGTGGCTCAGTGGTGGAGTACCCCTGAGTTCAATCCCTGGTACCCCCCCCCCAAAATAAAAGAATAAAATTACCAGCCATGCCCAGTGGTACATGCCTATACTTAGTCTGAAGCAGAAGAATTACAAGTTCAAGGTCAACCTGAGCAACTCAGCAAGACCTGTCTCCAAATAAAAAACAGAAAGGATTGGAAATGTAGCTCAGTGTTAGAGCATCTCTGGCTTCAATCCTCAATATGGGGTGGGCGGGGGGCGGGGGGGGAATTGAATTACCATATAACCTAATCCCACTTCTGGTTGTACACCCAAAAGAACTGAAAACAGAGACTCAAACAGATATTTGCACACCCATGCTCATAGCAGAATAATTTACAAGAGCCACAAGGTAGAGGCAACTCAGGAGTCCACCAGAAACTGGATGGATAAATAAAATGTGGTACATACATACAAAGGAATACTATTCAACCATAAAAAGAAAGGTAATTCAGGGCTGGGTTAGTGGCTCAGCAGTAGAGCACTCGCCTAGCACATGTGAGGCCCTGGGTTCTATCCTCAGCACCACATAAAAATGAATAAATAAATAAAATAAAGGTATTGTTATCCATCTACAACTAAAAAAATAAACAAATATTTTAAAAGAAAGAAAGAAAGGTAATTCCCTCACGGCACTGTGGCACACACCTGTAATCCCAGAAGCTTGGGAGGCTGAGGCAGGAGGATCGTGAATTCAAAGCTAGCCTCGGCACATTATTGAGGAGCTAAGCAACTCAATGAGACCCTGTCTCTAAATAAAATGCAAAATAGGGTTGGGGGGGCTGGGGATATAGCTCAGTTGGTAGAGTGCTTGCCTCACAAGCACAAGGCCCTGGGTTCAATCCCCATCACTCCAAAAAAAAAAAAAAAAAAGGCTGGGGTTGTGGCTCAGTGGTTGAGTGCCTCTGAGTTTAAACAAAGGGAATTCCAACACATACAGTAAAATAAGTCAATCATTAAAAAAAATGCTATAAATTCTACTTATGAGGCACCTAGAGTCATCAAATTCCAAGACAGAAAGTAGAATGGCTGTTGTGAGGGGGTACAGCAGGGGGAATGGCAAGCTGGATCTTCATGGGAACAGAGTCTCAGTTCTGCAAGATGAAAGGGTTCGAAAATGGTTGCACAACAATGTGAAAACACTAACACTGAATTATACCCTTAAAACAGTCAATGTTGTGTATTATGTGTTTTACCACAATTTTTTAAATAAATAAAAATGTGGAAATTTTAGAAGATACTTAGATGAGCATCCCTGTGTTTTAAGTTTCTGGTAGTTCAGATCTCTGGAAGTGAACCTACTAGAGAAAGAATACACAGAAAGTGTCAGGTTCTTAAACATGTGGCCAATTAACAATACCATGGATATGATAAAGGACACTTGCCTCACACCACACCCTCCATAATATTCACGTCCCTCCACTGTATTGATATGGTTGCCAGGCCCTATTGTGGGCCCTGGGAATACAGCAAGGAGCACAGGCCCTTCCCTCATGGAGCTTAAATTCTATTGGGAGAAGCACACACTACACACACCCCAAAAAGAAGAAAGATAAGCACAAGATACAGTAAAGAGTTAAAATAAATAAGGAAGGAGGGTAAGAAAGTGTCACAGGGAAGAGACTGGAGTTTAGATGGGAAAGCCGTAGAGAGCCTCATGGAAGTGGTGTCTGAGTAAAGACCTTGAAGGAAGGGAGACAGGGGAAAGGACATTCCAGGGACAGGGAACAGAGCTGCACAGGCCCCATGGCTGCAGCCTGCCTGCAGTGTCTGCCGAGCTCAAGAAACAGCCAGGAGGCCGGTGGGACTAAAGCAATGTGACTCAACTGTAAAGAAGTACAAGATGCAGCCAGAGAAGGGGTCTACATCCCATGGGGCCTTGACAATTATTTTTTCTATTGTGGCTATTTTAATAGGTAAAAAGACAATATTGTATTACTTTAATTACAGGAGGCTTTTGACAACCTGGTAAAATTAAAGTTACGTTTGAGGATTATCAACCTGTCAGAGGCAGGCCTGATGACATGTTGACAAAATAAAGGAAGCCATTTTGGAAACTGTACAATGATTAAGATTCGTTCATTCATCCACCTCGTTCAAAATGCATTTGTGGAGTGCTAAACTAGCAGGCACAAAGAAAAGGGGCTAAGGCCTCGGAGAGTAGCAGCAGGAATGGAAAGAAAACAAATCAGTAACAAGATTTTAGGGAGAAAAGTGTATACATTCATATGTATAACAAATTGCTTAAGAGCAGAAAATATATCTAATTCAACTTTGCATCCCCACAGTTCTTTATTATGATGTTTAATAAAAACATGGATTAAACATGAATCAAAGAAAGTTTTCTCATGATGGCAAAAGGCCCAGTGGCACATGCCTGTAATCCCAGCAGTTTGGGAGGCTGAGGTAGGAGGATTGCAAGTTCCAAGCCAGCTCAGCAATTTAACAAGGCCCTAAGCAACTCAGCGAGACCCTGTCTCAAATAAAAAATAAAAATAAAGGGCAAGGATTTGCTGGTAAATGGATGGAACTGGAGACTATCAGATAGCTTAGTGAAATAAGCCAATTCCAAAAAAATAAAGGTCAAATGTTCTCTGATATGTGGATGCTGACACACAATAAGGGGGGAGGGGGACACAAGTTCATTGGATTAGACAAAGGGGAATGAAGGGAAGAGAGGGGGAGATGAAAATAGGAAAGACAGAAGAATGAATTGGACAGAACTTTCCTATGTGCATATATGAATACATGACCAGTGAAATTCCTCATCAAGTACAACTGCAAGAATGGAATCCTAATAGAGCAAGTTATATTCCATGTGTGTAAAAATGTGTCAAAATATACTCTACTGTCATATATATTTAAAAAGAATTTTAAAAGGGTGGGGGCAGGCTGGGGATGTGACTTAGTCAGTGGTCAAGTGCTCCTGGGTTCAAACCCAGGTACAAAAAAAAAAATGAGGACAAAAGACTATGAAAGGGAGAGACAAGGGGAACACTCAATTAGGAAAGAAAAGGAAAATCAAAAAGCTTAGCAGAAAAGGGAAGGAGCTAGAGAAACCAGAGGACCATGCTGCACGAGTAAAGCTGGTGTGGCCCTCGACTGGCAACACACACACACCACAGTGAAGGATCCCAAAAATCCAGGAACCAAAGTACAACCAAAAGTACAGATAGCATCAGCAGCGATGGCCTGAAGCCAGATTACAAAGGACTCAAGGTGAAGCCAGAGCAAGTAAAAAGACATCACTAACCAGTTCTGCAAAAATTTCGCAGTAAAAAGAGAAAAGAAAAACAGGTCATGATCTCTGAAGACAAGAACTCAACAAGAAATGCCTACGTTTGCCTCTGAACATAGGGTGAGGCTAAGCCAGCCTCAGGGGAGATTTACAAAACTCAACCAGGCTGGGGGGGGGCCTCAAACTACCAGGTGAGTCAATGCATACAGCAATGAACCTATCCACCAGGTATGAAAAAGCCTCTCTCTACCAGCTATGTGAAAAAATCTTCATGCCTGCTCTAATATCTGGTTTGGTAAATGGTCTTACGAGCTCACAGAGAAAGTAATAACTGCTGATTTGTTGGATATTTAGCTAATATGAGATAAGCCAGCTTAAATCAATTAAGGTTCTTTTCCTGCTTGTTTGTTTAGTCTCTGTGATTCCTCCTAGAGGCTCTCCATTCATGTCCCAGAGGGAGGCACTAAAACACTCCTGGGAGGTCTGTGCCAACTGATGAGCTTCATTGGAGGGTAATCAGGTCAAATTTTTAGATACTTTTTCTTTTTTAGACAAGGTCTTGACAAGTTGCTGAAATTCCCACTAAATTGCTTAAGCTCTGACCTCAAACTTTCGATCCTCCTTTCTTAGCTCCCCAAGTCACTGGGATTATAGGCATGTATTCCCACACCCAGCATTTTTATATACTTTTAAATATCCAGGCACTGAGTAAATAGTCAATTTGTGTCATACGCATGGGACTATCTAAATCTAAGAACAGTGCTGCTTGTAAGCAAATCTGACAGCAATTCCTCTTCCTAAAATGCTGAGCTTTCTTGGTGAGTTAGCTAAATGAGTAGAGCAAACTCTGTTGTCATTATTTTACTTTAAAAGAGACTTAAGTAAAGATGCCTAAATGACTGCTAACTTCTCCTGAGACAGGGATACATTCTGAGAACCCAATGGTTAGGCGAGTTTGGAGTCTTGCAAACTCCACAGCATGTACTTATATAAACCTAGGTGGTATGGTCTGCTGCACACCTAGGCTATATGATATATATATATATCATATACATAAATATCCTATCACTCCCAGGGCCATGATGAACAAAACAACACAAGGTTAAATCGAGTACAAGAAAAAATAATGCAATCAAGAGACAAGGTGAACATGAGATGAGGAGGCTGCTGTCAGTGTAACACAGCATACTATTTTCCAGCAAAAAAATTTTGTAAGTAGAAAGAGTATATCTAAAATAATATTAAAAGTATAGATTAATAAATACATAAGCCAGTAGTGTGGTCACTGTCATCATAATCAAATACGATATACCATGCAAAATTGTACATTCTATACTTTCACAAACTGGCAGTGCAGTACATTTGTCTGCACAGTGTCATCATAAACAGGAGTCACGCATTAAATCTGACAGTACAACATTACTAAGCAACAGGAATTTTTCAACTCCATATTTTATGGGACCACAGTCCTATATGTGGTCTGCCCTTGACCAAAATGTCATTATGCAGTACAAGGACTGTGATTAAATAGAAAATTTCTGTATGCATTCAGAAAAAAAGAAAAATCACATCTTTTATCTGATAATACATATCATTTTATAGAAGTATAATCAAACTAAACAAATGACTGATGCTTATCAGAGTCAACAGGTCCTTTTATTTTAGCAAAATGCATAAGATATCCCAGAAACTACTAATTGAACTTCTAGTACAGGTGGTTCCAGAACATTTCCTTTTAGTTTTTTTGTCTCCTTCTAACAATGACTTGATTTACAGTGATGATTTCTATAGACAAAAGAAGGCACCAGTTAACAGTATCTCAGTGTTGCCAAATAAACAGTATTTTAGGATTATGGTTTTATGCTGAAAGTATAAATCTAGTTGGAGCTCAACTACTTCAATCTTTTATTTAATCAAGGCTATCACATAAATATCAAAAAGTTGCATTCCATGGGCTGGGGATGTGGCTCAAGCGGTAGTGCGCTCGCCTGGCATGAGCGCGGCGCTGGGTTCGATCCTCAGCACCACATACAAATAAAGATGTGTCCGCCGAAAACTAATAAATAAATAAATAAATAAATAAATAAATAAATAAATAAATAAATAAATAAAATAAAGGTTCATCAACATCTAAAACATATTAAAAAAAAAAAAAGTTGCATTCCAGGCACTGCACACACAAATCTAAACAAACTGGATTTTTTTTTTTTTTACCTAATAACATGTTTTGAAAACAACTGCAATCTGAAAGCCTAAATTTTTTATTTTGCACACAAAATTAAATTTCACTAAACTGTTGCATACACGTATGTGCACATGCACACTCACACGCTACTGGCTTTCAAATACTACTCATCTTTTTTTTCCCCAAGTAGTGATTCCAATAAAGACAAGAGAAAGATGGCAGTCTACTATCATTTTATGTATAAAATAGTCCATATTTCCCACGGAGAAAAGTGAATTTCAACTAAATTCACTGAATTTCAACTAAACACCTAAACTACTGGCTCAAGTGGCAAAATTTACACCTTAGTTTTAATGGATTTAGTTTCCCCAAATGTCACAAAATATACATTTAAAAAAACAAACTTGGAGCAACACAGAAAAACACTTCTTCCCCCAAAACCATCATTGAGGGATAGTCATTGTTAGTTAACATTTTAGTAAATGTTCTTCTCATCATTGCAGGTACATGAATGTATACAGGAACAAGCAAATACAAATTTAAACACACAATATGATTATATCAGAATTTTAACTAATTGACTTGCTTCCAGCAAAATTTCACTCCCCTCTCAACCCACATCCGTCCTCATTGTGTGCACCTGCAGCGTAGCAGATGCTCACGACTGTGCGCATGCGTGCCCATACACACAGAGCAGAGGAGAGGTTGTACTTTGTCTCTGCCAGCTACCTGGAACCTCAAGGCTCATACTGTTGATGGCAGTATGAAGTGCAGTGGCTGAAAGGTTTTTTTCCTCAGTTCTGTACTCAGCTCCACAGAGAAGAAATTATTCCTCACAAATCTTAAACCCAGGAAGTTCACTAGTGAGTAAAGGAAGCAGCCTTGAAAGAGATGACAGAACGTGCCGTCTGCTTCTGGCTGTTTTTCCATTTTAACATCACCTCTTAAAATCTACTCAAATATTTCCATCCCTTGCATGATTCTCAGGATTTTCTAAGCCCCAAATGCCACTCTGCAGAGACTTCCAGCTGAGTCAGCACATTGTTTTTATGATTGCAGATGGGCAAATGGAAAAACTGAGGCTTTGCACACTCCCATAAAGATCAGACGATGCCCTCAATCTGTCTTTGCTAGCATGGGAAAACATTCGTCCTCTCAGGTTACCAGCCCCCACCCCCCATAGCAGGAAAAAAGAAAAAAGAGCAGAGTTTCAATTTGTCTCTTCTGGTTACCTGGAACCCAAAAGCCTCAAGGATCATTCTGATGATGGAGGTATGAAGTTCAAGTGACTGAAAATCAGGGCTTTTTCTAGTTTCTTCCAAGAAACCCAAAGCCCTGATAAAATGGTCTACAGAGGAAAAAGCATTACAAAACCATTTCTCCTAGCATGAACCCCTAGGCTGATACAATGCCACCCTAAATATTAAACAGATTGGCACCGTGGCCCACATCTATAATCCCAGCCACTCAAGTGACTGAGGCAGGAAAAATCCAAGTTTGAGGCAAGATCCTGTCTCAAAATAAAATAAAAAGGGCCAGGCATGTGGCTCAGTGGTAGACCCCTTGCCTAGCATGTGTAAGGCCCTGGGTTCAATCCCCAGTACTGCTAAATAAATAAATATTAGATAGAACTTCCAAATTTCAAAGAGCTATCTTTTTTTGTCCTGACTGATACATTTCATACAGCTATTTCTCTCTTCTTCCTATATCCAATGTGGGATAAAAAAAAATTTACTCTTTCCTCTAAATTTCTTAAAGGATGACACTATCAATAACCAATTATGGGGCTGGGGATGTGGCTCAAGTGGTAGCGCGTTCGCCTGGCATGCGTGAGGCACTGGTTTCGATTCTCAGCACCACGTAAAAATACAATAAAGATATTGTGTCCACCTAAAACTAAAAAATAAATATTAAAAAAAATAACCAATTATGAATGTTTCACTCTCTATATATGAAAGTAGCAAGTAAAAATGCCTCAATTTTTAATGAATAAATAAAATCCAGTATAATCAAGTGAAATAGATAAATGTGAGATAATCCCAACAACCTCGTATGTTTTTTTAACCTTATAGTTTCCTTTATTCTTTTCCTTTGATATTATAGTTGCTATATATATTATATGTATACACATTAAAACATTACAAACAATGCTCTAATTTTTGGCTTTCAAGAGTCATACTTTTTTTTTTTTTTTTTTTTTTTTGCACATCTTAACATTTATTTATTTTTTTTTTTTTTTAAATTTTTTTTATTTTGGGGTTTGTTCAAAACATTACAAATTTTCTTTGACATATCATATTCCACACTTTGATTCAAGTGGGTTATGAACTCCCACCTCACCCCATACACAGATAGCAGAATCACATCAGTTTCACATCCATTGATTTACAAATTGCCATACTAGTGTCTGTTGTGCTCCGCTGCCTTTCCCATCCTCCACCCTCCCCCCTCCCCACCTCTCCCCTCCCCTCCCCTCCTCTCTCTCTACCCCCTCCACTGTATAACCCTGAGGGTCTCCTTCCATTACCATGCAATTTCCCTTCTCTCTCCCTTTCCCTCCCACCTCTCATCCCTGTTAAATGTTAATCTTCTTCTCCTGCTCTTCGTCCCTACTCTGTTCTTAGTTACTCTCCTTATATCAAAGAAGACATTTGGCATTTGTTTTTTAGGGATTGGCTAGCTTCACTTAGCATAATCTGCTCTAATGCCATCCATTTCCCTGTAAATTCTATGATTTTGTCATTTTTTAATGCAGAGTAATACTCCATTGTGTATAAATGCCACATTTTTTTTATCCATTCGTCTATTGAAGGGCATCTAGGTTGGTTCCACAGTCTTGCTATTGTGAATTGTGCTGCTATGAACATCGATGTAGCAGTGTCCCTGTAGCATGCTCTTTTTAGGTCTTTAGGGAATAGACCAAGAAGGGGAATAGCTGGGTCAAATGGTGGCTCCATTCCCAGCTTTCCAAGAAATCTCCATACTGCTTTCCAAATTGGCTGCACCAATTTGCAGTCCCACCAGCAATGTACAAGTGTACCCTTTTCCCCACATCCTCGCCAGCACTTGTTGTTGTTTGACTTCATAATGGCTGCCAATCTTACTGGAGTGAGATGGTATCTTAGGGTGGTTTTGATTTGCATTTCTCTGACAGCTAGAGATGGTGAGCATTTTTTCATGTACTTGTTGATTGACTGTATGTCCTCCTCTGAGAAGTGTCTGTTCAGGTCCTTGGCCCATTTGTTGATTGGGTTGTTTGTTCTCTTATTGTCTAATTTTTTGAGTTCTTTGTATACTCTGGATATTAGGGCTCTATCTGAAGTGTGAGGAGTAAAGATTTGTTCCCAGGGTGTAGGCTCCCTATTTACCTCTCTTATTGTTTCTTTTGCTGAGAAAAAACTTTTTAGTTTGAGTAAGTCCCATTTGTTGATTCTAGTTATTAACTTTTGTGCTATGGGTGTCCTATTGAGGAATTTGGAGCCCGACCCCACAGTATGTAGATCGTAGCCAACTTTTTCTTCTATCAGACGGCGTGTCTCTGATTTGATATCAAGCTCCTTGATCCATTTTGAATTAACTTTTGTGCATGGCGAGAGAAAGGGATTCAGTTTCATTTTGTTGCATATGGATTTCCAGTTTTCCCAGCACCATTTGTTGAAGATGCTATCCTTCCTCCATTGCATGCTTTTAGCCCCTTTATCAAATATAAGATAGTTGTAGTTTTGTGGATTGGTTTCTGTGTCCTCTATTCTGTACCATTGGTCCACCCGCCTGTTTTGGTACCAGTACCATGCTGTTTTTGTTACTATTGCTCTGTAGTATAGTTTGAAGTCTGGTATCGCTATACCGCCTGATTCACACTTCCTGCTTAGCATTGTTTTTGCTATTCTGGGTCTTTTATTTTTCCATATGAATTTCATGATTGCTTTCTCTATTTCTACAAGAAATGCCGTTGGGATTTTGATTGGCATTGCATTAAACCTATAGAGAACTTTTGGTAATATCGCCATTTTGATGATGTTAGTTCTGCCTATCCATGAACAGGGTATATTTTTCCATCTTCTAAGATCTTCTTCTATTTCTCTCTTTAGGGTTCTGTAGTTTTCATTGTATAAGTCTTTCACCTCTTTTGTTAGGTTGATTCCCAAGTATTTTATTTTTTTTGAAGATATTGTGAATGGAGTGGTTGTCCTCATTTCCATTTCAGAGGATTTGTCGCTGATATACAGGAATGCCTTTGATTTATGCGTGTTGATTTTATATCCTGCCACTTTGCTGAATTCATTTATTAGCTCTAATAGTTTCTTTGTAGAGCCTTTTGGGTCTGCTAGGTATAGAATCATATCATCTGCAAATAGTGATAATTTAAGTTCTTCTTTTCCTATTTTGATGCCTTTAATTTCTTTCGTCTGTCTAATTGCTCTGGCCAGTGTTTCGAGAACTATGTTGAACAGAAGTGGAGAGAGAGGGCATCCCTGTCTTGTTCCAGATTTTAGAGGGAATGCCTTCAGTTTTTCTCCATTCAGAATGATGCTAGCCTGAGGCTTAGCATAGATTGCTTTTACAATATTGAGGTATGTTCCTGTTATCCCTAGTTTTTCTAGAGTTTTGAACATAAAGGGATGCTGTACTTTGTCGAATGCTTTTTCCGCATCTATCGAGATGATCATATGGTTCTTATTTTTAAGTCTATTGATGTGGTGAATAACATTTATTGATTTCCGTATATTGAACCAGCCTTGCATCCCAGGGATGAATCCTACTTGATCATGGTGTACAATTTTTTTGATATGTTTTTGTATCCGATTCGCCAGAATTTTATTGAGGATTTTTGCATCTAGGTTCATTAGAGATATTGGTCTGTAGTTTTCTTTCTTTGAAGTGTCTTTGTCTGGTTTAGGTATCAGGGTGATGTTGGCCTCGTAGAATGAATTTGGAAGTTCTCCCTCTTTTTCTATTTCCTGAAGTAGCTTGAAAAGTATTGGTATTAGTTCCTCTTTAAAGGTTTTGTAAAACTCTGCTGTATACCCATCCGGTCCTGGGCTTTTCTTAGTTGGTAGTCTTTTGATGGTTTCTTCTATTTCCTCAATTGATATTGGTCTGTTTAGGTTGTCTATATCCTCCTGACTCAATCTGGGCAGATCATATGACTTAAGAAATTTATCTATGCCTTCACTATCTTCTAATTTATTGGAGTATAAGGATTCAAAATAGTTTTTGATTATCTTCTGTATTTCTGAAGTGTCTGTTGTGATATTGCCTTTTTCATCCCGTATGCTAGTAATTTGAGTTCTCTCTCTTCTTCTCTTCGCTAGCATCGCTAAGGGTCTGTCGATTTTGTTTATTTTTTCAAAGAACCAACTTTTAGTTTTGTCAATTTTTTCAATTGTTTCTTTTGTTTCGATTTCATTAATTTCAGCTCTGATTTTAATTATTTCTTGCCTTCTACTTCTTTTGCTGTTGTTTTGCTCTTCTTTTTCAAGGATTTTGAGATGAAGTATGAGATCATTTATTTGTTGGTTTTTTCTTTTTTTAAGGAATGAACTCCAAGCAATGAATTTTCCTCTTAGAACTGCTTTCAATGTGTCCCATAGATTCCGATATGTTGTGTCTGTGTTTTCATTTATCTCTAAGAATTTTTTAATTTCCTCCTTGATGTCTTCTATAACCCATTGATCATTCAGTAACCTATTGTTCATTCTCCAAGTGATGTATGCTTTTTCCTTCCTTCTTTTATCGTTGATTTTCAGTTTCATTCCATTATGATCAGATAAGATGCATGGTATTATCTCTACTCCTTTATATTGTCTAAGAGTTGCCCTGTGACATAATATATGATCTATTTTTGAGAAGGATCCATGTGCTGCTGAGAAAAAAGTGTAACTGCTTGATGTTGGGTGGTATACTCTATATATGTCAATTAGGTCTAGGTTATTAATAGTGTTATTGAGTTCTATAGTTTCCTTATTCAACTTTTGTTTGGAAGATCTGTCCAGTGGCGAGAGAGGTGTGTTGAAGTCTCCCATGATTATGGTATGGTGGTCTATTAGACTCTTGAACTTGAGAAGAGTTTGTTTGACGAACATAGCTGCACCATTGTTTGGGGCATAAATATTTATGATTGTTATGTCTTGTTGGTGTATGGTTCCCTTAAGCAGTATGTAGTGTCCCTCTTTATCCCTTTTGATTAACTTTGGCTTGAAATCTATTTTATTTGATATGAGTATGGACACTCCTGCTTGTTTCCGAAGTCCATATGAGTGATATGATTTTTCCCAACCTTTCACCTTCAGCCTATGTATGTCTTTTCCTATCAAATGCGTCTCCTGTAGGCAGCATATTGTTGGGTCTTGTTTTGTGATCCATTCTACTAGCCTGTGTCTCTTAATTGGTGAGTTTAAGCCATTAACATTTAGGGTTATTATTGAGATATGGGTTGTTCTTCCAGCCATATTTGTTTATTTCTGTTACTAAACATGGTTTGTTTTCCTCTTTGATTATTTTCCCCCCCTTTACTGTCCTACCTCCCACTGTTGGTTTTCATTGTTATTTTCCATTTCCTCTTCCTGTAATGCTTTGGCGAGGATGTTTTGAAGAGATGGTTTTCTAGCTGCGAATTCTTTAAACTTTTGTTTATCGTGGAAGGTTTTAATTTCATCTTCCATCCTGAAGCTTAATTTCGCTGGATACACAATTCTTGGTTGGAACCCATTTTCTTTCAGTGTTTGAAATATGTTATTCCAGGATCTTCTAGCTTTCAGAGTCTGTGTTGAAAGATCAGCTGTTATCCTGATTGGCTTACCCCTAAATGTAATCTGCTTCCTTTCTCTTGTAGCTTTTAAAATTCTCTCCTTATTCTGTATGTTGGGCATCTTCATTATAATGTGTCTAGGTGTGGATCTCTTATGATTTTGCACATTCGGCGTCCTGTAGGCTTCTAGGATTTGGGATTCTGTCTCATTCTTCAAGTCTGGGAAGTTTTCTCGTATTATTTCATTGAATAGACTGCTCATTCCTTTGGTTTGGAGCTCTGTACCTTCCTGTATCCCAATGACTCTTAAGTTTGGTCTCTTAATGTTATCCCATATTTCTTGGATGTTCTGCTCATGGTTTCTTAACAGTCTTGCTGAGCTGTCTATGTTCTTTTCCAGTTGAAATACTTTGTCTTCATTGTCTGATGTTCTATCTTCTAAGTGTTCTACTCTGCTGGTAGTATTCTCCATTGAGTTTTTAAGTTGGTTTATTGCTTCCTGCATTTCTAGGATTTCTGTTTGTTTGTTTTTTATAACCTCTATCTCCCTGTATAGTTGATCCTTTGCTTCCTGGATTTGTTTGCGTAATTCGTTGTCGAAGTGATCTTTCATTGTCTGATTTTGCTGTTTAATGTCTTCCTTGATACTCCAGATCATCTGAAGCATGTATATCCTGAATTCTTTATCTGACATTCCATCTGCTGCAGCTGTTACCTCTTCTAAAGTTGCGTTGACCTGCATTGCTTGTGGTCCTTTCTTTCCTTGTCTTTTCATACTGCTTGCGTATCTTTCCTGCAGGTGCGGGCGGCGGCTCTGCTCTCTCCTTATTCCAATTGGGGTGTCGTGGCTACCACGCCGGCAGGTCACTGGGCCTGTTCTGGGAGCTGGCGGCGGCTCTGTTCTGCCCCTACTCCAATTGGGGTGACGAGTGTACCACGCCGGCAGGCCACCGGGCCTGATCCGCCAGTCGGTTGCAGGTTTGCCTACCCTGCAGGCGCGGGCGGCGGCTCTACTCTGCCCCTACTCCAAATGGGGTGACGTGTCTGTCGTACCGGCAGGCCACTGGGCCTGTCCCGCTGGTCGGTCGCAGATCTGCCCACCTTTCGGGCACGGGTGGAGGTT
Organism: Marmota marmota marmota; assembly: GCF_001458135.2. Classification (NCBI taxonomy): domain Eukaryota; kingdom Metazoa; phylum Chordata; class Mammalia; order Rodentia; family Sciuridae; genus Marmota; species Marmota marmota. The sequence continues at coordinate 8,231,641 of NW_025999999.1, read as the reverse complement.
CTACTCTGCCCCTACTCCAATTGGGGTGTCGTGACTACCCCGCCTGCAGGACGCTGGGCCTGTTCCTGGCACGGGCGGCGACTCTGCTCTGCCACTACTCCAATTAGGGTGGTGTTTGTACCACGCCGGCAGGCTCCTGGGCCTGATCCGCCGGTCTGTTGTAGGTCTGCCTACCTTGGAGGCGCGGGCGGCGGATCTGCCCTGCCCCTCCTACCACGCCTGCGGACCCCTGGGTCTGATCTGCAGTTTGATCACTGGTCTGCTCACCCTGCGGGCACGGGTGGCGGTTCCGCTCCGCCCCCACTCCAATTGGGGTCACGTGACCACCACACCGGCAGGGCCTGATCCGGGCGTGGGAGAAGGATCTGCTCTGCCCCTACTCCAGTTGGGGTGACATGTGTACCACACTGGCAGGCCACTGGGCCTGACCCGCCCGGCTGTCACAGGTCTGTTTACCTTGCAAGCGCGAACGGCGGCTCTGCCCTGCCCCTCCTACCACGCCCATGTACCACTGGGTCGCGGGTCTGCCCACCTTGCGGGTGCGAGTGGCGGCTCCGCTCCGCCCCCTCTCCAATTGGGGTCACGCGGTCACCACGCTGGCGAGCCGCTGGGCCTGCTCCGGGCGCTGGCGGCGGCCCGGCTTCTCCCCTCTGGCTCAACGACAAATTGAGGAGACTCGGGTGACTGTGCCTCACCCCCCCTACCAGGAGACCAACTGCTTATGTCACCGCTGGAATTGATGAAGTTCTCTCCTCCGCCGCTTTCTGCTGACATCAGATCTCTGCCATGTTGGTATCCTATGCGAATGGCAGCATTTCGTTCCCCTTGCCGGGCAACCAAAGCAACGGGTGAGTCCTGACCGGCCCTCAGCAGGACCCGGACCGAGAAGCAGTTTCCGCGGGCTCCTAGCCCCGGTCCAGGGAAGTTCCGGGAGCCGGAACTCGGCCGCTCCGTGCTCGGTGTAAGCTCCTATAAGTGTAAGCTCCAAGAAGCAGTCCCCGCGGGCTCAGTTCCGGGAGCCGGAGTTCGGCTGCTTAGTGCTTGTTGTATGCTCTGATAGGAGCAGGGTTCATGAAGCAGCCTCCGCGGGGCGGTTCCGGGAGCCGGAACTCGGGCGCCCCGCGCTCGGCGTTCGCTCCGATAGGCTCAGGTTCTTAGAAGCACCCAGGCGCAGAACCCTAGCAATCTGTTTGCAAGCCACAGGCGAATTGTAGCCTGGAATTACCTGATCTATGGCTGAATGAGTTGCGGTCAGTCGAAAACAGGGGACGTGACGTCAGTTTACCAAGATGGTGGCTGCTGGCCTCCTCTGTGGACTGACCGGTGTGTAGAACCGAGAAGGACCGCTTCCTTCCCCCGTCTGGAACCCAGAATTCAGCCCTGAGTACGGTGCTTGCGCGGCTGGCAGAAACTGCAGCGCTGTAACCCTGCGTCTCTATCCCAGCGCACACTGCAGACTCTAGCCGCGGGGCGATTTGCTGAATAAGCAGTTACCCTCCGTGCGACAAACCTCTCGCGTTTGAGTCCCCGTAGCCGATCCTCGTGCGATGGAAATCCTTCCTCCAGGTTCCGGAGCACCCCACTATTGCTGGAAATTCCTAACAAGATATCCTTTAGCCGTCCTGACTTGTCATACTCCCACACAGTGAAGCAGCACACGGGGGTAATGCACTCCCCTCGCCGCCATCTTCCAAATCTCCACCAAGAGTCATACTTTTTAAAAAAAAATTTTTTAGATGTTGATGGACCTTTATCTTATTCATGTATTTATACGCAGATCTGGGAATCGAAGCCAGTGCTTCACATATGCTAGGCAAGTGCTCTACCACTGAGCCACAACAACAGCCCCTCCCCCCATCACATATATTTTAAATAATTTAAGGGGAAAAACACTTTATTCAGATATTTATTAGTTCTTTTGTTCTTTATATATACCTAAAGTTCCATGTTTCCCTCTGAGTTAATTTCTTCTTAACCTGAAGAACTTTACTTCATATTACAGCAAATCTGTTGGTGATGAAATCACTTGTATTTCTTTCATTTGAGAGTGCCTTTAATTTGCTTGAATATCTTAAGGATATTTTCTCTGGATATAGAATTCTAAGTTGCCAATATTTCCCGTCCAGCACTTCAGTTTACTTTATTGTTTTCTTCCAGTACTTTTTTTTTTTTAATATTCATTTCTTAGGTGTAGATGGACTCAACACAATGCCTTTATTTTTATGTGGTGCTGAGGATCGAACCTGGGTCCCGCAGGTGCTAGGCAAGCACTCTACCGCTGAGCCACAATCCCAGCCCCTTCTTCCAGTACTTTAAAGATGTCATCTCACTATCTCCTGGACTCCATGGTTTCTTATGAGAAACCAGTGGTCATAGTTTCCCTTACATTTAATTTACCATTTTTTCTTCTTGCTGCTTTTAAGGTGCTTTTTTGACCTTTGGTTTCCGAGAGCTTGATTATGATGTGTTTACATGGTTTCTTTGAGTTTAACCTATGTAGGGTACATTGAACTTCTTGAACCTGTAAATATATGTCTGTTAGCAAATTTAAAACACTTTCTGCCATTGTTTTTCAAATATGTTTTCTGAGTCTCCTTTCTTTCTGGAATTTCAATGACATTAGTGTTAGATCAATAGGACTCTAAGGCTCATGTGTTGTTGTTGTTGTTGTTGTTTGGGGTACCAGGGATTGAACCCAGGGGCTCTGAACCACTGAGCCACATCCCCAGACCTTTTTTGTATTTTATTTAGAGGCAGGGTCTCACTGAGTTGCTTAGGGCCTCACTAATCTGCTGAGACTGGCTTTGAAGTTTTAATCTTCCTGCCTCAGCCTCCCCAAGTTGCTGGGATTACAGGCATGCACCACCACACCTGGCTCATGTGTTTTTAAAAAGTTTTTTTCTATTTTAAGAATAATTTGTTATCTAATAAACAATTTCAACAGGTTACAGATTATAAAATCAAAACACAAAAATTTCTTCTTTCTATAGACTAGCAATGAACAATCTGAACATGAAATTAATAAAATAATACCATTTACAATAACATCAAAAATAAATATAACACTTGGGAATTAATTTAACAAAAGGATCACAAATATACTAAAAACTATAGACACTTTGAGGAAATTACAGAAGATTGAAAAAAAAGAGAGCACGTTCCTTGTTCATGAGTAAAGCTTAATATTATTATTATTGCAATACTCCCCAAATCGATCTACAGATTCAATGCAATCCCTATCAAAATTCCAGCTTCCTTTTTTTTTGGCCGGAGGTACCAGGGATTGAACCCCCAAGGGCACTTAACTACTGAGCCACATCCCCAGCCCTTTTTTTTTTTATTTTGAGATAGGGTCTCGCTAGGTTGCTTACAGTCTCACTAAGTTGCTGAGGCTGACTTGAACCTGTTTTGATCCTCCTGCCTCACAGCTTCCCAAGCTGCTGGGACTACAGACTTGCATGACCATGCCCAGCTTTTTTTTTTTTTTCTTAAAGAAATGGACAAGATGATCCATGAAAGTTCATATTTAATTTCAAGATATCCTGACAGCTAAAACAATCTTAAAAAGAAAAAAGTTTGAAGACTGACACTTCCAAATTTCAAAACTGATTACAAAACTACAAAAAACAAAAAATGCAGTAATAGCATAAGAATACCAGTGTAAGAATTTAAAAAGCTAAGAAATAAACCCTCAAATATATGACCAACTGGTTTTTTGTTTGTTTGTTTTAAGTTTTCAATGGACTTATTTTATTTATTTATATGTGGTGCTGAGAATCAGACCCAGTGCCTCACACATGCTAGGCAAGCGCTCCACCACTGAGCCACAACCCCAGCCGCTAACTGGTTTTTAACAAGGATGTCAAGGCAATGCAGCGGAGAATAAGTCTTTTCAACAAATGGTGCTGGGACAAGGGAATATCCACATGCAAAATAACAAAGCTGGACCGCTGTCTCATGCTATCTAAAAAAAAAAAAAAAAAAAATCAACTCAAAATAAAGACCTAAATATAAGAGTTAAAACTCTTTTTTTTATTTTAAATTTATTTTTATTGTTTAATTTTCGGCAGACACAACATCTTTGTGTGTATGTGGTGCTGAGGATCGAACCCGGGCCGCACGCATACCAGGCGAGCGCGCTACCGCTTGAGCCACATCCCCAGCCCCGAAACTCTTTTTTTTTTAAGAGAGAGTGAGAGACAGTGAGAGAGAGGGAGTGAGAGACAGTGAGAGAGAGAAAGAATTTTTAATATTTATTTTTTTTAGTATTTGGCGGACACAACATCTTTGTTTGTATGTGGTGCTGAGGATCGAACCCGGGCTGCACACATGCCAGACGAGCGCGCTACCGCTTGAGCCACATCCCCAGCCCGAGTTAAAACTCTTGAAGAAACTCATAGGCATAAATCTTTGTGATTTTGGATTAGGTGATTGTGTTTTAGAAGTGACACTGAAAGCCTAAACAACAAAAGAAAAATAGACAAATTGGACTTCCATCAAAAATTAAAAAAAAAAAAAAAAAAAAATTCTGCCCCAAAGTCCACTACTAAGAAAGTAAAAAGACAACTCACAGAATGGGAAAAATATTTGCAAACCATATATCTGATAACTGACTAGTATCCAGAATATTAAAAGAACTCTTACAATTCATCAGTAAAAGACAATCCAATTTAAAAATGGGCAAAAAAACTACACAAACATTTCTCCAAAGAAAATACAGAAATAGCCAGTAACCATAGGAAGAGATGCTAACATCATTTACCATTAGGGAAATGCAAATCAAAACCATAAGGAAATACCATTTCACACCCACCAGCATGGGTGGAATCAAGACAGATAATTAACAGCAAGTGTTGGTGAGGATACAGAGAAACTGGAAACCTCATACATTGTTGGTGGGAATGTAAAATGGTGCAGTCACTTTGGAAAGATCCAGCAATTCTACTCCTGCATACATACTCAAGAGAATTAAAAATGTATGTCCACACCAAAACTTGTGCACCAATATTCCTAGTAGCATTATCCATACACAAAAGTGGAAATAGCCCAAATGTCGATCAACTAATTAATGAACAAACAAAATATGGTATATCTAAAAAATGAAATATTTGGCAATATAAAGGAATGAGATATTGATTCATGCTACAATATGAGTGAACCTTGAAAACATCCTGATAAGTGAAAAAAGCCTCAAAAGACGCATTTCGTTCATATGAAATGTCCAGAATAGGCTGATCCACACAGACAGAAAGGAGATTAGTGGTTGCCAGGGACTTCAGGGAGTGGGGAATGGGGAGTGACCGCTTCCAGGTACAGGGTCTCTTTGAGGATGATGAGAAATATTCTGGAAGTAGACAGTGGTGATAGTGGCACAACCTTGTAAATATACTGAAAGCCATGAAATATATAATTTAAAGGATAAATTTTATGATATGTGTATTATAACTCAATTTTCTAAATTTTAGAAAGAATCATTTATTTCAGCAAAAAAATTTCCTAAAGAGAAATGGAATAATATATGTTCCTTAACACGAGCAAAGGTTGGTTTTTCCAAAGTCAGGACACATCTTAGCAGACTTGCATTTTTGCTAGGTATATCCTTGTATATTGTAAATAAGCAAATTTTTGCAAAGACTGGCCATGATCATCCCATCCTCACCCATCAACTATACTCACTTTTTCCACATTCCCTTCCAGTCTGTGCACATGTATATTTTTACGTGTCTACAATCCTTGCAAATAACCAGTGCAAGTTTTCCCATATTGCTACATGTTCTTCAAAAATATCATTAAATGGTTGCAATTAGTTGATCTCTATACTTTTCTTAACTATTTTGCCTCCATGGCCTGTCTTGAGCAAGGAATGTAAAAAGCCAACATAGCTCTTCTTTTCTCTTAAATCACTAAATTAAGATTTCCAGGGGAAAAAATTATATTTTATGACATCTAGTTAGTTTCCAAAAGTATTACAGATTTACACTAGTGTTATAAGCAACACAAACTTGCAATATTAGAGATTACCAATTTTTGCACTTCTCTTCTTTTAGTCTTAAAACTTTGGTTATTCAAGGGCTTTCAAAATCCATGAGTACAGGGCTGGGGATGTGGCTCAAGTGGTAGCGCGTCGCCCGGCATGCGTGCGGCCCGGGTTCGATTCTCAGCACCACATACAAACAAAGATGTTGTGTCCGCCAAAAACTGAAAAATAAATATCAAAAATTCTCTCTCTCTCTCTCTCTCTCTCTCACACACACACACACACACACACACCTCTCTCTTAAAAAAAAAAATCCATGAGTACTTCCCTATGCCCTTTAACCTTTGTTCTCTTTTTTAGTCACCTAGCTAAAAAGAATGAAGAATTATTTTAAACTCATTAAAATTACTCTAAGAAAAGCAGAATATATATTGTCCTGTTTTCCTTAAATGTATATATGCACGGAGCCTTCTTGTCAAGTAACAACTGCTCAAAAAATAAGAGGTAGAATTCAATCACAATAAAAAAAGAAAAAGAAAAAAATTATTATAACAATGTGCCACTTTGGGGGCTGTGGGTGTGGCTCAGTGCTAGAGCACTTGCTGAGAAGGAGCAAGGACCTGGATTAGGGCCCCAGCACTGGGGGCACTTTTAAGATTTCAACATCAGGGGCTGGGGATGTGGCTCAAGCGGTAGCGCACTCGCCTGGCATGCGTGCGGCCCGGGTTCAATCCTCAGCACCACATACAAAGATTTGTGTCCACCGAAAACTAAAAAATAAATATTAAAAAAATTTTCAAAAAAAAAAAGATTTCAACATCAATAACAGTGGTGAACATATGTGCCCAAGGTGTCTCCCTTGACTCTCAATCTCTGGTCTAGAGAAAGACTAGTAACAACTGCTATGGTGTGAACATGTCCTTCGAAAATTCATTTTGAAATGTGATCCCCACTACTGGGTATTAAGTTTGAGGCCTTCGGAGGAAGAGTCTGAGTTATGAGGGTACCCCCATCAACAGATTCGTGCCTTACAACAGGGCTGAGGGAAGCAGTCTAAGGCCCTTTTTTGGCCCTACTCTTTCGCCAAGTGAAAACGAGGAAAAAAACCATTGTCAGACACTAAACGCTGATACCTTTATCTTGGACTGCCCAGCCTCCAGAACTATAAGAAAAAACTTCTATTATTTATAAATTACCCACTTTATGGTATTTTATTATAGCAACATAAACAGATTAAGACAATAACCACAGATCTACAGAAAGAATTGTTACAAAAATAAAAATAATGGCCAATGAGGCTCTACATAGGAGGTACTATTAGAAACATTCATTTCCACATTCATTCTTACTACCTACTGTTAACAGTTAGAAAATATCCTCATTTTACTATGAAAGAAACCCAAAGCAGATCTAGGAAGAGCATGTAAGCTGGCAGTACACTCCCCACAGCTGTAAACTCAAAAAGAAACATTCCCAAAACCCTGTCTCAAAATAAAAATTGGTAAAAAGGCTAGGGATATAATGCAGTGGTAGAGCGCCCCTGGGTTAAATCCCCAGCACCACAAAAAAAGAAAAAAAAAAAAAAGAAGAGGAGGAGGAGGAAGAGAAAGAGAGAAAGAGGGAAGGAGACATCCCCACCTAGGTCTGATAGCAAGGAGGGCTAGTATGAAGACAAGGCAATGTCACCGTCATTACAGCCACATTGATGATCAATGGCAGCACTAAAGTAAAATAAGGGAAGGATTTAGCACCCCACTGGCCATCAACACCTCTTCTAGCCTAATGAATACATGGGCTACAAATGCTACTTGCTGTTAGTCCCCTAACTCCCCCTTCCAAAGCCAGCCACCACTATTTACCTCCACACAGATATTCTAGAATTGCCAATGTGTGTGACACCAAAGCAAAGAACTTCCTGCTGCCTCTCCTTTTCAGTGCTGGTAGGATTGGGGGTTTCTTGTTTGTGTGTTCTAAGAAAAAGAAGAGGAAATGGCAATACTAAAATAAATTGTATTCAATCCTAGCAATCCATTTTCATATATTTAAGTTTAATAAATATTCTTTATATAACAAGCCTCTTTTACTGGAATTGAAGTTACTACCAATGATACACACACACACACACATTTGGAGGAAAAGGCCCCTTTGATACAACTTTACGTACAACTCTAATAAACACCTAATCAGAATCCAGAGGTTTGTTCTTAAAAGTTTAAGTATTTCAAGAGCAAATAAAATCATAAAATATGGTGGCTCAGTGTATTATGTGGGTTTTCCTGGTTAATGATATTTTTTATTGTGTTTAGATTTGCTAAACTTTAAAATTAACTGGCACCATACAAGAGTGTGGAATGTTTCAGAATTTAAATAATTCTAAGGCCCTGTGGGAAGAGGGGCAGGTGGTATGTAATCCCCATAAAACCTGAGAGCAAAAGCGGACCGAGGTCCTTTTCTTGCTTTGTCCACATTGTATGAAGGCGAGCGGCTGTTCGACTCTGATCTCTCCTGACCTGGTCTGTGTTCAGATTTCAGAAACTCTATTTATTTATACATTAACCTCTAAAAATCAAGCATGAGTCCCTTTCAGAATTTAGCTCATAGTATAAAAAGCTGGGGAGAACAGACGCTTTAATGGCTCACAGGCTTCAAATGCACTGGAAAGCAGGGGTCAGGCCAGGCAAGCCCTCTCTACTACTGAGCTACACTCCAGCCCTGATGAGCATCTCAACGGAAATTTTACAGACCTGACCTGTGAACAGAAATGAAAAGAGTCAAGGAAGCTTCATCCATAGTCCCAAATCCAGTCTTCGGTAATCTTAAAGAGGAAACAACTAAGGAGAAAATACATCAGTAAATCAAAAAGAATGTCTTGAAAAATAAGCTCAACCAAAAGAAATCCCTTCTATCTAACCACCTGAGACTTTGAAATATCTAGATAGCAACACCCACTTCCTAAAATATATTCCTACTCTGACTAGAGCAAAACTAAAAACTTGATTACTAAGCTAAAATAAAATGAGCTCACACAATCAGACATATTTTCTATGTAACAAAATGCCTATCAAAGAATGCTTGAATCCAAGATACATAAAATACTGACATCAAAATCACAAAAGAACCAATGACAAACCTGATAATTTGTTCTTGTTTTTCAATGATGCAGCTAACCTTTAACTATGAATAACTTGGAACCAGAAAGCTGACCTACTGGGGTGGAAAGAACTCCAATCTAGAAATCAAGAACATGGATTCTGTCCAGCTGATGCTACTAGGTAGGTAGGTGGCCCCAAGCAAGTCTCTCCTTACCTTCTGTCCCTCTCAGGGTTTACCTTTCTTGTTCAAGAGGTTGAAAGGACCCGCAGTTCCCACTCTCACCTAGCCATAAGAACAACCTCAGAGTAACTTAACCAATTCCACGTCCTCTTCCAGTTCAGGAGTCTCTGAGTGAAGCTGAGGACCTTACTCTTAATAAGTAACCCAAGAAAATCTTATCATCTGGTTAAAAAAAAAAACATTGGCAAACACTGAACTGGAAGATCCTCAAGCAGCCTGTCTTCCAGCTCTGATTCTTTACTATTTGGATATTTCAAAACAATCTTCTAAAACCAAAAATAAATTATACGAATTTAATGTATGTAACTGCATGCCAAAAAACAAACAAAAAATCATAAAAATAAGCAGATCCACTTCCCATGACACCACTCATACCTTTAAATATAAAAATATCCTCCTAGATTCTAGGTAAATGGGACAGTTAATTTGGTAAGGGGAAATTTTTTTTCATATTACACTCTCAGCATATAGAGACATTTTGGGAGTTACAGAGAGAATTGTATGACTGATGTTGTAAGTAGAAACTGTACATTGCATTCTTGCTTTGAAGAACATTATCTGGTGATCCCACCTGTTCCTAGCTAAGAAATAGCCAGAAAGAGCCTGGCTAAGTCCCTAGCAGCTGTCAACAGCATGCCCTGCAATACTGGAATGCAAATGTTACAAAGTTAAAAGAAAAACATTGAAACAATAACTGGTTACTAATTCTTCAAAGTCACCTCAGTGTAGACAACTGAGTGGTTCAAGAGTCTACAGTCCTTTGTTAGAAAAAATCGTATCAGGTAAACAGCCTCCAGAGCACTTTCTACACGCAAAAAAAAAAAAAAAAAGCAGTTTTTAATTGAGTTTTTCTTTCCCCTGAACTATCTTGCTTTACACAGTTTTTGTAAAATCTCATAATCCTCCAGTGGGATTTACTGAGTTTATTTTCTTATTTAGATTTGTAAGTAACTACAAAACTATCAAAAGAAAAAGAGAAAGATTGATTGCAAGGAGCTTAGTGAGGCGGAGTAATGAAGGATGCTCATTAGCAACCAATTATTACACTGTAGCTACAAAAAATGTCAATAAAATCAAGATTAAACCAGAAAACTGAGTTTGACAAATTACTGTGACCCTTGCAACAGAAACAGATAAGAAACCAAGAGAAACATTGTTACATAATTTAGCTATTGGAAAAACAGTTGTAGAGACGCCTACTAAAGTATCACACTGGTGCAGTACAATGTTACTGTAAATTTTTCAAAATGAATCTTGATGCTTGATTTGCAAATGTTATGAGTAGAATTCTTTGGATTTAAGGTCACACAGGCCAAAAAACTGATTTGCTTCAAGGACAAAAATGGGGACAACAACTGTTATGTGCAACATCACAGGAGCATTGGATTTAAAAGTCATATGTGTGTTCAAATACATTTATGTGTCTATTGCCCAACGGGGTTCTATGGAAATGTTGGCAAAAGACCAAACCTCACACTCAGTAAAATAAAAATGTAAAATCAGAATCAAGAAGACTAATATAATAGAATGTTTAAGAAAGCCGGACATACGGTTTGGTGTCAGTGCTTGCCTAACATGTGTGAGGTCCTGAGTTCAAACCCCAGCAGGGCAAAGAGATCAAGTTCTGGTGTCACATAGACATAAGTTAAAACCCCCAATCAACAAATTACTATATGACCTTTAACAAATCATTCAATCTAAATCTCAATTTCCTCATTTGTAAAATGGGGATAATGTATCATTTGGCCAGGTACATAATCATCATCATCTTCAAGATCAAACGATAAAATTAGCATAATTACTATCTTACTATCAAGTAAAGCTAAGAGTTTCCTAGAAGCCAGGTTTAAAAAAAAAAAAAAGTTTTAGTTATTAGAAAGACTCACATATACTTACGTAAAGGTAGTTTTTCTTTTCATTTTACAGAACCTTCTATTTTCCCCTCCTTAGCAAAGAATAACTCAAACTTAATTCTAAACAACTTTGTAAAAGAAAGGCTTCTTAATTAGGATGGCAGTTTTCAATGAGATCTGGATTGGTGATCTACCCAATTCAGGGTCATGCTTTGGTATTCTCGAGGTGTTTATTTTGTTGTGTTTTTTAGAGATGTTAGGAGAAAAGGGAAGAAGGGAAAGTCTTTAAAAACCTTCACACACACTGTTAACACATACATAGAAGGTTGACAGTTAAAATTACGTCATGCTTGAGATTGGACAATGAAGAACAAAGTCAGATGAAATGTTTTAACTCACATTAAAAAGAACTCATGTAACTGATAGTAAGGTTAAAGTGATCAAATTCATCAAAAAAAAAAAAATCCAAGAAAGAGAAAGTAAGAAATAAATTATTCCTATAGTTTAGATAACACTCATTCCATCCTTTTAAGATCATGGCTTAAATTTGTAATGAATTGTCTTTGTCTGCTCTTCCAAATATACTGCTGGCTTGAATGTAGCTTTAACTTGCATTATCTTCTTAGCCACACACTGTACATCATTTTTAATATGACCAAAAATAAAATCCTATGCATTATCATTTTTCTAGAATTCATGGAAAAATATTAGTAACCCAATCATATAAAAAGATGTTTCAAAACATACTATGGGAAGTGATTTTGGAGGAAAAAAATCCTTCATAAAAATAAATTGGTCAGGAAATATGTTCAAAGACAACCAAAAATAAATTTCAAAATCATGCGAATTTTAAAATTTTGAGTAAGATTCATAAGCTTTGAGGTCAATAACTAAATTCTCCAAGAAGTTAAGAAAAATCTCCAGCAGGAGTACAAACTAGTATTATCAATCCATAATTTGATGTGCAAAATTTCTGAATAAAAAAAGTTATCAGTGTCAATATTGGGAAATTTAATCATTGAATTTCAGAGGCATTTTCAGTATTTCAAGACATCTTTCTTGTTACAGATTATACTGCAGAATAAAGGAAGACACTGGTTAGATGCTCTAATTAACAACTTAGCAGAGAAAGAACAATGACACTCTTAAAAGAAGCTCTGTCACTAGAGATATTGGACATTTTCTTTTTACTACTTAAGCATCCAGAAGAATCTCAGTCTGCTTTTAAATGCAAATTACCAAGCTCTGAAGCACATTCTGCTCTATTTTTTTTTAATATGAAAATTACCGCACTGTGGTCCTGTTTTAGAGAAGACACCATTCCTCCAAGAAAAGAAACTCTGTATGTTCACACACTCTCTACAAATAACATTCAGAGAATGTGCTGCAGATACACATCTAGTGAGCTGTCACCAGGTACACAAGGCCTTTTTCAGGGGAGAGACCATTATTAGTAATCAAAATTCTATTTGAAAAAGGAAAGCTTAGATTTGAGGACCTATCAGGTCATGAAAGGTTACAGGTACTTCAAAACATTCACATGAACTAGCATTACAGCAATTACAAAACTCAGCATCCCTTGATTTTCAAGTAACATTATTTACTGGAATTTCAATAATGATAGTATGAGTTGCTATTTGCCTATTCACAACATGATAAAACAATATTGCAATTCAAAAAATGATGTACTATATATACACAATGAGACTACACCTTTCTCTTCCCTGTTAAACACCCTGAAACAGGGAGAGTTGGTCATATACTTCAGTTTAATGTATTAGTGGTTGAAGTTAAAAAAAAAAAAACACTTTTTAAACTGGACAGAGGCAAGAAATCAACCATAATTAATAAAGGAATTCATCCACTGTCAAAGGTTCAAGCTTTCTGCCAAAACCACACCTGCTTTAGGAAATTTCATTTGTTGTCAGGTAAATGAAAACAGCTAAAGCGATACACCTCATAAAAGGTTAACTTACCTCCAGTCTTTCCAAATTATATATTAATAACTTTGGCTTTTTTCAAAACCATCTTTTCTAAAGCTAAGGCAAGTCACACCCAAAGTGAGTGTATTTTTTGATGCTAGTTGGTTTACCCCATCCTCCACCTTCCAAGCAGACTTCAATTTTCCCCCACAGGTAGCCAAAGACCAGGACCAGAAACTATAAAATGTTCACTTCCAATCTTTGAAACATCAATGTGGATGTTTAAGGAGAAAAAGGATAGCACTGGGTTTAGAAAAGCGTTCCAAATGCTTGCCATCTGTAGTGTCAACCAAAGGGCACGGCATCACCCCCTACTTTCACCTACCCACTCAGAATCCAGGCAAAGAATGCAGCAGCCCCTTAAAGACAAGAGACTGGGACGGCAGGGACCGGAGTCGGGGGGGGGGGCGGGAGCGAGGGGGGCGGCAGGAGAAGGGGTATCATGCACAGAAATTAGAAACCTACATTTTGATAATGGGAGAAACAGTAAGTAATGCAGTCTTGTGCTTTTTAAAGAACCTACAAGCGCTTACTAGTTCAATCCATCCCCAAATCCATGCCACCCTTTCAACTTTGCAATTAGGAGAGAGCAGGAGAAATTCCGGTCAACTCGCCTTGGGGGGTTGGTCTGAGGCTATAGGACTGAAGTAGGGAGGAGGATGGAGAAAGAAAGAGCAAGCCAATGAAAGATACCAAAATTTCCCACCTTTCTTAAATTCTTCCAGCATAGCGTCCAACTTGGTGTCATTGAAAACAAAGTGCAAGGGATGGTTATAAAATTTGGTGATGGTTTTCAATGGAGTACAGTCATCTGGATCCACGAAGGCCAAATCTTTGACAAAGAGCAGGTCCACGATATTGGAGCGCTCTCCTTCAAATACTGGAATTCGAGTGTAGCCGCTCTCCATGATTTCCGACATGGTGTTGAAGTCCAGGATGGCCTCTCCGGTGATCATGAAGCAGTCCCGAAGGGGAGTCATCACGTCCTCTACTGTCTTGGTGCGGAGCTCCAGTGCTCCTTGGATAATGTTCAGCTCCTCCTTGACCAGGTCGTTGTAGGGGTCAGTGACCCGGAGCATTTCCAGCAGTTTTTCCCGGTTATAGACGGTACCTATCTCCTGGCCGAGGACGCAGTCCAGCAACTTGCTGACCGGGTAAGAGGCGGGGAAGGTCATCATCATGAAAAACTTAGTGAGGAAGATGGTGTTGGCTCCTACTGCCAGGCCATGCCGGGAACAGATGGCTTGGGGCACGATCTCCCCGAAGATGACGATGCCGATGGTGGAGACCACCACAGCCACGAGGCCTGAGCCGGCGATGTCGTCGAGTAGGATGGTGAGCGTGGTGTTGACCAGCACGTTGCCCAGCAGCAGCGAGCACAGCAGGTAGTTGCCCTGCCTGCGCACAGGCTCGATGCGTTTGGCGTAATTCTTCTCCTTCTCGGTGCCGCAGTTCTGCACGATGCGCAGCTCCATCGGGTCCAGGGCCATGAGACCCAGATTGAGGCCACTGAACATGCCCGACAGGCACAGCAGCAGCGAAATGAAGATCACCTGCAGCCAAAAGGGCAGCAGGAACTTCTTCTCCTCGCCCACGATCATCTTGGTGTCCTCGCCGTCGTGGTAAATCCAGGTGGTCTCGGCCCACGGAGGTGGGGGGAGCCCAGCAACCCCTGCGCCACCCTTTCCCCCGACGGTGCCACCCGTGGACCCCGGGCCGCCGGCACCCAGGGCTGGCGTGGAAAGCGATGTGCACAGGTAATAGGACTTGCTCTTCTCCATCTTGCGCAGCGGTTTGATCTCGATCTCGATGATGCCCGATGTACGGCGGTTCAGAATGATGTGGGGCAAGATGATGATATCTGAGGTGCGGATGCCGCAGCGCTGGGGGCCGCTGTCCGGCTCTGGCGGCACGGGGCCCCCCAGCCCGCGCTCGCCAGGGCTGTGGCGGCGCCGCTCGTGCTCGGTGAAGGCGATGCGGGACCACGTCTCGTTGTTGATGTTCTGCCCGTACACCCGCAGCTTGACCCGGGTCCGCTCGCTCACCCGCAGCGCCCCCCCTTCCATGAACGACACGTCGTTCGTGTCCTCCAGCCGCAGCCCGATGATCACAGTCTCCTCGTTCTCGCCGGCCGCTGCGCAGCCGCCCGCGCCGCAGCAGCAGCTCAGCAATAGCAGCGACAACAGCCGGCCCGCCGCCGCCTGCAGGACCCCCCGGCCGCGGGCGCTGAGGCTGCGGCGCGCCGCCATCTCCAAGTGGGCAGTGCGGCGACTGCCTGCCCGCCCGCCATCTTTACTTCGGGTTCACAAGCGCCACAGCCAATCATAGGGTGGCTGCTTTAGCTGCGGCTTCATTCTTCCCACCCGGCGGCGCGAGCGCAAGCACCGACCCCTGGGCAAGACTGCAATGGAGCGTCTGCACCCAGTGCTCAGCAGTCTCCCTCCCTGACTGACACTGACTCGGCCTCGACCAGCTAAGGAACCCCGAGGCTCGCGGGAGGAGGGGGGGGGAGAAAGGGGAGCGCCAGTCGCTCCCGCGAGAGGCAGGCCAACCAGCCAATCATAAGCGGGTGCCCGCCTTCCCAGCCAGGGGGCTGGAATGGGGGCGTGGTCGTGCACGGTGCCGCGGACCAATGGCAAGGTAAATGGGCGGGGTGATGAGAGCCACTGTCCTCCTCAGCACGCCAAGTTTCCAACTGAAAGGCGCGTGACTCTTGTGTATGTGCGAGGGGAGGAGGCGTGGCCAGCCGGTACCCAAGAACCAGTCAAAGATGAAAGCTGTAGGGAAGGGGGCGGGGCCTTCAGTCCGGCTGCCAATGGAAAGGAGCAGTCCGAGGGTGCGGCAATCCCTGAGGGGGCTCGGTAGTAGATCCCAGCTCCGATCTTGGCGCGGTTGGAATACTGTCCTGTGGAGCCAGGCCGCCGATTTTCGCTGTACCGCCTTTCGGGCCCCCACCAGTGCTCAAAACCGGTGCAGAAAGGTCTCCCGCCCTGGGAACACGAGAAGCCGAACAGAGACGACTTAGGCTGCACATAGCCTAAAAAGAAGTCAGGGCACTGGCCATACCCCTGCCTCACTACTCATTCACGCCACTCAGTGGGAATAAGCGGCGGCAGAGTGGTCCCAGCACTGATGCGGACCCGCTATCTCGGTGCCTCTAGTTTTCGCTGCTGGCCGGACGCCCTCGGCTTACGGGCACCTGGCGCCACCTGCCGGTCTCAGGGTGCCTTGCAACACTTCCCAGGCCCGCCGCATTCAAAGCCAAAAGGTGTTCAAGAGTTAAGGGTGGGGAAATTACAGGGGCAGTCAAACTTTCTAGTCAAAGGAGTCCCCATGTAGCCTGGAAAATTACTGTATAGAATCCCTGGACTCCATCCCATAACATACAAAATGTGAAGGGCCTAGAATCTGTACTTCTAAAAGGCACCCCCATAAGTTTGGAGAATAGGAGGGAGCGAACATAAAAGCAGAGTTTTAAGTTCATTCTTTTTGTTTCCATACTCCCCACCCCACCCCCCCACCCCCGATACTGGGTTTTGAACCCAGGATCCTTGTGGTTTCTAAGCAAACACTCTAACACTGAGCTACATCCTCAGGCCCAAGAACTTATTCTTGTTTTTTTTTCTTTTCAGTTGTCGATGGATTTTTTTTTCTTTTTTTTTTTTTTATAAGTGGTGCTGAGGATCATCTCTGTACCACTGAGTTACAACCCCAGCCCCCAAGAACTTACTCTTAATTACACGGACCAAACCCTGCTTAGTTCATAGGTTACTCAGGAAAAATAATCTGGAGACTTCCTCAGGACTCCCAGGTCATTGCACTTGGTGGTGGCAGAGTAGCACTTAACTGGTTTCTCACCCCCCCCCGCACCCAGTTTAAACATTGGGAAAATAATGGCTTCCCACCTTTTTTTTTTTTTTAATTCCATAATAAGCACATTGTCCTCTCTTTTTGTAAACACATCAAATGTTTCTGATTAACTTCTGGTACAGTTAATTTTTGTGATAAATGCAATGGCCTCCTAACCAGTTTCTCCTCTTTTACACCTGTCCCCTTTTTCAATACAATAACCAGTGATCCTGTTAAATCAGGTCTTGTCACTCCCTTATTTGAAACCCTCCCCTGACTCTCCATCTCACTACAGTAAAAGCCAAAGGACCTACAATGTCCTACAGGCTCCACAGGCTCAGCCCCTCACCCTACCTCTCTGACTTCTCAGGGCACTGCCCCAGCCAGGCTTTTCTCCTGGCCCCTCCTGTCACTCCAGGGATATCCCCTTGGGAGCCTTTGCACTTGCTGTTTGTTTCCTGTGCCTGGGACTCCAGTGTCACATAACACTCCTTCAAGTCTTTGTGCAAAGGCCACCTGATTTTAAACTTGTAAAAAACACTCCCAGTACTCCATCTGGGTTTTATTTTACTTCAAAGCAAAAATCACTTACTAATATTCTATGTAAATTGTTAATTTTGTTGATTATCTGTCTCCTCCCAGTAGAACTTAAGCTTTCTCTGAGGGTAAAAATTTTGTCTGTTTTGTTTACTGCTGTGTCTCTGGGGCCTAGAACAATGATAAGTATTCAGAATAATATGTGGAAAATATTAAAAAGTGAAATAATTTTATTCTGATTATTTCAAATAATGTTCTGACTCTAGTTTCCAGCCTGTTTTTTTCTGGTGCTGGGTCTTCTACCCTATCTGTGTATGCATATGTGTGTGTGTGTGTCTGTGTGTGCATGTATGTGTGTATTTTTTCCTTTGGGGGTAGTATTGGGGATTGAACATAGGTGTGCTCTACCACTGAGCTACATCCCACTTTTTAAAAAAATATTTTTTGTTGTAGATGGACACAATACCTTTCTTTAACTTATTTTTAGAAAGGTCTTGCCAAGTTACCAAGGTTGGCTTTGAACTTGCCATCCTCCTGCCTTAGCCTCCCAAGTAGCTATGATTACAGGTATGTACACTATGCTTGGCTTCATACTGCTATATTTGAGAAATCAATTCAGATAAAGAAAATTTGATTCATAGACTTGGCATGCACTTATAAGAAAGCCATTATTTTTCCAATGTTTAAATTGAGAAAGTTTATTAGAAAGAATTGGGATTTTTAGAGATAACTGACCAAGGCTAAGGATATACATGGAACTTCTAAACCAGTTGATTGAAAATGGAACCGTTTTAACTTTGTAAAGTGTCTACAAATATATGTAAGGGCGCTGAGAGGGAAGGTGATTAGGGCTCTCATATGCTGAATGTACACTTTTGGAGTAGGAATATGGAGAAGTGGGGAAAGAAGAGCTTGCCAAATCTACAGACATTTCCTGAGCATTTCAGAGAAAATGACAACAGTCAGGAAAGTGTGGCATTCAGCAATTTAGAAGCAAGTTAGAAATGCAAGACCTCATAGCAAAAATGGCAGAAAGGAAGCTGCCTAAACAATTTACAATATAAAATAAACCAAATTCAAGTTCACAGGAGATCACTCAATGGTCTGTATCCCAAATGGTGGGTAATGGTTATATTCTTCATGTACACCTAAAACACACAGAGAAATCTACATACCTAAACCCAGTAATTTTTTCTTAGCAAGGAGGATCTTGATCTTCAAGTTCAAAGACTTTCTAGCTCAAAGAGCTGTCCTTTCTCTACAGAGGGGCTGTTAGCACAGGCTTTGATGATTTCTAGGGGCTTTCCAACCTACTAAATTATAGAAACAGAGAGCAAGGTCAATACATGCTTCTGGAGGTCTCTCCTGAAATGTGAAAATACAACAAAACCCTGTATTCTGACCACATTTCAACTACATAAACAGCTACAAAATTGAGATTGTTAAATGGTTCCTGCTGAATCTAATCCTAGCATGGTTCTGACTTTGGTTGACCTTGAGCAAGTCATTTAGCTACAGCCAGAACCTCCTTGCATATACCTTCCCTAACCAAACCGCTCCTGCTGGAATCCTTCACTGGATTCTAATCCTAGCTTGGTTCTGACTTTGTCTGACCTTGAGCCAGTCATTTAGATACAGTCAGAACCTCCTTGCATATAGCTTCCCTAACCAAACCCCTCCTGCTGGAATCCTTCACTGGATGCCAACAGAAAAGGGTAACTGTTCAATTTTCTCATCTGCACAGAAGAAACATCCAGATCTGCAAATTCTGGTGTTAGATCTGTATCCAGACTTAAAAGTCTTTTGGAGTTTGATGCATTTGATTTTCTCAAACATTGCAAATAAAATGCTAAATGGCTCTCTATGCATTTTGTTTCTCAACATAAAACTCTAAATTTATAAAGAATCCCCTCCCGATGGCCTACTTGTAGAAAAGTATTCAAAGATTCAAAGTTATTGCTGATGACTTTTTTGTTTTGTTTTGGTTTTTGTACCAGTGATTGAACCTGAGGGCTCGCACATGCTAAGCACATGTCAGCTACACCCTCAGTCAACAATGGCATTTTAATCGCACCAGAACACAAAGTCTTCAGGAAAAAAAAAAAAAAAACACAAAAAACCAGGAACTAGAAAAATGCTGGAGTTTCCCCAATTTGCCCTAGAATCATATCTATTGGCCCAGAGAGATTTCTCAGAACCAGACTATCTACTTGCTTAAATACATATAACTGTTATGTAAAATGAGAACTTTTCAAACATTTAGCAAGAACACCAAAGCAAAATAAAATCTGCAAGGCCATTTTCTATCTCATGAGGCCCTTCCAGGCCTTTTGTTTAGGGCTTTCCCATATACCTCTTTTTTCTAGATTTTTCTGTACATTGTTACTGGGGTAGGAAGAGAAAAAAAATGTGGCTTTTTGATGGAGTTGTGAGGAAAGTTTTTCTCCTTTGAGAGTCATCCACATTCAGTGGGTACCACTCTTCCCTGGAATCCAGAGACTATTGGTTTCAGTTGCCTAGAAAAGCGGGTGTAGGGGCTGAGGCTGTGGCTCAGTGGCAGAGCACTTGCCTAGCATGTGTGAGGCACTGGGTTCAATCCTTAGCACCACATACAAAAATAAATAAAATAAAGGCATGCTGCCCATCTACAACTACAAAAAAGAAAAGTGGGTGTGAAGAAAGCCACCATATTCTTTGGAAAAATAAATAAAATCGACAGATCCTTAGCCATGCTAATGAAGAGAAGAAGAGAGAGAACTCAAATTACTAGCATACGGGATGAAAAAGGCAATATCACAACAGACACTTCAGAAATACAGAAGATAATCAGAAATTATTTTGAATCCTTATACTCCAATAAAATAGAAGATAGTGAAGGCATCGATAAATTTCTTAAGTCATA
>NW_025999999.1:8182555-8210767 GCF_001458135.2 Marmota marmota marmota | reverse complement strand
GTAGTAGAGGATAGGAAAGGCAGCAGAATACAACAGACACTAGTATGGCAATATGTAAATCAATGGATGTGTAACTGATGTGATTCTGCAATCTGTATACGGGGTAAAAATGGGAGTTCATAACCCACTTGAATCAAAGTGTGAAATATGATATATCAAGAACTATGTAATGTTTTGAACAACCAACAATAAAAATTAAAAAAAAAAAAGAAAGCCACCATAAACAATGACGCCTTGCCCCTTTCTGCTCTGCCTCCTCTCTGCCACTCTGTCCTGCTACTCCTTGATGTCCCTGGGAAATGGGCTGTGACTCTACTTTGTGTACAACCAGAGACATGAAAAACTGTCATATTTGTGTAATATGAATTGAATTGTATTCTTCTGTCATATATAACAAATTAGAATAAAATAAATTTTTTTAAAAAGCCCAAGTATGGCCAAAAAAAAAAAATGTTGAGCCATGTGAATATTTCCCATTCAAAAATCTAAATTTAGCAGGGCACGGTGGTGCATGCCTGTAATCCCAGTGGCTCAGGAGGCTGAGGCAGGAGGATCACTAGTTCAAAGCTAGCCTCAGCAACTTAGCGAGGCCCTAAGCAACTCAGCAAGAACTTGTCTCTAAATAAAATACAAAAAGGGCTGGGGATGTGACTCAGTGGTTAAGCACCTGAGTTCAATCCCCAGTACCAAAAAAAAAAAATCTAAATTTAAAAACTACACTTGGGCATGAGGAGGAGGTGGAAATAAGGAAGACTCTGACAGGAGGACTGGTTACTAGTATTGGGACTGAAAGACAAAAATCAAGTCCCGAATGTCGAATTTCAAGACCTCCAGTAAGACTCGAATCTGCATGGGTCTCACACCACAGCTTTAACTTATAGTTCTCCCAAACTAGCTAAATTCATTTCCATGCCCTTTTCCCCACCTCCTCTGAAACTGAGGCTAAAATTCTACTCCAGTGAGGAAAAATGCATAGACAAAATACTAAGGAAAAAAATCTGGGTGTTTTTTTTTTTTTTAAACTGGGGATTGAACCCAGGTGCTTAACCACTGAGCTACATCCCCAACCCTTTTTATGTTTTATTTTGAGACAGTGCCTTGCCAAGTTGCTCGGGGCCTGGTTAAGTTGCTGAGCCTGACTTTGAACTTTTGATCCTCCAGCCTCAACCTCCAGAATCAGAGATTATAGGCGCTGCTGCACTGGGCTTAGTCCTCTTTTTAGTTCCTCTGAGACACCTACTTATTTTAAACATCATTAAACTGAAAATTTAACCTGTTTCTCTCCATTTACTAATATATTTTCTCAATTATCTACTTCTTTAAATTAAAAGTTGATGTTTTCTCACCCCATTTTTTTCTCATTTATTTATACATTTATCAATTAACATAGATTGTGCATCTGAGACATTCCAAGCACAGTACTAGGCACTGTGGTGCTATAATATAGAATTAGAGGTTACCTTAAAAACTATTAAGGAAACTAGAAAATGTGTGCATAAATAACTACCTAAAATAGTACAGAATATCATATGTCTTAAAAAGAAGTACACCCAGCTACTTGGGAGACTGAAGCAGGAGAATCTCAAGTTCAATGGCAAGATAGTTTTTCCTGGGTAACATAGGAAGACCCCCATCTCCTACACACACACACACACACACACACACACACACACACACACAAGGGCTAGGATTGTGGCCCAGTGGTAAAGCACCTGGGTTCAATCCCCAGTACCAAACAAAAAGGACAAATGCAGTAGAGGAAATTGAGGAAAGCTTCGTGGTTTTTTTATTTTGTCCTTGCAGAATAGAGGTTTAGGTATGTAGGGTAAAAGCTATTCCAAGAAGGGCATCTGAGTCTTCTCACTTCCACAACAAAATATAGACCAGTTGGCTGAAACGACAGAAATACATTTTTCCACTGTTCTGGAGGCTTGAAGCCCCAGGTTAAGGCCCAGCAGGGAGGTTTCTGGCGAGTGCCTTCTTCCTGGTTTGCAGATGGCCCCTTGCCCTCACATGGTCTTTCCTCTGAGAATTTATAGAAAGAGTCAGCTCCCTGGTTTCTCCTCTTGTAAGGCCACTAATCTATTAGATCAGGGCCTTACTTTTATGACCACATTTAACCTTCATTTACTTTATTAGAGGTTCCATCTCTAGTCAGACTGGAGTTTGGGCTTTAACATATGAATGCCCCCCGCCCCCATACACACATTTAGTGCGTAACCAAAGGATTGAGAGAGAAGAAAAAGGAAAAAAAAAAAAAAAGACATTCTAATGGATAGGAAAGTAGAGGTAAGGCTGGAAAGAGGTCAGCATTTTTCAAACATGTGGTTAAAATTTGGATTTAGAGCCCATTAAGAGGAAGAGCAGGAATGATGTTGGAAAGTTACTTGGGGGTGGGGGGGTCACAGTTTATGGTGGGTTGAAAGCCAAGTTTAGGAGCTAAGATTTCATTCTGTAGGCGCTCAGGAGCTATGAGAAAATGTACAAACATCTCAGTGTACACTTCTACAGACCTGGATGATCTAGGCCATCCACTTGGTGTGGCCTCCAGGCAGTCAAAAGAGGTCGCACCTGGGATGTGTGGGGCTGCCCTGGGTCACAGAGCATACTATTTAACAGTAAGCTTTTAATTTTTTTTTAAATAAGTAGAAGCATCATATTCTAAAATAAAGATTAAAAGCATGGTATAATAAATACATATAACCAAGCCCATAATCTTCTATTTTCCTTATCAAGTATCACGTACTATACATAATTGCATGTACTATACTTTTATACCACGGGCTGCGTGGTAGGTTTGTTTGCACCCGCATCACCACAAACACGTGAAACAGATTGCACTGACCCTATGATGACCACATCACTAGGGAACAGAAGTTTTTCAGCTCCACTGTACTCTTTTGGGACACCGTCATCTGTGCACTCCACCCTTGACTGGAATATCATTTCATGGTACATGACTTTATTATATTGGACTGATCTTCACAGTTAGGACTGAAGGAATTCACCAGTACTCCAGCCATGTATCAGACAAAGAAACAAGAATAAGTATCTTGTGCCATAGGAACCCCTAAAAAACTAAGATGGGACACCACAGCCTCTGTGCAAGGAGTTCTAGATCACAAACACTGCCCTGTGGTCTCTGTAGGAATTAGGAATTAAGAACAAACAAGTGGTCTCCCAGGTGGGCCTGGACTCCTGGTCATGGGTTAAACTTTCTGATGTATTTTTTACACTTTAAAATTTTTGACAAATAATATATAAATATGCATAAAACATCAATGTATAGCTGGTTATATAATTTATTAGCCAAGACAGAATCCTTTTGGAAGTGGAAAAAAAAAAGATACTATTAATAATTAGCCCAGTTTAAAGTTGTAGCTAGGACAGTTCCAGAGAAAGACAGATACTACACTCACTTTATAATAATTCATAATGGTTAAAATTAGCACCCCCTCACCAAGAAAACCTCCACATACCTCTTCTAGATCACACCCCTCTCTCCACCTTAGATGTAACCACTGTTCTTATTTCTACAGTAATCATTTCCTTTGTAAATTCGATGTTTTTAAATTTAGGAGTTCTGTAAAGGGAGCAAGGACAAGCCATGTAATGGAACAGCCTAAGAGTCAGGAGATGGAGCATTAGCCTTGATTCCTACACTTGTTAGGTTGTAATACCATTGTGCAAATTATCTAAATATACTCAGCCTCAGTTTTCTCATCTGTAAAATTAGAAAACTCAGCATTGTGAGTGCAGTATGAGGGAGCTGTTTTCAGTAAATGATACACTTTTAGAATATTTGGTTTGAATTATATCTGCACAGAGCAATTGTATGTTCCCGTTACCACGAGAAATCATCATTTTTAAAGGGTTGCGTGGCTTCCTGGGCTTCTGATCTATTATTTAAAAGCAAAAATAAAAACACCTCCTTTGTACCATTTCTTTAGTTAGATCCAGTTGAAAGGAATAAAGTTAATTGGAAAAATAAAATAAAAACAGTTAATAAAAGATGAACTACGTGGCCTAGAAGTCACACAAGTCATCCTGCACTTGCTGTGCAAACCTTTCCTCTCTGGCACTTGACATTTGGGCATTGGGGTCCAGAGGAAGCTCATTTGATATTCACAAAGGAAGTGATGCGATGGAAGCTTGTTAATTCTGGGAACAGAGAATAAACTGTCCAGGCCTGTTCACCTGACATAATTAGGCTCTGAGTTATATGTCAAATTACCATAAGCAGCCCCAGAACCCTGGTTCCCTCCTGTGAGCCTCCCTGAAAAGCTGCACAAGCCCTTCTTGGCTACTGCTTATAATGAATTAAATATATGTCAGTGACATAGATGAGTCCTCAGACCTGCCATCACTGGAACTGCAATGGAAAAAACCTCACTTGTGACTTTGATGAAAATGTGCTAATTGTAATCCTACAAAAAAGGTCACAGACTCAGAAGCCTACAGGGATCAAGTGAAAGTGACTGGGTGCATGGGGGGTGGTAAACTGTCTAAAGGGACACTCTCCACCTGAAGGGAAAGCCATTGCTTAGCTCTGGTAATTGTACCCATGTAGAACTCCCTCCACGGCTGGTCTTGCCAGTACTGCTGATTTCTCAAGAAGAGCCAGAATTTTGAATTTTATGTAAAACCTACTGATTTATGAATATGAGCAACTCATGAAAAAAAATGTTTAAACCACTGTGACCTCTATAGAATCTAGACCCATAAATCTGTTTCTAAACTTGAATAGAAACTCAGAGTATTCTGAGTTCAATGCCTTCACTTTACCAATGGGAAAAAGAAATCCTGAGGTGAACAAATGTTCCCAAGATCAATAATTAGTTCAGAAGCAGAGCCAGTTCTAAAAGGAATACCTGCTTTCTGTCTCCTGCATCACTTTTATCCCACCAGTGAGAAGGTCACGGGCATTAGGCCCAGTTAAAAACTTAGCAGAATCAAGTCTGGCTTACTGTGCACCCAGAACATTATTGACTTACCATTCTGCCATTTTACTCTGTCTTCTGGACGGTGAAGACATATGGTTATTATCTGAGGTGCATAGTTATCTCAGGACAGAACATTTTTGTTCCAGGTTGATTTTCCCCTCACCTGTAGCTTGTCACTGTAGCATGACCCTGCTACATGACAGGAGGACTAGCCTGTTCCTGCTGGGGAACTAGTCCAAGACAAGCAAGGCTCCCTCTGCAGGAGGAGATGAAGTACAGAACTTACATTCACACAACACTGGCCTTAACCTCGGTGAGAGCTATGCTTACAGGAATTGCAGGATCAGCAGTTGAGACTGGAATAAAGTAAAGCTTAAGTGGTAGATTATGATCAGGAGTGAATTCCAACTTCTTACTGTGATCTAGATCTCCCTCTACAGGTTCCCACAGCAAAGTCCACAAAAGAAACTGGGTGGACCCAAGTTGCAGTGTGTGTTTGGAGAACCTTGACAAAGCACAGAAGTTACAACAGGCGTCAGCAAAGTTTAGGAAACACTCAGCTGTTTTGAACCCCTGGGCCCACCGGGCTCATAATATTCCACTTTAGCAGCCAGTACCCAGGATAGTGCCTGGTACAAAGCAGTGCTTAATTACTCTTTATTGGATAAATGAAAGAATGGATAGATAGGTTCACATTCCTTGCCAAACTCATGAGAATTCTCATCCTAATGTGACAGAATAAGTGACTACGGTGGCTGCCTCCCTGCGTCCAACCTCAGAGAGGCACAAATGATGGCAGGAGCAAGCTCTGCTGCTACCTTGGCACAAAGCCATGCCCTTTTCAACTATGCATGGATGGAGGTGGGAGTAGGGACCCCCCCAGCTGGTAAACTGAAGCACCTCTGCAGGTTTCCATGATTTCTAAATGAATCCTCCCCTGTGATAATGAAGGCCTTAAAATCACTGTATTGGATACAATAATCAATTAAGAGAAAATCTGCTCCTTAAACTCTTTAAGTCCAATGTCATTTGAAAGGGGTTTATGGCTGGGGAAGAAGTAGGCCCCTGTTTCTGTGACTTTGCTATTAGTAAGTATAATGTTGACATGAATAGAATAATCACAAAAGGCTGTTTTTTTTTAAATCAATCTTTTGAACACAACTTTATTTTATTTTATTTTTTGTAATTGTAGATGGACATAATGCCTTTATTTTATTTGTTTATTTTTATTAGGTGCTGAGGATCTAAACCAGTGCCTCATGCATGCTAGGCAAGCGCTCTACCACTGAGCTACAGCCCCAGCCCAGGTTAACTGTTTAATTTAGATGGAGGTACAGGGGAGATCACAATTCTGTGTTTTCTGTATACTTGAAAAATGTCATAATAAGATATTGAGGGGAAAGTTGCCTCCTGTCAAGAGAGCACTGGTCTCTAGCAGGTCCTGCTGTCACACGCTGCAACCTGATAGATCTAAACTGATGGTAATCTAAACCATGTGCTAGGCGTTCTTTCAAAGAACCACATACTAATGAAGATAAAAAGACACAGAAATGTGAAATAATATTCCTAAGGCCGAAATGATAGGGGCAGAGCTGTGAGGAAAAAGAAGAAAGCATAAAGTTTGGCATCAGGGTTTTCGTTCATCATAGCTCATACTGCCTCTCACTCTCACAAAGCCTTTCCATTCCTAGTTGTCTGTTTCATTTATTTGGAATATTCAAAAGCTACCAGGTGCAGTGGTGCATACCTGTAACCCCAGCTACTTGGGAGGTTAAGGCAGGAAGATCACAAGTTCCAAATCAGCCTGGGCAACTTAAGGAGACCTTGTTTCAAAATAAAATATAAAAAGGGCTGGAGGGCTAGAGCTATAGCTCAGTGGTAGAGCGCTTGCCTAGCATGGGTTTGATTCTCAGCACCACATACAAATAAATAAAATAAAGGTCCATCAACAACTAAAAAATAAAAATTAAAAAAACATTTATAGCATATCTGAGTCACTTTAATTATTCTATTTTAATTTCATATTGTCTACTACATACTCTTTTCCAGATTCTAAGTCAAGTATAATTTTTAAAATGTATACTTTGTTTGGACAATAATGTATCAAATATGTCATTCTGAGGAAAAGAATGTGAATTTCCAGTCTGGTCTCATTATTCAATATCTTCTTGGGGAACTGAGCATTTATAATAAGTAAAAGGCTAATTTTTCCTCATCCTAAATTTAGAAAGGCCTAATAAACCAATTAACCAGAACACTTTTTCATCATTTCATCATTTCCCGGCCATCTTGTGCTCACGGCTAGCAAAATGTACTTAATCCCAGCTAACCCCTTCTAATGCTGAAGTAGTTATTACTGGGCAGACATGGAGCTCTGGAACCAATAAAGCACTGTTTAAAATCAAGATCACCAAGATGAATAGTGCTTAAAAGGTACCACTAAGGCTGGTGATGTAGCTCAGTGATACTGTGCTTGTCTAGCATGTGCAAGGCCCTGGGCTCCATCCCCTGTATCACAAAACAAACAACAACTACAAAACAAAAACACTATTCTTTCCTTTGTCTGTAGCAGCAAATAAGAAACTAGAGTTGAACTTACTTAGAAACCAGAATTTCTTATTTTGAACATCTTTCTTTTATTATTTACTTATTTGTTTATTTAGGTGCCAGGGAGTGAACCCAGGGCCTTGTGCATGTGAAGCAAGCACTCTACCAACTGAGCTATATCTCCAGTCCCTATTAAATAGCTTTCTTTTAAAAAAGAGGAGTCTGTTGTCAGAATCTATTTCAATGTTTTACAGGCCAAAAGATTTTCAAACTACTAATAAAAAAATCTCTTGGGTCAGGCATGGTGACACATACCTATAACCCCAGTAATTTAGAAGGCTGAGGCAAGAGGATCTCAAGTTTGAGGCCAGCCTCATCAACTTAGTGAGGCCATAAGCAACTCACCAGACCTTGTCTCAAAATAAAAGATGAAAAGGGCTGAGAATGTAGCTCAGTGGTTAGGCACACCTGGGTCCAATCCCCAGTACCAAAAAAAAAAAAAAAAAGTTTTCCTTGGGCCTTGCCAGCTCCCCACGCCCCTGTTCTATTGCACAGAGCTCAGAGCAACTGGCTGAGGTTTTAAAACCCTTCTTTGGTTGAAGGCTGTTATTTAAAAATGAGTTATCAGCTTCTGAGTTATCTTTTGGCATGATTAGCATTATGACAAGGACCATGACTTATACCTTTTCTGTGTCCCTGGACAAAAACTTCAAAGTACAGCTGGATTTCAACTTACTTAATCATCACCGAATCTCCCCTCAATGTTCTTAACCTTTTTCTTTAACTATGGAATCCAGAACTAAATCCAACACTTTCCTAAAAGTTTAACCAGGGGAGCTTTACAAAGGAGGAGAAAAGCTACCATCTTTACCTTCTCTTAACTCTCCTTAAAAACAATGGAACTTTATTCCTGATCCACTTAGGATTTCCCACAGATAGTCACTATGCCATCAATCATTAGGGTCAACAATTTTATTCATTGTTTTCTACATTCAACTGCACAAAAAGAAAAAGATAGAAGTATTTGGTTTAAAATCTCACAGGGTGCAGTGGCACACACCTGTAACCCCAGCAAATTCAGGAGGCTGAGGTGCCGCAGTCTGGCTGGGCACCATTCAGGAGCCACTTGTCAAAAGAAAGGAACTTTATTTTTAGAACCACACACGCCAAACAAAACAGCCTCTCAGGAAAAACCCTCAGAGCCTCAACTGCCACCAGCGGCTTCCCACAAGCCTCTCCCTCCAACACCAGCTTCTCTCCACCTCCCACAATCCTCCTGCTCTTGAGGCCGATTGGCTGGGTCACATGGGCGGAGCCAAAAACGTCCCCCAATGAGCAGCTCCGTGGTCTGAAAGGGCAGGGAAACAGCCCAATGAGCATCACGGCAGAGGAGCCCAATCAGCTAGATGTTGCTGGGGCCGCTGTGAGCCAATCATCAGCCGGCAGCTGGAAGTTTGCTGGGGCCCCTTCGGCTGTGGCTCTCAACACTGAGGCAGGTGGATCGCAAGTTTGAGGGAAGCCTCGGCAACTTAGCAACACTTATTTCAAAATAAGGAAATAAAAAGGGCTGGGATGTTGTTCAGTAGTAAAGCATCCCTGGGCTCAATCTGCAGTACCAAAAAATGAGTTATTAAGAGCATGCCTATCAAATTTGACTTGCCAATTTTTTGGCATGATTAACCTGACTTCAGTAGTAGATTTGTTTAGAGAAAACATGGAGAAAAGTCCAAAAGGTGCTGCCCAGCAGGCCAGAAGAAAGACGTTCTTCCTGAGGTCCTCTGCCAACTCTATTTCCAAAGCCTTTCTTGCCCCTTGGCCCAGCCATAGGACTGCTTCACTCAGTTCCACTTCTGACCACTAGGTGGCACTAGAACTCTGAATTACTGAAGAAATAGAATAAAACAGCTTAACTAGTCTAAACTTTAGGTGATTTGCTGTGAACCTTTAATCAACACCTTCTAAAATAATTCACTTTTTTTTTATTAGTAATCCAAAACATTTTGCCTTTTTTACCATTTATTCCTATGTGCTATGGGGAAGAGCAAGCTAAAAACATGCAGCCTGTTGTTCTTCAGTCGCGTGGTCTCATAGTTGGTTGTAGATTTATTTAGCAGCTTCTCTTTTTGCCACAGCAGCCTCCAACAACACTGGAGGCACACTTGGGCTTTTTGTTAGAATCTTCTGCAAGCTTGAATGGATCTGTGATAATATCCTGTCAAAGGGCAAATCAAAATGAAAGAACAAGTTAGAGAGGTTTTGATGTACCCAACATTTATATTTCCATTTGGCACCATAAAGGCACACTTGAATCTTCTACTTTCAAGGTAAATTTCATTTAAATCTTTGGGGGGTTTTATCCCCTGCCCCCCCCCAACCTGGTTGCTGAGGCTTGGACACAGGACCTCCTTCATGCTAGGCAAGCATTCTACCACTGAGTTATAACTCAACGCTAGGTTGGTTGGTTTGTTTCTCTTTTAATGTTAGTTGGTTTGGGTTTTTTTGAGATAGAGTCTCACTAAATTGCTAAGGCTGGCCTTGAACTCACAGTCCTCCTGCCTCAGCCTCCCAAGTAGCTGGGATTATAGGTAGGTAATTCTAGGAAAAATATGACTGTGGAGAGACAGTGCAACATACTGACTAAACGTGGTGCTGCTGCTTCTAGAACCAGACGTGGGTTCAAATTCGCCACTTTCTAGCTGTGTGACCTTGGTGTAGTAAGTTTATCTTTCTGAGCCTCAGTTCTTCATCTGTAAGATGAGGATAATAAAGGTTATTATAAGGGGCAGGTGACTTCAGCACTCTGAGACCCCCTTTCTTCCCTCTGCATTTATGTAGTGTCTACTGTGTGTAAGGCCCTGTGCAACAGATACTTGTTAATTCTATGTGTGGAGTACCTACTGCCATGAGGACAGTACTAAGGTCAAGTTGTTGAATGTCTTAAATGGCCTTCTGAGGCTGGGCACGGAATTAATGCCTGTAATTCCAGTGATTCAGAAGGATTCCAAGTTCAAGGCCAACCTTGGCAACTTAGTGAGGTCCTCAGCCACTTAGTAAGACCCTGTCTCAAAACAAAAAAATTGGGCTGGGGTTGAGGCTCGGTGGTAGAGCACTTGCCTAGCATGGGTGAGGCACTAGGTTTGATCCTTGGCACCACATAAAAATAAAAACAAATAAAATAAAGGTATTGTGTGTCCATCAACAACTTAAAATAAAAATAGAATAAAAATTTTAAAAAGGGCTGGGTTGTGGCTCAATGGTAGAACACTTGCTTAGCAATTGTGAGGCACTGGGTTAGATTCTCAGCACTGCATATAAATAAATAAAATAAAGGTCCATTGAAAACTAAAAAGAATTTTTTAAATAAATTAAAAAAATTTTAGTTGTAGTTGGACACAATATCTTTATTTTATTTATTTATTATTATGTGGTGCTGAGGATCGAACCCAAGGCCTCACACATGCTAGGCAAGTGCTCTACCACTGAGCCACAACACCAGCCCCGAAATAAAATAAAATTTAAAAAAATAAAAAAGGACTAGAGATGTAGCTCAGTAGTAAAGTGCCCCTGGTTCAATCCCCAGTACAAAAAAAAAAAAAAAAATCTTAGCTAGTTTACATAATAATGGTGTTGTTGGTACAAGACACAAAATGAAGAAATAAACTATAAATAAAATTTTCAGTCCCACAATAATTTATTCACAACTCTTAAACAAAAAGTTGAGAAAACCCCATTTGTTTTTCTGCTTTGTAACTTACTTGATAGCCCAACCTCATCTGGCATTGAAATACTTTGCTGTCTACACCAAATAAAAGTAAAATTCAAAATAAAAAATAAACAACAACAAAAAAAGGTTTTTATGCGGACTAAGTGACATGGTATTTTTTTACTTTTTTTTGTTTATTTATTTTCTGATAGTAGAGATTGAACCTGGGGTGCTCTATCACTGAGCTACATCCCCAGATCTTTTTTTTTTTTTAATTTTGAGACAGAGTCTTGGGAAGATGCCCAGTCTGGCCTGGAACGTGTGATCCTCCTGCACTCCTCCTACCTCAGATTCCAAATCCCTAGGATTACAGGCGTGTACCACTGCGTCCAGCTGATATAGTGTCTTGAACATTCTAATTGCTCCATGAAAATTAGCTCCCCTATGTCACTGCTATCATTACTCATGTTGTTACTGGAATGACTATAACCTGAGGCAATAGTTTATAGCACAAATTCAATTTGTATAATTACAGATGCTACATTTTAGTAACTTTTAATACCAAAATACACTTTATCAGTATTAAAAAAGAAGAAAAGAAAAGGTAAAAAGGTTCTTAAAAAGTCTCCCCTGAGTGAACCCACAGTAAGAGGCAGCACCATTCCTTCCTCCATTGAGGCAACGATGGGGGACAAGTCTACCAGATCCTGGTGCTGGGCAGACACTAGGGTTAATCATCAAAGTCTTCCATAAAAAGATAAGAACGCCCTCCTCCAAGAGCACAAGGTTACATTTCTAGGTCACACAGCTGTTTGATTTTTTAGATCTTCCTCCAGTGTCAATTATTCCCATTTGAAAAACTCGAAACCTGAAATACACCTGGCACAGAAATGACAAGTGCCACATGATGTCACTCTTATGTGGAATCTAAAAAAAAAAAAAAAGATCTTATAGAAGTTGAGAGTGACAGGGTGGTTACAGATGCCCAGGAGAATAGGAGAAACGGAGGGACAGCTATGGGGAAAGGCTGACTATGGATAGTATAGTGGAAGCCCAGGATATTCTGCCGAAATTGGGCATCTGACAAGCCATTTACATCCAGGTGTTTCAAGGACCTGGATAAAAAGCCTTTTTACAACCAGAATTTGTTCCAAATGCCCTTTGAGAATGGCATTTGGAAGGTCCTCTCTTCCCCCTCCTCAGCCCTCCTGTCTCCACGGGATGTTTACAATGTGGATGAGGCTATGCCAACTTGGGAGACTGAACATGACCAGGACAGGGTGAGACCTGTCACAAAGTCTAATAGGAAAAGGGGACAAATAAAAATACGAGAGAAAAGAAATGTAGGGCTGGTTAAGATAACCAGAAAGCAGATGCGGCATGTTTGCTTGGTGCCAGCATCTGCAGAGGAAAGGTAGATAACGTGGCAGTCTTCTAGAAAGATCTTAAGCCTAAACAACAGTTCCAACATTACTTATCTATGGAGGAAGATGAGTAGCTTCTGATCCGGCATTGCTACCATGGGTTGGAATCCCCCTACTCCCTGTGACTAGCAGGGCAGAACAAGGGAAAAACCATCACTGTACCAGATACGGGCACTGACTGTACACTAATCTGTGGTAACCCAGAATGTTTTCCAGGGTCCTAGGTAATTCTTCTAGATCTGGTGTAAAACCATCAGAGTAAAACAAGTATTGCTATACCAAGAAGAGAAGAAGCTCCATGTTTGGGGCAACCTCTCCAGACCCTGAGAGCATTCTTGGGACAGATACTGTATCAGGAAAGACATTACAGACCTCCATGGGGGAATTCTGACTCAGGGATCGGGGAGCAAAGGTGACACTGAGGGGGAAGCCAAGCAGGAGCCTGCTAGCCTTTCTGCCCTGAGGTAGGTACGACACACCAGGCAGTTCAAACTGTCAGGTAGACATGCTGAGACTAGAAAAGAGATAAAAGAATTAGGTTGAGAGTTTACAACCTGTCACAGTGCCTCCACTAGCCCTGTCCACTTGGCTAAAAGCCAGATAAAACTTAAGAGAATGGCTGTCAATTATAGGACATTAAACCAGGTGATACATCTGCCTAAGCTTCAGTGCCCAACATTCCCCCGGTAAAAGAAACAGATGCACCCTGCCTTGCTTCTTTGCACAAAAAGAGACAGAGAGTGGTTGTGTAAACAATAACAACAGTCAACCTTTTCTACCAGAAGTTGCAGGAACCAAACCAGTCAGGAGGCATTAATTTGGGTTTGATAAATGAACAGGTTCCAGTAAGAATATCATCACAGCTCTGGAGGAGAACAAAAAGGGTGTTGTAAAGGTAAATCTGCACCTCCTGGCCCTAATCACAGGGAGTGGGGGAACTCCAACCCCTCTGCTTGAGGGCTACACGGCAAGCGAGAGTGCCATGACACATCATGTGTTTGGGCCCAATTTGGACAGCATGTACTGTGAAATGGGTGCCTTGGTCACTGTCAATCTGGCTCAGGTACCCATACATCACACTTAACTGCTCAAGACCTTTGACAGTGGCAGTGTGATAAGCTCTCCTGCTAGGAAAGGTTTGCCTGAGACCAACAGACCATTTCCTCATTCGCTATTGTGCCAGCCACATTGTAAGGCCTCCATACACCACCCGGCTGTTGGTACAGACAACCAGCAGCCATGGCCCATGAGTGACCACCAGCCATACTGCCCTAATTCTGCCATTAGCTGCTCTGATTTTCTTCTGTCTTAAGCTACATGGTATCAGTGGTATAGCAGCCCAGACAATTGGGTTGCACCTGTTGGATTAATCTATATCCCGGACATTTTAAGATGTGAGATCTTAGGCCTTGTGAGATCATAGGCCTGCTGTGGCCAACTGGGGTGATGAGGCAGTTTCATAGATAATTAGACTTATTGGCATCCACAGCTCATGAACAGTGGGGGTCAGCCTGATAGCAGGTTGAGGCTAATAAAACAGGTCCCTACCCCTTAACACATGGGCTAGTTTGCCCTGAGACTTAAGTTGACTTCAGGATATTGTACATTGCTAGAAATTACTATTCTCAAGAAGGTTTAGTTTCTTTCTAGAGTTGAGACTAGAAACCTACAGGTAACTTTCATCCTCTTTCTTGCCCGAGAGCTCAACTCATGCCACTTGCTGTACAGATGTTATCTAACTGCATTGGCAAGCTTGGTACGGGAGACCTAGAGCCTGCCTGTGGGCTATCCCTACACAGACCTGTATATTCTTACCATACTGGGTAAAGGGAAGGTTTGCACTTTATCTGGTACCATGCCTAGAATCAAATCGGTCTTACATGACCAGACCACCCCTAGGAACACCAGGGATGACCCAGGGTCCTGGATCTCCTGGGGGTAGACAGCCCATTTCTTCATGCATAAATGAATATACAGTACAATCTTCACCAGTTAACAAGGTATCATTGATGCAATGGAATCAGATAGAATCAGTAGAGAATGAGGTCCCCAGCTACCTGCAGGGACAGGAGGAGGACTGTGCAGATAACCTCGAGGCAGAACCTGGAATGTCCACTGCCTCTCCCCTGACAAGTGAAGGTGAACTACTCTTGTGATTCCAGTGTCAAGGGAAGAGGGTATGTGTGTAAGGCTATAAGAGTTGGAGTAAGGGATGAAATGCATGGATTCAGCTTGACAGCTGCCGCCATGAGTCATAACCATCAAGATTGCCCCAGGGTAGCCCTAGTCAGTTTTTTCTACATAGTTTCTTAGCAAAGTACCACGGGACAATACCATTAGAGTGGTACGGTAGAGTTTTACAACAGAACCCTGGGATGTCCCTGACTATTTGCTGCTAGCTTAAGATAAAACAGGTACATTGTAGTTAGGATGAGGTCATTTTTGTCCTAACACATATATATGCTCCTCTTTCTAAACCAAATTTTGAGGATCCACCTCATATTGTTGCTGCTCAAGATCATACCTTCACTCAGTAATTTCCCCAATAAATGGCATTTTGTGCAATTCTGGATCTGTCTGTCTCTCTTTCTTTGGTCCCACAGAACCATGGGGCCCGTCCTTATATAGAGACTAGGTTGTTCCATAACAGGACTGTAAAAGACTATTTATGAGGTAACAAAACAGGGAGGAAAAACATACAAGAGATACTTGTACAATGCTGTACACTCAAAGTATTCAAAATTACTACAAAATACTAGCAACAAGAGCTGGGAATGGAGCTCAGTAGAGCACTTGCCTAGCATGCAGGAGGCCTTGGGTTCCATACACAGCACTGTAAAATAAATAAATAAATAAATAAAAGCAACAGAAAAGAAAAATTCATAGAAAAAGATTGCAGAATTTCTGAGGCCAGAGGATAGAACACATGGGAGAACAACAAAAGAATTCTGCAAAAGATTCTGGTCAGAACTCAAATACTTAGAACACAGGTCTAAGCAACCAAGATTATTTCTGTATACAATCCATAATTATGCCTGCTGTTTCTTGGGTATGTACTCTGTGCCAGGCACTGGGAGAGGCATTTCACATGCTTATTTCATTTGTTCCTCATGACCTGAGGGAAGAAGTTATTACTTCCCTAATACACATAAAGTTTGAGGAGGTTAGGTCACTTATCAAGATCAGAGCTGAGTGGCAGAATAGCATTTATACTTAGGAGTCCAAGGCTTGTGTGCTTGACTGCCATGCTATGCTACCATCCTGCCCCAGCAACAACAGAATCTCATTTCCTTGGACTTCCAAGGTTCAGTGCCTTGAGGTGTATTACTACTGTTAGGACCTGGTGACTGCTGGGAGCAGCCCTGGCAGATAAAAGCAAGCTTGTAATCCATTACTAAGCCTATTCTAAACAAAACAATATTACAAATGAATGAAGGAACAGTAAAATAATTATAAGAGCATGAATGGGAGAAAAGTAAAAATATATGAGGGGGAAAGAAAGGGACACTTGTATCTGCCACAACTACTTATCTGCCTTCTTCATAGAGTAGTTGTGAGAGATTACTTGGCATAAGTTGTGATAAAATACTTTAGAAAATACTATATCAATAAAGCAGTTACTAGAATAATTCTAAATATAAAGCTAAAATATTTTAGAAAATAATCTTTTTTTGTGTGTGTGTATGTATGTATGTAATAGGGATTGAACCCAGGGGTGCTCTACAACTGAGCTACCTCCCCAGGCTCCCCTCCAACACTTTTTGAGACAGTCTCATTAAGTTTCCCTGTCTGGCCTTGAACTTGCAATCCTCCTGACTTAGCCTCTGGAGTCACAAAGATCACAGGCAAGTGCCGCCAAAGCTCAGCTTCATTTTAAAATACTACTGTCCTAAATACACATTTAAGAAATTAGGATACAGTGGAGAAATGATGATTATTCAATAAATAAGAAAAGTTGAACTAGCTAATATCAGGGAAAAAATTTGGGGGGACAGGATAAAGGATATATTATTGAGTGTGACTGCAGAGGGGCAACACAGTGGAAGCCCTTCTGAGTGCAGGGCCTGCCACTTGTCCAAGGGACCACAATTGGGAGTATATTTGATCCCATAGCCATTGGAGATGAGCTACTTCTCAGCCATCAAATTCATCCACATTAAACTGGGTAAAACCCTAATTCTTTGAGATGTATATTATCTGGGAAACTTGATCTTGGACCTACACAGAACCTCAATTACATATTCTTTGTTCTGCAACTTGGTATGAATGGACATGATGACTACTAGTCCATGTTAACCTTGCCTGTTGTCCCCTGGGACTTCACAAAGCACTTCACATACTCGAATGGGGCCTAGACTGGGGACAGTATGAGATCAGACATATGGACATTCACTTGGAAAGCACTGTTTCCAAATTCCCTTAGAGTAACGCATGCAAGTAACAGGTTGCATATATATTATCATCCCACCTCAATATTTATGTTAAAATAAATTCCAAAAAGGATTTAAAAATTTAAATGTGAGCCAGGCCTGGTGGCGCACATCTCTAATCCCAGCTACTCAGGAGGCTGGGGCAGGAGGGTCACAAGTTTGAGGTCAGCCAGGGAAAGTTGGTGAGACCCTGTCTCAAAAATAAAGAAATAAAAAGACTGGGGATGTAGCTAAGAGGTAGAATGCTCCTGAGTTCAATTTCCAATACCACAAAAAAATGTTAAGTTAAATTGTGAAAACAATAAACTTCTGATCTTAGATTTGGCAATGGATTCTTAGATATGACACCAAAAGCACAAGCAACAAAAGAAAAAATAGATAAACTGGAGTTCATCAAAATTAAAATACTATTTATTTATTTATTTGGTACTGAGTATTGAACTTAGGGGTGCTTTACCACAGAGTTACATCTCCAGTTCTTTTTTTTTTTTTTTTTTTTTTTTTGTGGTGCTAGGGATCAAACCCAGGGCCTTGTGCATGCGAGGTAAGCACTCTACCAACTGAGCTATATCCCCAGCCCCTCCATTTCTTTTTATTTATTTATTTATTTTTTTTGATACAAGGTCTCGCTAAGTTGCTGAGGCTGGCTTTGAACTTGTGATCCTCCTGCCTCAGACTCCCAAGCCACTAGAATTACAGGTATATGCCACTGGGCCCAGCTGTATGATGATTTTTTAAAATGGTTCTCTGAGGTAGGGAACTGAAAGTCACACCAACCTTTGACTCTAACACAAAACAGCCTCCAGATGCTGGCAACTTGTCTCCAATTGGTCTGAAGAGAAAATCTTGAGCAAATCGTGAATTCTTCAAGACAGCTGCTGTGTCTTCATCTACTTCAACAATTTCACCTTCCTAAAGAGCAGCATAAAACAAATATTTGTCTCATTAGAAGGAAAATGCCCAGAAGTTTTACTAATGATTGTATTTTAGGATTAAAAGACCACACCATACCTTCTGATGTAGCTTTCTCTCATGTTCAGACCCTGCTACTAATTTCATGTGTATTCATAGATGAAACTGAACAGTGTCATAATTAATCTTTCTTTGGTGACAGTGCTAAAGAAGGACATTTATTGTTCCAGTATCTCAGACAGATGTAGAAATCACTGCTGAATGTCACTGAATTTATTACTAAAGGATGGGCTTTGGATGAGTGGTTTTTTTTTTTTTTTTTTAAATATTTATTTATTTTTTTTAGTTTTAGGCAGACACAACATCTTTGTTTGTATGTGGTGTTGAGGGTCGAACCCGGGCCGAACGCATGCCAGGCGAGCGCGCTACCGCTTGAGCCACATCCCAGCCCGGATGAGTGGTTTTTAAATAGTATTTCCTTGAGTCCCAGAGTGCCTGGGAGGTATGGGTTATGTAAAGCAATGCCTGACACATGGTATTTTTTTAAACAATTTACTTTTATATATATATACATATATATATATATATGTGTGTGTGTGTGTGTGTGTATGTATGTGTGTGTGTGTGTGTGTGTATATATATATATATACACACACACACACACACACACACACATATATACATACCTTTATTTTATTTATTTTTATGTGGTGCTGAGGATCAAATCCACGGCCTTGCACGTGCTAGACAAGTGCTCTACCGCTAGCCACAACCTCAGCCCCTGATACATGGTATTTTAAAGGAGATTTTTTTTTTAAATGCTATTAAAATGTTGTTTTGAAAGCCCCTAGAGCAGATAATGACCTCAAAGTCCTTTCCACTTTGCTATGCGACTCCAAGGGACCTGACTGTACACCAAGTAGCACTTGAAGCAACACTGAGGGTTCCACTCCACCAGTGTGTAATAATCATGAAGATAAGATTTGGATCAAAAACTCAGAAGATGAAGACAGTTAAGTCCTTCTATCTTTGGAACAAATAATGGCTGCACCTTATTTACTGATATTTCAGTATATATGTACCAGGTATTTTGCTATATGATTATTAATCTCTACAGAAACTTAGCAAAATTGGTTATTATTATTCCTACTTTGTAGTAGAGCAAACTGCTCTATTATAATTTTGGTGACTTATTCTAGTTTACCCAAATAATAAATATCAGAGGCAGAATTTGAACCCAGGTATCTGATTCCAAAGTCAATACTTTTCCATCTTGAGAAAACAAAGTCTACCCTACAAAGAGTAAATTGTGTTATCATTAAACTCTAAAACTCTTGAGTTCCATGATGCAGTTAAAACTGCCAGGCACAGTGGTGCATTCCTGTAATCCTAGTGGCTCAGGAGACTGAGACAGGAGGATCGCAAGGTCAAAGCCAGCCTCAGCAATTCAGTGAGGTGCTAAGCAACTCAGTGAGGCCCTGTCTCTAAATAAAATTCAAAATAGGGCTGGGGATGTGGCTCAGTGGTCAAGTGCCCCTGAGTTCAACCCCTAGTACCAAAAACAAACAAACAACAACAAAAAAACCCTGAAATACTGTTATGTAGTGCTTCTTTTCTTTTCCATCTCACTTCTCTATATGAAAATTTTTTCTTTTCCTTTTTTTTTTTTTTTCTTTTTTGGCACTTGGGTTTGAACCCAAGGGCATTTTATCACTAAGCTACATCCCCAGTAATTTTGATTTTTTTAATTTGGACAGGGTCTCATCTTGACTCAGGTAATTTCATTCAGTGTACTTACACACATCTGGGTGTATAGCCTACTACACATCTAGGCTATGTGCTGTGTAGGTGTATATACACATAATACATATACTCATTGCTCCCAGGGCCATGATGAATGAAACAATACAAGATTAAATCAAGCACAAAATAAAATAAAATCAAAAGAGTAAATAATGAGATATATGCACAAGTTACTGGCATAATGCAACATATTCTTTTACAATAAACTTTTTTTCTTTAAGAAGTATACTTTAAAATATCAATAAAAGGGCTAGGGATATGGCTCAGTGGTAAAGTGCTTTCCTAACATGCTAAAGGTCCTGGGTTCAATCTCTAGCACTGAAACAAAATTTTTTTTCAATAAAAAGTAAAATATAGTAAATATGTGAACCAGTAATATCATCACCATTTATCATCATTATCAAATATTATGTTCTATACATAATTATATTTTCTATACTTTTACAGGACTGGCAGAAGAGTAGGTTTGTTTATATACACAACAGGAGAAACATATGAGTAATATGTTGTGCTATGACTTTATGATTGCTACATTGTCTCTAGGTGACAGGAATTTTTTACCTACCTGCCCTAGTTATAATCTTATGGGACCATTGTTATATTTACAGTCTGTTCTTGACTGAAACATTGTTACACAGCACATGACCACATGGGTATATGTACATATATATACATACAGATGTACAGCTATTTGTACAAACAGCTGAAGCAAACATATGACAAAATGTTCTCAGTTGCTGAAATAGGTAGTGGGTATATAGGTATTCACTGAATTTTTTAATTTTTTTTATTTTTCTGTATTTAAGAACATTTTTTATAACAAATATAGGGAAAGTACTTTTTGACTTCACTTACAAACAGCCAGGAGCTAAAGAGGCTGAAGTAGGAATATCCCAAGTTTGAAGCCAGCCTCAGCAACTTAGTGAGACTTTAAGTAACTCAGAAAGACCTGTCTCTAAATAAAATATTTATAAAGGACTGGGAATGTGGCTTAGTGGTTAAGCACCCCTGGATTTAATCCCTAGTACAAAAAAAAAAAAAAAACCAAAGCTATAAAAGTAAGACATAATGTAAGGCCAAGAAAACGTGCCTGCCTTTGGGGCTGGGGATGTGGCTCAAGTGGTAGCACACTCGCCTGGCATGTGTGCGGCCCGGGTTCGATCCTCAGTACCACATACAAACAAAGATGTTGTGTCAGCCGAAAACTGAAAAATAAATATTNTAATTAAAAAAAAAAAAAAAAAAAAGAAAACGTGCCTGAAGCAAAAGTAAGAGTAGAAAGACTGCCAGAGGCCGTGGACATCTTCCTTCCTCCTGCAGTGCTAGGGTTTGACACAAGATCTCTCACATGCTAGACAAGAAGCACTCTACCACTGACCTACCTGCCCCAGTACCATGTGTGTTTTTATTTACCTTAAATGTGAAATTTGCATCAAATATTAATTGTTTTTCATGTCCTGTGATTCCTCCATTGTAAACAGTTTGGCATCTTTCAGTTGGTCCAGTGTTAGGGAGTTTGAAGAGGCGAAATGTGGCCGAAACAAAACGACAATCACCTAGAAAGAGATACCCATGGTTCACCTCCAGCACTCCAACAGCATTATTTTGCTCAGCACATGAGGATAGAACATTTCATAAAGATGATATTCTTCTTTGCATTCTGCCAACTACCTTTCTGAGCACTTCATTCTACTTATTGAATGACTTCAAAATGATTTATTAAATATCAAATTTTTGGAGGGGGTGGACATTATTCAGGAGACATGATAGACGTTTCCAGATGACAAAGTCTCCCCTGGGAGAATCACTCAGTAGACAGTAATAACCAAATTTAAACCATTCAGGCTGCAATTATAATAGTCCCTTCTGTTTTTCCTTACCAATGATTCTTTCAAGTTCCTTGTTTTGAATTGTAATGAGATTGGCAGTGACTAAACGTGGAGGGCAGAATCCAATCTTTTGGGCAAGGAAGAAAAGATCCTTCCAGTACAAAGCACCACCTAGGCACTCACCTTAAAAAAATACATATTAATCAATTCATAAAGCAGTAATGAAGAAACTAATACTCATACAATTACTTATGACATAATATTAGTTAAAACCTAAGGCCTAGAAACAGAAACTAAGATAAACATCCTCCAAGGCTTAGAAATTCCTGATTAAAACTGCATATTGTTGTCAGGCGCAGTGGCGCACACCTGCAATCCCAGTGACTCAAGTGGCTGAGGTAGAGTATCACAAGTTCAAGGTCAACTTCAGCAACTTATAGTGAGACCCTGTCTCAAGTCTGGAGACATGGCTCAGTGGTAGAACCCACACTGCCTGGTACGCTCCCCAGAACCACAAAAACAAAACAAAAAAATAAAAACAACTTTTAATTTCATAGACTAACCACAAAAATGCATTAATATTTTCAACTTCCAGAGACTCCATTAAAGTGACAATAAAGGCGTAAGCAATATAACAGTGATGAGAACATTAAGGGGACTTAGGGGGCATGGACTCTGTCTGGTTGCCTTCATTTCCACACTGTATTTTTCCAAGTATTTTTCACATTCTTTACCCCATTTAATCTTCATAACAGCCAGATTGTATCATTATTTACATTTTACAGTTTGAAAAGCAACAACTTTAGAGATTAATTAATGCCCAAGATCACATCCCTTTTGAGTGGCAAAGGAAAAGAACGGAACCTCAGCCTCCTGGCCTTACTCCAACTGATCTCACATCAGATACCCTCCTTCTGGAAGGAGGGATCTCTGTACATAATCGTCTACCTTAAAACAAAACAACCAAGAACACCTACCCCATAAAACTTTGTGTGTCTTGATTTCTTCTGGCAATTCAAGGCTAGCATAGACGTCACTGAAATATAGCTCCCCACCGTGCTGAAACACAGCAGTGTTAGTCCAAGCAAGGTTAAAGATTAAATTGATCCCAGATAACGAGAAAATGGATGAGGGCACAAGATCAATTTCAAAAACCCACGCAAGTGTTTGAGCTGACCACGCTGACCCTTTGTGAACAAATAACAGCTGCTTCCCTCACTGCAATCAATAACCAAAATCTTTTTTTTCAGTGCCCTATCCAACAGGCAATAAAATCACTTTGAACAAGTGTCTTCCTTCCTTTAAGTGCCTTTCTCTTAAAGATGCTTGGATTGCCTCGATTTTTAACCAATCCGAACAAATACAGGCCCAGGTGGTTGTAAAACTAACAGAAGATTTAACAGCATTCATAGATTCTCAGCCATTAACAATTATATAACTTTTTGTAATGTTATTATTATACATTATATTTTTAAAATATTAGGCTGGGGGTATAGCTCAGTAATAGAGTGCTTGCCAGTCATGCATAACACCCTGGGGTCAATTTCCAGTGCAAAAAAAAAAAAAAAAGTTGTTCTTCTAATCCAAGACAAATGAGTGATCCAGAACTTATGAATTTATTTAGCTGATTTCAAAAGCAT
The DNA here is from genome assembly GCF_001458135.2 of Marmota marmota marmota. Taxonomy (NCBI): domain Eukaryota; kingdom Metazoa; phylum Chordata; class Mammalia; order Rodentia; family Sciuridae; genus Marmota; species Marmota marmota. Next base: position 8,187,536 of record NW_025999999.1, on the reverse strand, counting down.
AGAGGTACCAAGAGCAGTGGTGCACACCTGTAATCCCAGCAGCTTGGGAGGCTAACGCAGGAGGATAGTGAGTTCAAAGCCAGCCTCAGCAAAAGCAAGGCACTAAACAACTCAGTGAGACCCTGTCTCTAAATAAAATAAAAAAATAGGGCTGGGGATGTGGCTTAGTGTTCAAGTGCTCCTGAGTTCAATTCCCACTATCCAAAAAAAAAAAAGTATAGAGGTCTATATTCTATAAAGTTTACCTTTTACTAAGCACATGTTGGTGAAGATAGCTGGTATATAAAATGGCACACTAACAAAGACATTGTGAGATCATTTCTACCTATTTTCATTTGAGCTGTATTATAGTATTATATTTTAATTTCTCTAAACTAAAACTAAAAATCTCAATTTTTTAAAAGGCCTGGGACGTAACCCAAGGCCACATGCATGCCGAGCAAGTGCTCTACACTGACCTAAATCCCAGCACCCCCCAAATCTCAGAAGTTTGTGTCTTTTAGCACAAAGACCCATCTCATGACACACAGACTTGATATCTTATGCAAACTGAGAGGGAAAAGAAGCTGCATCTAGGGGGTTTTGCCACTCTACATTTTTGCCACCCTTTTTAAATGTGGCGAATATGTTTAAAGAGATTGAGCCCTCAGTTTGAGGAGGAAAGAACAGGACTGATTCCATCAGCACTCAATGATGTTTGAAGATCATTTATGTCACCCCTCCCCTCACCTTCAGGACTCGATACACTTCCTGCAGCACTTGTTCTTTATCAGGCACAAGGTTAATAACACAATTGGATCTGAAAAAAGAAAAGATGTTAAAAGGACTCAAATCTTTTATGTTCCTAAAGGTGGTTCCCATTTTGTCAAAACTACACCATTCTTCTGAATGCCCCCCTCCTCTCTTTCCTGCACTCAACTTTTTTTGCAAGGTAAGGGAGATAGGGAGTGTTTAAAATTCCAACTGTTATCAAGTAAGAATGTACAGAAAAAAATAGGAGGCACTGCTGGGTGAGTGGCACACGCGTATAATCCCAGCAATTTGGGAGACTGAAGCAGGAGGACTGCAAATTCAAGGCCAGCCTCAGCAACGTAAAAGACCCTGTCTCAAAATAAAAAATATAAAAGGGCTGGGGATGTGACTCAGTGGTTAAGTGCCCCTGGGTTCAATCTCTGGTATGTATAAATACATAAATATGGCTGGGGATGTGGTTCAGTGGTAGAATGTGCCTCTGTTCAATCCCTAGCTACAACACACACACCAAAAAAAAAAAAAAAGAGAGAGAGAGAGGAAAAAAAGGAGGCAGGGTTCTTATTTGTTTTTCCCTAATGCTAAACAAGCAACAAGATGAAACCTGGGACCAACATTTGTTAAGCCACAAGTGAATAAACTAAGTTCCTTGAAGGCAGTTCTCCTAATGCTGTCACTTAGGTATGATTTGACAACAACTCAGAGGAAAACAAGAAAACACAGAACCCTATAATTTGCCATCAAAATACTACGGTCATGAGCCATATAACATTTTGGGGGATGGATAGACTACATACATTTAATATGATGGTGGTCTCATAAGGTTATAATTGAACTGAAAATTCCTATTGCCTAGTGACATTGTAGCATAGTAACATAGCACAACACACTACTGGTGTGTTTGTGGTAATGCTAGTATCAAACCTACTGCACTCATATAAAAATAGAGCACAAACAATTGTATATAGTGCGTGGTACGTGATAATAATAATGAACAACAGTGTTATTGGTTTATGTATTTACTATACTATTGATCATTAGCATATACTCTTACTTAACAAAGAAGACGTTTACTATTAAATGGTATGCCACATTACCCCAGCAGCAGCCTCATACTTCTCCTCTGTACCCTATCTCCATCACATCATTTTTTCATATGCTGGATTTCATCTCATGTTGCTTTGTTCATCTTGGCCCCAGGGGCAATAGGCTATTCACACAATGAGGAAATTGCCTACAGTGCATTTTTCAGAATGTGTTCTGTCATTAAGAAGCCCATGACTCTACTAAAGATAGTAGGTCAGTGTGTGTTGTATGAGCAGATTTGGTCCAGCTGATCTTTTAGGCTCACTGGATTATGGTTTGGTTTAAAGTAAATTATCTTGAGCTAGTGCGTTCTGCTGCCAATGGACCATGAGCAACTCAGATTAGTTCCTTTCCTTAATGAGGTTATGCTAAGTTTAGTTTTGTGCCCTAAGTGAGAGTCAGTTCAGCAAAAAGTGGTGGCATTTGTGTGTTCTACAGGAAATAGGCTTTACTCATAACTGTAAGGATATAGGCCTACATAACAATATCGTAACTCTCATTCTGAATTCCAGCTTCTGCCAACTTCTCAATGTAGCCATGAATAAAAGTCACATTGGATGTCTGGAAGCCATATTTTTCCATGTGATAGTCAAGGTATTTTTTAGCCACTTCTACCTAAAGAAAGAAAAATATAGATTTCATAATCAACATTTAAAAAAATAGCACATTTTCTCTAAAATTTTACTATTACTAGTGAAATACACTTTCCCAAGAAGTATATTTCTTTCTTCTTTTTTTTTTGTGGGAGGGGCTTTATTTTTTAAATTTGTTCTTCTTAGGTGTACATGACAGTAGAGTGTATTTTGACATTATATATACATGGAGTATAATATTCTAATTAGGATCCCATTCTTGTGGTTGAACACGAAGTGGAGTTACATTGGTCTTTTATTCATATATGGGCATAGGAAAGTTCTGTCCTATTCTTACTACTGTCTTTCCTATTCCCATACCCCCTCCCTTCTCTTCATTCCCCTTTGTCTAATCCAATTAATTTCTATTCTTCCTCCCCAGTATATTTCTTGTATTCTTAGATAAGTATGCAAGATTCCTATGGACCTTGAAGGATATGCTACATACTAGCACATAAACTCTCAGTTACATGGGTCTTGCTTGAATAACCCCTTCATTCAATGATAATCTTTCAAGTCAGTTTGCAGAAGGAAAGAAAAGATGAAAAACTTCATTGGGTCATTATGATATTCATATATCAGATCAAATCTCTGGCTTTGTAAATTCTCTCAGAAGAGCCGCTAATGGTCAAAGTCCTCAGCCTCCAGGACAAGAGGCACTAAAGGCACAATTGATCATTGCTAAATAGCCACCTTTTAAAATTATCCCTAGAGTTATAAAGGAACCAACTTCATCCCTCCAAGAATGCACCGGAAAATTCTTTCCTCCTTGTCCTCCAAATCTTTGCCTTACCTGGCCTTCAGTCATGTCTATGCCTGTGACGTGGCCCTTCTCACCAACCAGTTGGCTAAGTGCATAGCAATCTCTGCCACTTCCACTACCCAAATCCAAAATCCAGCAGTTTTCCAGACACTCAGGGATGACCAGACCACAGCCATAATACCTGAGAAATGGAAACTACAGGTTTTTTTCCCATAGACTACTAGAAGATATGAAAACACTAAATCTTACACCTTCCTCTTTTTCTTCTTTTCTCTTATCTCTCATTCATATTTCTATTTAGTTGTTTAGTCTCCCCCTCTAAATTGGAAGCTGCAAGAAGGCTGGGACCACATCTGCTTTCCCACAGTATTTTTGGGCACTGTGCTAGGTATTACAATTTAAATAAACCATCTAAAATATTTGCTGAATAAACACATTTGGAGCCAGGTGCTGTGGTGCACACCGGTAATCCCAGCTACTCAGGAGGCTGAGGCAGGAGAATCCCAAGTTCAAGGACAGCCTCAGCAACTTAGCAAGATAATGTCCCAAAACTAAAATTTTAAAAAAGGGTAGAGCTCAGTAGTACAGCACTTGCCTAATATATATGCCAGGTCCTGGGTTCAATCCCCAGCACCACAAAAGAATAATATTTGGACATTAGCTGCTTAGCATCTAATTCAGGCCCAGGACTGAGCTAATTTTTGAGAAAAAAATTCTGTCCCCCAGGTGTATTTACTCTAATTTGGAAGGTGAAACATAAGCACAGAAAACATTTTTCATTAATTGACAAAATAAGTGTCACAGGAGTGAGTGCCATAGCAGTTTGGGAAGAAGGTGCTCAAGGATTAGAGGCTTCCTAAAGTGGGTAGGACATTAGTGAGGTGCTGGAGGGCTAGAGCTGGGAAGATGGAAAGAAAAAGGAAGGCTCTCCACATTGATAACTGCTCTCTGGCCAGGCAGTGCTGATGGCGGTGAGAAAGGAACGGTCAGAGGGAGCCAAAGCCAGTTAGGAAGGGAGGGCCATACTATGGACAGTCTTGAAGGTCAGGTTCCAGGAATATGACTGTCCTGTAATGGGAAGGGAGGGAGGGGAGTCTTTGGAGGTTCTTAAGCAGAGCAGTTAAGATGATCAGTGCTGAACTTTGGGAGGCTTACAATAGACAAGACAAGCAGGGTGACCTGGCGGAGATGGCTTAATTCCTTAATGCCTGGCATCACTATCTTTTGGGAAAGCTACAGTCTGGAGGCTTCATGTGTCAGGGAATTCTACCTTAAGGTAACTTCTTCGTGCACATTCTGCAGGGCTTCCCTGATGTGCTTGGGTACAGGCCTGGCCACGGTGACGCAGGCATTAGTCCGGAGGTCCTTCGATGTCTTCAGCACCTGCCCGTAGTAGTTCTAACCCAGGGTGGAGATGGGTGAGGCGGGGAAAGGGTGTCTGCAGGAGAGGGCTCCACCAACAACCCCTACCCTCCCTCCCAGGCCTGGCTGACCTTTGCCCCCTGGCAAAGCTCTAAGCCTGGGCTTTGCGCTCCTAGGGGGCAGGAGTAGGCCTCGCGGGCTTCCAAAGGCCAGGGCTCTTGCCTAGCGGAGTCCCTGCGGGCCCTTCCTGGCCCTACAGCTCCCACCTGCACGTCCTTCCAGATGTCGACCTTCTGGCTCTCAGCGTCGCGGGGGGCGGCCACTGCCAAGGGAGGAAAGGGAGCTGGAAGAGCGAAGGTGGGGGGCGGGCTCGGGCGGGGGCGACTGG
>NW_025999999.1:8107246-8182122 GCF_001458135.2 Marmota marmota marmota | reverse complement strand
AGGGCCGGGACCTGCGCTCGCCAGCTCGGCCCCGGCACAAGGCCCCGCCCTGGCGCCGCCAGCGGGATCGCGACCCAACCCCGGACGCCGGCGGGAACCTGGCGGGAAAGCACCCCACCGCCCCCTGCCCTGCGCCGCTGTCCTCGCGTCGCCTCCCAGGCCTGCTGGAGCCAGTCCCTGAGGTTGCCTTTGGTGGTTACAGCATGTGCTGTATGCTCCGCTGTGATTTTTCATTTACATGAGCACATATGCTGCCTTCATCGAATACCCACAGAGACAGAGAACGATTCCATCTCCTTTGGGAATGAAATGGCCTTTCCACAATCCGTTTTTTAAGTCAGGTTTATTGAGATAAAATTTACACTCAACCAAATTCACCTTTCTTCAGCGTACAGTTCTATGAATTCTGACAAACCTGTACATCACTGTCACCAAGGTTAAAAGTTCTCATACCAGTTTCTCTGTGCCCCTTTGTAGTAAATTCCCTCCTCTCACCCTCAGCTCCTAAACCACCACAGATCTGTTCCCCTCCCTATAGGACATTTTCCAGATGTCCTGTAGATGGAATCACACAGTATGTAGCCATTCTTAATTTATTCTGAGCTGTATTTAGGAAAGCAATTTTGGTTAAGTTCATTTTCACCTATAGTAATTTTTGGTCGGTTCACATGTGTTTTCCGGGTATTGCCGACCATTATATTTATATATCTCATTTCCTTTTGTGGTTGCAACAAGCATTTCCATCATCAGGACGGTATGGAGGCAGGGAGGTCCAAGTGAAAGGGTACCTTTGTAAAAAAGTAGACTCTTGCTAAATTACATTCACTTTTTAGTCTCATTTGCCAGTACATAAAAGGTTTGTTAAAATTCAGCTAGTAAATTTTCATTTTTGCTGGAGCTGGGGATTGAACTCAGGACCTTGCACAAGCTAGGCAAATGCTACACCTCCAGCCCTTTACAACTACTAAATTCATAAAAGGAACATCTATATAGGTATCACTTTCTAGAAATTACGTAATGGTGGAAACAGTCCTCAATAATTAGTTTTCAAAATATTCTCTCCATAGAATGAGTTCCTTTAGAAAAGCAGTTACTTTCTCACTCCTTGTTAAAAATAGAAGCTTTTAGTGGGCTGTGGTGGCACACACCTATAATCCCAGCAGCTGGGGAGGCTGAGGCGGGAGAATTGCAAGTTCAAAGCCAGCCTTAGCAACCAGTGAGGCCCTAAGCAATTTAGGGAGATCTTATCTCAAAATAAAATATGTTTAAAAACGACTGGGGATGTTGTTCAGTGGTTAAGTGCCCTGGGTTCAATCCCTGTTACAAAAAAAAAAAAAAAGAAGAAGAAGAAGAAGAAGAAGCAGCTTTTTCTTATAGGAAAAGATTAATTAACAGGAAGGAGGTTAAAGAGAGGGCTCTATCGTTTTCAGTTGGGCTTGCTTTATTATATTATCTTCAGTCTGTGGTTTAGTCTTTCTTCATTTTATAAGAACCATTTGATAATATTTAACCACACACAGATAATGCAGTTAAGCAAACTACCACAAACTTAAAATGAGTTATTCCCACTTTTCCCTCAGGGTATCTGGTGTGTTGAGCTGATTTTGGACCAGATTGAGACTGTCAGCCATTCTGATTGGTCAGTACCTCATCAACAGGTTTGTTTTTGTTTTTCTTCTATTTTTTGTAATGCTGGAGATCAAATTCAGGGTCATGCACATACTAGGCAAGTGCTCTACCACTGAGTTACATCCCACAACCCTTGTTTCATTCTTTCTTTCTTTCTTTCTTTATTTTGGGGAGTGGGTACTGAGGATTGAACTCAGGGACACTCAACCACTGAGCCACATCCCCAGCCCTATTTTTGTATTTTATTTAGAGACAGGGTCTCACTGAGTTGCTTAGTGCCTCCCTGTTGCTGAGGCTAGTTTTGAACCTGTGATCCTCCTGTCTCAGCCTCCCAAGCCACATTCTTTATTTTTTTTTAATACCCCTAATAAATGGCAGATATGCTAATTATCTGTATAGTACCTAAACTAAATTATTTGTATACTACATAAACTAAATCTCATATTAAGCCCTATGTAAATATTACCACAGTTAATTTTTTAAAAATATTTTTTAGTTATAGATGGACACAATATCTTTATTTTGTTTATTTATTTTTATGTGGTGCTGAGGATCGAACCCAGTGCCTCCTATGTGTGAGGCAGGCGTTCTGCCGATGAGCCACAGCCCCAGCCCCAAAAGCTAATTTTTTATCCTTTATTTTTGGTACTGAGTATTCAACCGAGGGATGCTTTACCACTGAGCTACATCCCCAGTCCTTTTTTTTTTTTTTAATTTGAGACAGAGTCACTAAATTGTTGAGGCTGGCCTTGAACTTGGAATCCTCCTGCTTCAGCCTCCTGAGTCCCTGGAATTATAGCTCTGTGCTGCCACACCTGGCACAAAAACTAATTTAAAAAACGATAATTGCCAGGTGAGGTGGTACATGCCTGTAATCCCAGAGGCTAGGGAGGCTAAGGTAGGAGAAGTGCGAGTTCAAAGCCAGCCTCAGCAAGGCGCTAAGCAACTCAGGGAGATCCTGTCTCTAAATAAAATACAAAATAGGACTGGGGATGAGGCTCAGTGGTTGAGTGCCCATGAGTTTAATACTGGGTACCAATAAATAAATAAATAATAAACAGGGAGGCTGAGGTGGGAAGATTATAATGTGTGGCCAGACTCTAAGCAACTTAGGGAGATGCTCAGCAAGTTAGCAAAACCCTGTCTCAAAATAAAAAATAAAAAGGACTGGGGATGTAACTCAGTGGTAAAGCACTCCTATGTTCAATCCCCAGTACCAAAATATATATATGTATGGGTGTGTATATATATATATATATATGTGTGTGTGTGTGTGTGTGTGTATATTTACGTATGTATACACACACATATGTATATATATATTTTTTCATCTTTTCTTCTCTTACCTCCAAGGATGGCCTTGTGCACCTTAGAAACTACTGGTCTGAAAATTCCAAGAATGGCCCAGAAAGGCAGATTTTTGTTTTGGTACATAGACTCATCTTTCAAGAAGTAGAGCTTTCCAAAATGGCCAGCATCCCTGAGTAAAGGATTTCTCAAACACTGGAAGCATTAAGCAGAAGCTGGATGAGCAGCAGAATGTTTGCCCCTACAAATTGCAGCAGCAAGGACAGATAGATTAGAGTCAGTTACTTCTAACATCCTTTCCTTTTGAACAAGTTTTTTATTATGTTAAAGACAAGACACGACAGATAACATGCTTATTTCTACTTATAAGAAAAGTAACAAGTAACAGAAGCTAGGCTAGTGGTCAAAAGACCTTCATCAAGCTAATGACCTTGGATAAATCATTTCGTCTCCCTGGGGGTGTTTTTCATTTGCAAAACATTACCAGAATGTAACAGTTTTATAGTCCCTTACATCTCTAATTTTCTGAGGTTCTGTGATTCTTTCTTCTTCACCAAATATTATGTTTGTTCTTAGGTTTTAAAACATGCTCTTTTTTGGGCTGGGGCTATAGCTCAGTGGTAGAGTGCTTGCCTAGCAGGTGCGAGGCCCTGGGTTTGATCCTCAGCACCACATAAAAATAAATACATAAAATAAAGGTATTGTGTCCAACTACAACTAAAAAATAAAAATAAAAATAAAATAAAATAAAGGTATAGTGTCCATCTACAACTAAAAAAGATGCTCTTTTAGAATTTTTTTTCATTTAGTTTCATTTGAGATAGTTGAATTTTAAGTGCCTTTTCAGTATACATTACACTGATAAAGATTTTATTATTTCTTATTAGTGTAATGTGTTTGGTAACTGTTATATCAACTTTGTACTTCTGGAATTGCTTGAATAATTCTTCAAAATTTCTTTATTCAATTATTTTAAAGATTTTAAAAGGATTTTACACCAATATAAATAAATAAAAATCTCCTAAATTTTCTTACTTTATCTGCTTTTTATTTCTTTAATTAAAAATCAAAATCATGGCGTGGGGTTGTGGCTTAGTGGTAGAGCACTTGCCTAGCATGTGTGAGGTACTAGGTTCGATTCTCAGAACTGCATACAAATCTGCATACAAATAAATGAATAAAGTAAAGGTTCATCAACATCTAAAAAAAAAATTTTTAAGTAAAAATCATATTTACTTCAGCATGTAAATTGGTATCTTAACTGTTATTTTTATTTTTATTTTTTTTAGGGAGGGAGGGAGGGAGAGAGAGAGAGAATTTTTNCGCCGAAAACTAAAAAATAAATATTAAAAAAATTCTCTCTCTCTCTCTCTCTCTCATCTCTCTCTCTCTTTAAAAAAAATAAAAAAAATTAAAAAAAAATAAAAATAAAAATAAATATATCCTATTCAACTATAAATTTACCAATTTGTACTTTTATGGTTGAGCTGACACTTTAACAATTTGATCCATAACAACTTCTTAATAATTGTTTTATAATTTTTTCTAAATCTTTGTCATTTGTCTTAGTTTTATTATTTCCATTTTTATTTCTTTCCAAATTCTAACTGTATACTCATTGGGAAAAAAATTATTTCCACTGTTATCCCCCTAAGATCTGCCAGGCTGATCTCAAACTGTGATCCTCCTGCCTCAATCTCAGACGGGAATACACCACCGCTCCTAGACCTAATACAAAGATTTAAAGCATAATTTTTTTCTCCTAGTATTGCTTAATGTCATCATGTAAATTTTCTTCCATGAAATTTGAATTTTCATCACTTAAAAAATATCTTTGGGGCTGAGAACTAAAAAAGTATAAATATTAAAATTCTCTCTCTCTCTTTAAAAAAAAAAAAAAATATATATATATATATATATATATCTTTGGGTTGGGTTTGTAGCTCAATGGTAGAGCACTTACTTAGCATATGTGAGGCATTGGGTTTGATTCTCAGCCCCGCATATAAATAAGCAAAATAAAGGTCCATTGACAACAACAAAAACAATTATCTTCCAGCATATCCACTATGACTTATGTTACCAATGAAGTATTTTTTGTATCCATGTTTTTGATCACTAGTGAATTCTATCTATGTTATTTATTTCTATTAAAAAATTATGTAACATTTTCTATTGCTCTCACATTTCTGGTTATTTGTTTATTTTCTTTCATATATTTTGGCCTTATGTTTTTTAAAGTGACTGATTTCACTACTACTAGATTTTCATTATATACCTTTACTATTTTTTTAATATTTTATTTTTTAGTTATAGGTGGACATGTATTTATTTAGTTATTTTTATGTGGTGCTGAGGATCGAACCCAGTGCCTCACACATGGTAGGCCAGTGCTCTACCTCTGAGCTACAATCCCAGCCCAAATACCTTTACTATTACAATATTTACTATGAAATTTATCTTATTGGATACAATATAAGCAATCACTGTTTCTTTTCTTTTCCTTACTGGGAATTGAACCCAGGGATGCTTTACCACTGAGCCACATTCCCAGCTCTTTTTATTTTTTTATTTTATTTTATTTTTTTTTTTAGTATTTTATTTTTCAGTTTTTGGTGGACACAACATCTTTACTTTTATGTGGTGCTGAGGATCGAACCCAGCGCCCCACGCGTGCCAGGCGAGCGCGTTACCGCTTGAGCCACATCCCCAGCTTTTTTTTTTTTTTTAGTATTTTATTATCTTTTTATTTTTTATTTTGAGACAGGGTCTCACTAAATCACTTAGGGCTTCACTGAATTGCTGAGTTGCCTCAAACTTGCAATCCTTCTGCCTTAGACTCCTGAATCGCTGGAATTACAGGCATGTATCACCATGTCCAGCTAATCACTGCTTCTTTAACATTTGTTCTAACACAAAGCAAACACAGATCACACCTCCATTTTAATGTTTTTTTTGTCTTAAGTATTTTACCACTTCTTGTAATAGTTGGACTTAGTTTTTTTTTTCTTTTTTAAAGGTAAGTAGAGCCTGTTTACATTTAAAAATAATTGTTAGTAAAAGTTTATAAAATTAATGCTTAAGTAATTGACTTTTCAGATTCTTCACAAGTTAAGTGTATACATACATATGTGTATAAAGAGAGACCTATGTAATTTGATCTGTTAACTTGGTATTATACAATATGAATTAAATTGGATTGATTTTGCTTTTTTTTTTCTATCAGGGAAGACACTTTCTCATGTCAGCTTTCTCTCAATTCCTTAGAATAGGATAGTCCCAAATTAACTTCAAACAAAGTATTCCTATAGATAATGGGAATGTCAATTAACAAGAAGAATCTAATGAACATAGGTAAATACCTACAAATATTAAGGTTTTCATCATGATACAATCCTGTGCCACAATCATTCATAGTAATTCATCTCCCTTCACATTTGGCAATGACGTCCTACAAGTGAACTTGCTGATAATTAGCAAAATTACAAAATGAACCAAGGTCTTTTAATCAAGAATCACAACAACAAAGGAACCCACGGAATGCAGGTCAAGGCAAGAGGCTACAGCTGGCCAGATATGATTACCATTTACCTAATTTTCATTTAGGAATTTGCTACAACAAATAAGATAAGTATCTTCTCTGAGTTAATAGAAAAGAAAAGAACAAGTCAACAGGTATTACCTATCATTATTCATTACCTATTAATATTCATGAAATAAAAATGTGTCCTGAATGATCTAAAAGAAAAAAATACTAATTATTTTTAAGGTTCACAGTAGAAGTTTTATGCTGTCAACTTCTTTTCAGGAGAAACCATACATCAACAAATTTTTTTCAAATGCAATGTTGAGATGAATTGGAAAATCAAACCCACAGCCCAAAAGTTGTATAAGACAATCCTCCTTAGCATCAGGCAAAGAAGTGCTGTTCCCCTCTTATATACCATTCTATTTTAACAGGTGATTCAACTGGTCCTGTAGATCTGATGACTGTTCAACACTAGAAATTAGAATAGAGAAAGGGTTTATCTGAGATGAGCAATAAAGATTTTCTTTGCATAATCTATTTATTCTTTAATGAATAAATATTGTTACAGATAAATCAAAATTCATATTGGTCCCCTTGTGGGACCAATACCAATACTTCTAGGTGTATGTGCTGCCATACCACAGATACCTAGAAGTGTTTCCTTTAATAACTAGATGTAGTGACATGTACCTGTAGTCCCAGCTTCTTAGAAGGCTGAGGCAGGAGGATCACTTGAGCCCAGGAATTTGAGGCCAGCCTGGGCAACATAGTGAGAACCCATCTCAAGGGGAAAAAAATGTTGAAGCTTTTAAGAAAGGTTTGCAAAACCATCTAGTGCTGGTCACACAACTATAATCCCAGCTACTCAGGAGGCTAAGACAGGAAGATCACAAGTTCAAGGTGAGACCAGGTAACTTAGGAAGATTTGTCTCAAAATAAAATAAAAAGGACCGGGGATGTAGTTTGGTAGTACAGCACTCACCTAGCACACAGGAGGCCTTGGTTTCAATCTCCAATATCACACAAACAAACAAAAAAAGCCAATCTACTTAATGACTTTAGCACTTTTACTCTACTTAATGAATTTTACCAATGTAAAAGGGTTTTTTTTTTTTTTAATTCCTTAAAGTTGGGTCTATACCCTGTAATTTTTAGAATGCCCTTACTAGCAGTGAATTGAGTTACTATATGCCTTTGAAAATTTCCGTTGTTGTTTGTAGTACAGGGGATTAAATCCAGGATCTCACACATGCTAGGCAAGTGTTCTACCACTGAGCTAGATCCCCAGACCTGAAATACACTGGTTTTGTTTTTGTTTTTATTTTTTGGTAATGGGGATTAAGCCCAGGGGCACTTTCCCACTGAGCTATATTCCTAGCCATTTTTCATTTTTTATTTTGAGACAGGATCTTGCTAAATTGCTTAGGGTCTTACTCAACTGCTAAGCCTGGCCAAAGGCATGTGCTGCCACACCACAGATATACTGTGATCTTTAAGTCCTAAATGAGCTATCTCAGAGCATGCCAATTTAAGGGCATATGTCAACCAGAATTTTACACTGATCCTGGGTAAAGCAGTACAATTCTCCAGCCTGCTTTAATTGGTCCCCCACTCCCCGCTTTTGGAATTACTTACTTCTTCTGAATAGCTTCTTGCCTAAAATAGAAAATGAAAGAGGAAAATAAACATAAGAAAACCTGGTGAATTAGTAGAAGTTATTTATGATATATACAGATATATACAGGCAGAACAAATTTCCAGCTCTATATTTCACACTCTATATTTCTGTCCATCCTCTCCAAAGATTATTATAAGGGATTCTTATCTGAGTGCAGAGCTGCTAAAAAAAATGGATTCTAAAAAACAAATGCCAAATGTTTTCTCTGATATAAGGCGGGAGACTCAAAGTGGAATAGGAAGGGAGAGCATGGGAGGATGATTATTTCTAGGTAGGGAAGAAGGGTGGGAGGGAAAGGGAGGGGGAAGGGGAATAGCAAGGATGGGGGAAGATGATGGTCATCATTATACAAAATATATGTAAGAAGATTTGAAATCAGTGTCAGTATACCTTATATACAGAGATATGAAAAATTGTGGCATATATGTATATTAAGAATTGCAATGCAAAAAAAAGAGTACATGTACAATGGCATAATTTGGCGTGAACATAATTTATATTCAGAGTTACGAAAACTTGTGCTGTAATGGGTAATAATGAGTGTAATACATTCCACTATTGACATGTATGTAAAAAATTAAAAAAGAAAGAAATCCTCATCTCCCATGTGATGACATTAGGGGTGAGGGCTTTGGGAGGTATTTAGGACATGAAGGTGTCGTGTAATCTCTCATGCATGGGAGTAGTTCCCATTGGAAAAGAGACATGATTTTTCTTCCTGCCACATGAGGATACAATGAGAAGATGATCATCTGTGAAATAAGAGGAAGCCTTCATCAAGAACCCAACCACACGGAAACCTTGATCTCAGACTCCCAGACTCCAGAACTGTGCAAACTAAACATTTGTTTAAACCACCAGACTATGGTATTCTACCACAGCAGTCTAAACAAAGACACCACATCTTACCCCATCTCCTTTAAACTGTCTGACTTTAGAAAACCTAACCTCTGAAACCCTGATTATGCCACCAAATCTTTTACAATGCATTATAAAAATGAGAAATATATAAACATATCATACAGATTAATATAACCACAGAGGAGGTCAGAAATGATCAATAGAAAAAGAGAAGAATTCCTTTCACAGGACTCTTGAAGCAGTTGCCACAAAGTTCTTCCATGGATCTATGTCCCTTCCTATAAAATAATAATACTGTTTATAATAATAATTACCATCAATCAGTGTTACTATAGTAAGTAAAGGGCAGTTGTTGAATAAACTTTAGGTCCTTGCAGATGATAATTTCCTAAGAACATTAATGCCCTTTTCCTATTCTACCAATGAAGCTGCATTTTAGTGTCTTTGTGGGGGTGATGGGGAGGGGGATCTGGACATCTCTTCTCCCACAGCAAAACTCCCTTCATACTACTGAGGAATTCATAAACAGCTGCTAAATTGAGCAGCTCACTCAAACTTCCACATCACCCTAACATTTCATAAAATGATTTCAAAAGAAATGCTCAGAAATATCAAAAGTAATTACCAATGGATGGTATTACTAAAAATGATTTTTTATGTTCTTTTTCATGCTTTTCTGTAATTTCTTATTTATCTATAATGCAAAAATTATGTTTTCATAAGGGGAAAGGTTTTTATTAAAAGTCAAGTTATGTACATTAAAAAAAAAAAAAAGATGGATTCTAGGGCTGGGACTGTAGCTCAGTGGCAGAGAGCTTGCCTAGCATGTGTGAGGCACTGGGTTTGATTCTCAGTACTTCATAAAAAAAAAAAAAAAAAAAAAAAAAAAAACTAAACAAATAAAGACATGCTGTCTATCTACAACTATTAAAAAAAAAAAAAAGGTGGATTCTAAACTAAAGAGGTAACAGTACTCTCCAGAATGAGGGAGTGGTCCAACAAACCAGAAGAATGGCTCAAATTCAGCAGCTGGTTCCATGTAACATGTGGATTGTAGGACACAGATTCCCATTACACTTGATTCCCTGGTAAAGGAGCAGTTACCACAGGGGAGACACTGGGCACAGTTGACAAATACCAGGTGCTAAGCACAGTGCCAGCATAGTCCTGGTATGGGCTCTGACATTATAGGATATCCCTCTGAGGAGTCCTCATATTAACAGAGGGAGGTTCACAAAAGGTGGCCCATGCTCCTGATCTCACCCTCTAACTCAGCTTCTAAAATGTCAGGCCTCTCTCCACAGAGGAATTTCATCCTTGACCAACCCCACCTTCACTCCCAACCCTGCTTCCATGGGGAAAATGTGCTGAAGCACAGAAGAAATGAAAGCAGGCTATAGACGATTTTGCCGCAAGCAGTTGCTAGAAAGGGAATACTCACTGATACTGAAGATGTGTTGTTATTATTGCCATTTTCCTTAAGCTCTGCATAAAAAGAGAAAGAAGCAGAATATTCCACTTCCTGGTAGCCACACAAACTATGTATCTAAACCCAATCCATATAAAAAGAGAAAGAAGCAAAATATTCCACTTCCTGGTAGCCACACAAACTATGTATCTAAACCCAAATCATACAAGAAATTATTTCTTACGTCTTCGGAGTGCAAGATGGCATCTTCCTGTAGTACCATGTTTCGAGCTGCCTGACCCAGCAGCTGGAAGACAAGAATAAAATGGTAATGATCAAAAGTTCCAAACTTCCTGCAATTTTCTCTGTGCAGCTGTTTCACCACCATCCTCTCCCTCCTGCCCTCCTCCATCGAACACAACCACAAATGTTCATAATATAATGGAGAAGAACTTTCCATTTGTTCGTATTGAAAATTCATTTCATTGGCACTGTGGCAGTTCTGGCATGGGCTTGACATCTGTCCAAAAGCCACCTCCTGAGAATCTGAATGCTCCAAGACCACAGGGCATTCTGCATAGCTTATTCATCAAGTGTCAAGAGAAATCAGCACGAAACCTTTGTCTCCGTAAGTCCAGTGACAGAACTTGACTTCTGATTCTTTCTTTCTTTCTTTCTTTCTTCTTTTTTTTTTTTTGTGGAACTGGGAATTGAACTCGGGGCACTCAACCACTGAGCCACATCCCCAACCCTATTTTGTATTTTATTTGGAGACAGTGTCTCACAAAGTTGCTTAGCACCTCACTTTTGCTGAGGCTGGCTTTGAACTCACTATCCTCCTGCCTCCACCTCCCTAGCCACTGGGATTACAGGTGTGTGCCACTGCGCATGGCTCTGACTTGATTCTTTAAAAGCAAATTTGGAATTTGTGGTAGTTTGAGAGTAGTGAGGTAGCAGGAGTTGAGGCTAGGCTGGAAAAGACAGGGGGAATGGATCTGTCTAGAAATGCAACTCAGTGCTGGAACTCTTACCTAGCGTACAAGCCTAGCACCACCAAAAAGAAAAAAGGAAGACAATAAAAAGGATGGGGAGGGGGTCCTGAAAAGAAGCTCCAAGCTTAGAGTGGGAACCACTACATGGAAGATGCCAGATGGGGTTGGAGAAGAAAAGCAAGGAGAAATGTGGAGGCAGATTTTAATGAGTTCACGGATAGCTGGGCCCTGGGACCAAGAGAGAAAAGCTGAGCTTGGCCTCAGCTGGATGGCCTGAGGTCACAGCAAAGCTGACTGAATTGACACTGAGAGGCAAGCAGAGATCAACTAAGATTTCTGGCCTCATGGTGTACCCTGCTCCCAGCATCCTAAGTCCAGCCCTGTAAAGGTGTAATGTGCATCCTATCAGCCCTCCCTGCTCCCCTAGGGCAGACAGTCTGGTGAAAATGGAGCTGATTTCAAATTAACCAGGAACATTAGTATTGCTGTAGTTCCCAGATTCCTTCTCCCAGGAAAACTTTTATTTATTTTTCTTTTCAGTTTAAGTTTTAAAATTAGTAAATCTTTATGTACTTCTGAAGTCTGAACAATAAAATAAAAACCTTCCATCTCTGTCCCTCCCCCACCCTCCATGCATGGCTATTTTTATTAGTTTTTCGTTTATCTTTCCATTGTTCCATTTTAAAACAAGGACAGTTGTATAGTTGTCCCTTGGTATCTGCAGATGATTGTTTCCTGGCCCCAGTGGATACCAAACTCTGTAGAGCTCAAGTCCATTATTTAAAATGCCACCGGGGTGGGTGGGCAGTGAAGAATGAAGGAACTTTGGATTTGGGGGGGGAGTGAGGGGAGGGGTGGCGCTGTGGGGATGGGAAGGGTGGCAGAATGAGACAGACATTATTACTCTATATACGTGTATGATTACACTACTGGTGTGACTCAATACCATGTACAGCCAGAGGAATAAGAAGTTATGCTCCATTTGTGTACAGTGTATCAAAATGCATTCTACTGTTATGTATAGCTAATTAGAACAAACTTTTTTTAAAGTGTTGCTACCAAAACAAAACAACAACAACAACAACAAAAAAAAAACTTTAGGTATACGTGGGCCTGAGCCACTTCAGATATGCAGGCAGATATGCGCTTTCCACTCTGTTCCCTGACAGTTGGAAATACTTCTGGGTCCAGATAAGAAACAGATGTATTACATGTCAAAAAAAAAAAAAAAAGCCACAATATTTGCTTATAATCTATACTCATTTTCCTGTACCCTTTAAATCATCTCCAACTTACTTATAATACACAATACAATGTAAATGCTATGCAATCAGTTACACTGTATTGTTTAGGGAATCATGACAAGGGGAAAAAATCTGCACATGTTCAGTACAGGCACAAACATCACAGACGTAACTACATTTTCAATCTGCAGTTGATTGAATCTGTGGATATAGAACCTGTAGATACAGAGCGCCAACAATATGTATTTACTCCCTCCCAGTTTTTACTTAAAATGTAACATACTATATGTATTCTTCCACACCTGCTGTTTTCATGTCATAATACAACCCTCACATTGATCTGCAGCAACATATATTGAATGTCCTTCATTCTTTTACAACTACAAGTACCACACTATCAGTCTTTGGGGTTGTTTCTAGTCTTTTTTTTTTTTTTTTTTTTTTTTGGTATCGGGAATTGAACTCAGAGGTACTTGACCACTGAGCCACATCCCCAGCCCTATTTTGTACTTTATTTAGAGACAGAGTTTCACTGAGTTGCTTAACACCTTGCCATTGCTGAGGCTGGCTTTGAATTCACGCCTCCTACACCCAGCTGTTTCCAGTCTTTTGCTATTGAAAGAAGTGTTACAAGGAACTCTTATGTATATCTGCATTTTTGCTAGCTTACCTTTGGGACAGACTCATAGAATCATGATTATTATATGTAGTTTTGCTACAATATTACCAAATCCCCTCCACCAGGGTTGTGCCACTTTGCATTCCCAACCAATAATGTATGAAAGTGTGTGTTCTACTCCTATGGCCACTATTTTTTATTTTTTTCAATGCTACGGATTGAACCCAGGATCTTGCCCGAGCTAGGCATGTACTATACCATTGAGTGATGCTGCCATATCCCTACAGTCACCTTTTCTTGGGGGTTGGGGGATTGAACCCAGGACCTTATGCATGCGAGGCAAGCACTGTACCAACTGAGCTATATCCCCAACCCCTCTACAGCCACTTTAAAGTAACACAATTCAAACATCTATAGATGGGGGATAGTGAGTGACAAACTAATTGCATAAAGAAAGGATATTAATAAAATATGTTATTCATTCAACAAATATTTTTTGAGTACTTAGAATATATCAGTTCTCTGAATAAGAGTAATAAGGGGGCTCACAATTTTGGAGGGGCTACAGAGTCATAGGCACTAAAATATCTTGAGGGAAGTATTGACAGGGGTACTTAAGCAGTGGGTACTTAAGGAGCATGTGGGAGCAGGGATGTCCAGCTTATTAGGAGGGTAGCTATTCAGGGAGGGCTTCCTAAAGAAGCAACTTCTAAGCTGAGATGTAAAGGTTAGGATTTAGACTCATTTTACATGTAATTTTTCAGAAAAATAGAATTATTCGATTTACTATTTTAGAAGTGTGGTAAGCAGAATGGACTGGAGGCAGGAAGATATAGACAGACAGAATGGTTAAGAGGACATGACAGGACTTCAGACAAGCAATAAACACAGAATGTGAAAAAGAGGGATTTGAGAAACATTTAGAAGATAGATGTGATGGAACGTGCAACTGCCTGGAATGCAGGGGCTGTCGCAATGCAGGGCCAAGGCCTTATCCTTGATGACCAGATGTACTTACTAGCACTCTGCATCATTTTCTTACATAAACCAACAACACATCTATCATCTAAGACTTCCAGCTTTGCCTTCTTTAAAATGGAACATCTTGAATATACCTGAAAAAAAAACAATCTGAGCACGGAAACTCAATAAGTTTGTTTTAGCTACTCATCTGCAACAAGTATTTCTGATTCTTCATCTTAGTTTTTTTAATAATTATTTTTTTAGCTTTAGGTGGACATAATATCTTTATTTTTTATTTTTATATGGTGCTGAGGATCGAACCCAGTGCCTTATGCATGCCAGGTGAGCGATCTACTACTTGAGCCATATCCCCAACCCCATCTTCATCTTAGTTTTCATAGCAATAGCAGCTCTATTTTTTTCATATGATTACATTCAATTATGTAGCTGCAATAACAAGTATAAGGGACACACACAGTTCAGGAAAAACACAATGGATCCTCACTAAGCATATGACTCAGCTGGATAGGACAGGTGTGTGAGAATAGCATATTAGTGACAAGCACTCCTGTGCTGTAGGCCTAAGTGGGCACCTGTCTCCTCACTTCCTGCTCCTGGCACACTGGACTCCCTGCATTCCTTATACTCACCCTCACCTCAAGGCCTCTGCATTTGACATTTTGCTCCAGATATCCACATGGCTTGCTCCCACACTTCATTCCATTGTCTGCTCAAATGTCACCTCCCCAGAGGCCCTTTCCTGACCACCCTGCTGAAGGTAAACCCTTTCATCATTCTCTATTCTCAGATTTAGTCTTATTCATAGCATCTACCACCTCTTGATTTTTTGTGTGTTTCATTTATTGTCTGTCTCTTCTAAGTATAGGAATTTCGTTTTGTTTATCCCTTGCACCTAGAACAGCTCCTGGCATATAGCAGGAACTCTTTGTTAATAAATATTTGTTAAATGAATGCTGTGGAATGAGTGTTTTACAAGTGCAAATTGTCAATTAAACAAATAGCTATGTGGAGACTGCTGAAGCAATCTCTATGGATTAGAAGGGACTGAAAATCAGAAAGACACTCCAATAACCTCATAGGCTAATAAAGGAAATGGTAAAAGTACAGAAAAGGCAACATGGTATAAGTGTCATGTAAGAGATTCAGTACAGGCTGAGGCTGTAGCTCAGTAGGAGGCATTAAGTTCGATCCTCAGCACCAGATAAAAATAAATAAAGAAAATAAAGGTATTGTGTCCATCTACAACTAAAAATATTTTTTTTAAAAAGAGAGAGAGACAGATTCAGTACAAAGTTCAGAGAATTGAGAGATGATGTATTAATCCTATCTCAGAAAGCCGGCTATATTTTAGTTTAGCTCAATCCACACATTTAATTTATGAACACAAATCTAAATATCCCTCGGCAGAATCCCATGTGAAAAATACATAAGGGGAAGAATGCAAAGATGAGGGCAGTCAATGATGGCACAGTAACTTTTTGATCACTTAATTGAGCTAATAACATGAAAGGCAGTATTCAAGAGTATGAGCCTAGGACCAGGTTTGAATCCTACCTGGTATGACCCAAAACAATTTAAAATCCTCTCTGTATCTTCTATGTAAGAAAAGTACCTTCTTTTTCAATAATTATATTTTTACAATCAATATAACATCTTAATGATTTAAGTTAAAGAAAACATAGCAGTGTCCAGCATACAGAAAATGCTCAATAAATGTTAAGTTTATTATGATTTTCAATAATACCTGTGGTTAACTATGAACATTATCAATTTTTAAGTTTTATACATATTTTTATTTTTGTCATGCTGGGGATCAAACCCAGGGCCTCATATATGCTGGGCAAGTACTCTACCACTAAGCCACATCCCTAGTCCTATACATATTTGTACCATGTTTCTCCCCAAAAAACAATTCAAGACGATTTATACCAAATTATATGTATTTGTATGTATACACACACACACAATTTTCTTTTTTAAAAAAGAAAAGGAATCTAAAAGACATGAAAAACAGAAGGAATTAAACATGCAAGCACCTTCTCATATCGTTGTTTTGTTGATTGGTTGGTTGTGTGAAGCCATTCTCAGTAAAGCTAAGGGCATAACATTTGGACTGGAGATTTGGCTCTCAGTAGTAGAGTGCTTGCCTAGCATGCCTGAGGCCTTGGGGTTCATCGGGCAAGCGCGCACGCACGCGCGCGCACACACACACACACCATTTTAAAGAAGGCGGGCTGGGGATGTGGCTCAAGCTGTAGCGCGCTCGCCTGGCATGCGTGAGGCCAGGGTTTGATCCTCAGCACCACATACAAACAAAGATGTTGCGTCCGCTGAAAACTAAAAAAAATAAATATTAAAAAAAAATTCTCTCTCTCTCTCTCTAAAAAAAAAAAAAAAAGCAAAACTGGAAATATTAGCTATATTAAATGTGTGATTGTTTTAGCCAATAAAATGATGAACAAAATATGAACAAAAAAGAAAACAAAACAAAATGATGGGCATATGTTTTCACTTCTCTTGAATAAATACCTATGAGTGGAGAGGCTGGGTCACTGGACCCGTTTCATCATCCTTTCACCAGTCCATGGGGACATATATTTTCATTTCTCCTGGGTGAATATCTAGTTCAATAGATAGGTCTGCTTGAAGGAGAGGCAGTGTATATAAATAAAGCTTTTTGGTGAGAGAAGCCATCAAATAATTCCATTCATGCAATAAGCCAGAAGATGGAGAGAGAAAACGGGGCAAAGGAGAAAGCTATTCTAAAACCAAACCAAACCCAGAAAACCAAGAATGTGATCAAAGAGACAAATCAGGAAGGAATAAATCCCTTGGCGATGCACAAAAGTGTGGAAGAAATCTGGGATGCTGATACAGAAATTCCGGGGCCGAATGGGCCCGATCTTCACTAGAGACAACCCCAAGTACAATTAAGGACTATTTTAAAAGCGCAGATTCTCATCACACTTTTCTTCGCTTTAAGCCGCTAGACCTACCCAGAGACTACACACCCCAGAATGCAACACGCGCCCTCCGAGGACCAGCCCCACCCCGGGAGACCAGTTCACAGCCTACACGCCCCAGGATGCAACGCGTCGACCGAACCCAACTACGAAAGACTGCCGGTTCCGGAGTGCTGGGCCGGCAGCTTCCACTCCCAGCTCACCTCGGAGCTGCGGGACCCCTTGAGCACTTGCTTGGTGAGCGCGATTACGTCGGTACCACAGGTGTTCACTTTCTCAGTGAGAAGCCCCTTCACTGACTGACCAAATCGTGCTTGCGAATCCGGGGTTCCAGTCGCCATCCTAGCGAATGTCTTCGCCAATGATGGCGAGCCACCGGGGCCAAAACAGGCAAGCGTAAGGGAAAGAGGAGGCGTTTCCCCTCCACCCTATTGCGGGAAAAGGAAGAGACGCATGCGCCTAGCAGATGTTACTAACTAAACACATTTAAAATACTCAAATTGACAGCCTAAGGAAAACAAGGCCCAAGCAAACATCTCTTTTGGACATGGAGGATAACTTTAGTAAAATTGATGGTTTAAAATCAGAAGGCCTGAATTACAGTCTCAGTTCTACCATTTAGCAGTTGCAAATGGCTCAACTGCTGCGTCTTATACTCCTCTTTTGTAAAACAGAAATAATAACGTTGAAGTTTCCGAAGAATTATGAAAATGAATTGATCATTTTCAGTTCAGCTTTTTATTTGTTTTGTTATTGTTGTTGTTTTTGGTACTGGGGATTGAACTTTGGCCACTCTACCACTTAGCTACATCCCCCCGCCCTTTTTATTTTGAAACAGAGTCTCACTGAGTTGCCCCGGCTGGCTTTGAACTTGCAGTCCTCCTGCCTCAGACTTCCCAGTTTCTGGGATTACAGGTGTGTGCCACCACCCCCATTTTAGCCACTTAACTTATATAACCATGAATTGGTTTATGTTTTAAAATTTTATATAAATAAAACAATACAGTATACATTCTTACCTGTGTGGCTTCTTCATACAGTATTATGCTCGTGAGATCCATCCATGTTCGTGCAAGTAGTTGTAGTTCATTCATTCTCATCACTGTATATATTCTGCTGTAGATGGTTTTTGACAATTTATCCATTCTATAATTGATAAATATGAGGGTTGTTTTCTAGTTTTGGATTATTACAAATAGTGCTGCTATGAACACTTCCCCCCGCCCCAGTACTAGGGATCAAACTTAGGGCTTCCCATATGCTAGGCAAATGCTCTACCACTGAGCTGCATCCCCAGCCTGAACTTGCCTTTTGGTGAACATATTCACACATTCTGTTGTATACACTCAGAATGGAGTTGCCAAGTCAAAGGTTCAGCTCTAGAAGAAAATGAACTTTGTTTCAGACAAAGAAGGAAAAAGAGGAATATAAGCGTAGTGAAATTAATACAAGTTTTCAGTCTAAATTATGCTATAAAGCTACACAGAATATTTTACATTGATCATTGTATTAGTGAGCTTTCCATCACTGTAACAAAATACCTTATCTAATCAACTTGTAAAGAGAAAAGGTTTACTTTGGCTCATAGTTTCAGGTTTCAGTCTGTGACCAGTTGACTTCATTGCTTTTGAGCCTGTGGGGCAGCAGTACATCATGGCAAGGAGTACAGGACAGACAGCACATAAGAGAGCAAAGCTAGTCACCTCATGGGCGGGATGTGAAAGAGAGAAAGGAAGGAGTTGGGATCCCACTATCTCCTTTGAGGGCATGCCTCCAGTGAGCAGAAGATCTCCCATTAGGCCCCACCTGTTTCCGGTTCTACCACCTCTTAGTAGTGCCTCAGGCATTACTTTTAGTATTGCCTTTAACACATGGGCCTCTGGAGGATGTTCCAGTTTATACTATAGCAACCGTATGATCCAACATTGAGAACAAAACAAAACCACAACAACCAGTCTCTGAATAAATGCAAAAGGAGAGTCTTCAGAAAGATGAATAAACTCTTTGACAAGTGAAGAAAAGAGAGAAAATGCAAAATTTTGAGAAATATATAATTGTCAAAACTGACTCAAGTAGAGTCAGAGAGTTGAGAAGATCAATAACTATTGAAGAAACTGGATGTTTTCATTAGATTTGTATCCCCACAAAAGGTACTAGGACTGATTGTTCTCATGCCCATCCTTCCTTACAGTCTCAAAGAATGGATAATTCTCATGATATTTAATCTTTTTTTGGCAGTGGGAGCAGGTTCAGAAGATCAAACACAGGGATGTTTAACCACTGAGCAACATCCCCACCCTTTTTATTTTTTATTTTGAGACAGGATCTATAAGGTCCTTGCTTAGCATCTGGACAGCCATCTTAAGTGACAGATGCCATTTTAAGGAAAAAATTTTGCTTTCCCGCCCAAGATCCTTTCTGAGAAAGGCTCACCATACCAACCCAAGATCCTTTCTGAGAAAGGCTCCCTCATACCAACCCAACCCTTAACTGCCTGCATTAGGACCTCCTCTGCTTTGATTCCTGAGCCTGCCCTATAAAAGTCCCAGAACCCAAGCCTGTTTTGCCTCTCTCTCTCCTATACAGAGATGGCGATTTGTCAGCTCTGACAAATAAACTCTTGTGTATATCTCTGCCTGGTCTCTGTCTTTCATTTCTCACTTCCCCATCTCTCATTCCTCGCTTTCCCTTCATTTTGGTGCCGAAACCGGGGATCAGGTTCCCCGGAGTGCCCGCTCCCTTCTTCAAGGGTCACCAAGCATCACTGGGCCCTGATCTGCATTCCATCATGGGACCAGGCCCTCCATTTTACTGAATGCCCTCTCTGTACCCACCACCAGACATTTCAGGTAAGACCCTTGTCTCCGGTCAACCTAAACGAACTACGTGTCCCGGGAAGTGACCATTGATTGTGCAGCACTCCCAGGGTTACCATGTGGTTGGGGGCATCCTGAGCCACAGCTTTCACAGCTACAGCTGATCCCTACTGTCAACTGGGTCTATAAGTGGTCTTTTATTTGGGTCCTATATTTTGAGAAAAAAAAAAAACAACACTGAGGATGATTGGTAGTTGTTCCTGGTGAGCTGACCTCTCGGCCTCGGGTTAATCTCTATGGGTGTTTTTGCCCCTTCTACGGGCTTCTGCCCCTTCTACAGGCTTCTGCCTCTACTATATAGTCCCAGCCAGGCACCCAAGGGCCTCTACAGGCTCCTGCCCCAACGTTTACCCAGCAGTAGTGATGACCCCCTGAGCATAACCGTCCTTTTGACTAGGTGATACTAGAGACTGGGGGACACCCCACCTCTAAACTCACCTTCTATGTCTCACCCCACCTCTAAAGTCACCTCATCTGTTCCCTCCCATAGTCCCCTAGCTGCCTCCTGACTAACCTATGTCTCTCTCTCTCACCCTGGACCTAAACCCCCCAAAAGCTTATCTGCTCATGCAATCAGATCTGGCCTCAATATCCTTTGGATAACAACTCCAAATGGCTGCTTAATGGCACTCTAGACTCCAATATTATCAGGGATCTTTTCAACTATTGTGAGCACTTGGGAAAATGGAAAGAGATATCTACGTTCAGGCCTTCTCTCCATTCTAAGCCCTCTCTCTGCAGCACTTGCTCTCCCACACAAGTCCTCTCAGCTCTCACCTCCCCTATGCCTGATTCCAAAGGGACAGAAGATCCTACCAGGGACTCCTCCTCCTTCAACCCAGCAGATGAGCCCTGTCCATTCCACAATTCTCTTTCTAATGAAACCTCTGCAGCAATTGTCCCCTCGGCCCCTCTGCCCTTTTCTCCTCCTGCCACACACTTACAGGCTGCCACTGCCTAACCTGCATCTCTGTGTCCTCTATGCCGGTGGCTGGGGTAGATGGTGTAATCCAGGTTCATGTGCCTTTCTCTTTGTCAGAAAAGCAGCTTAGGTCCTATACTTCAAGTCTCCCCACATATAACAAAGAGTTTCAGTTTCTGACCCAATCATATAATTTGACCTTCCACGATGTCCATATGATCTTATCTAACACCCTCCTGCCTGAGGAGCACAGGAGAGTTTGGGAGCACAGTTAGAAATTATGCTGATGAGGTATATCAGACCTCCCCTGCCTATCTGATTGGCATTGAAGCAGTCTCTGATTGGGACCCCAATTGGGATTACAATTCACCTAGAGGAGTAACTAGTAGAAACCAATTCATCCCATAAGGCTATTAGTTATGAAAGGCTCCAGGAACTCTTCCAAGATAAGAATGAAAACCCTTCAACATTTTAGACCCCCTGACCAAGGCTTTATTACAATACACTAATCTGGACCCTAAGACTCCAGATGGGAGACAACTACTAATGACCTACTTTTTCTCCCAGAGTTTCCCCTATATTAAGGCCAAACTAAGGCGCCTCAAGAGGGGGCTCCTAACTCCCCAAGCTGAGGTTCTGGAAGTGGCCTTTAAGGTGTATAATGAGAGAGATGCTCACTCAGTCTGTCTGTCTGGCCTTAGCATCTGCCCCTGGTTCCACTGGCCAGCGGATGGGTCCCTCAGGACCACCCATACCCTGTTTTAAATGTCGTCAGATGGGTCACTGGGCTTGTACAAGTCTTAAGCCTCACAAGCCTCAGGGCCTTTGTTCTAAATGCCATCAGAAGGGACACTGGGTCGTTGACTGTCCCCAAGCCTATAGTGGCACCTGGCCATCCGGTCTTTCTGGTTCCCCTTTCCAACTCTTAGGACTGGCTGCAGAGGATTGACGAGGCCCAGGTCCCCATCACCCGACCAATACCATCATTCCACAGGAACCCAGGGTAACTCTGTGTATTTCAGCTATGCCCGTCTCCTTCCCCCCGAGACACCAGGGCTACATATTCAGTCCTCAAGGAGTTCTGGGGACCTAATATTCATTCTATGACCTCTATTGTTAGGGTAGATGGTAAACCTTACCAACCCTTACAGACACCTAGCTTTGTTTGTGTTTTTGGCTCTCTGATTTTTACTCACTCTTTTTTGGTCATTCCATAAAGCCCTGTTCTGGTTATGGGAAGGGACATCCTCACAAAGTTGGGGGCTACACTTTCCTTCTCTCCTCATATACGCTTCCATCCAGACTTGCCTGCCACTCCCCTGATCCTCACCTTTACCTTAGGACCATCCCCTATTCCATCTGCCAGTGCCTTCCCACTACCCCCTTCTAAGGTGTACCCTACTCTCTGGGATTTTTCAAGTCCTATCTCCTCACACCACGAGCCCATTCATATCCGTCTCAAAGATCCCCCTCCATTTTTTGGCCCAATCACAATACCCACTCTCCCGACAAAAACTCCTAGGCTCCAGCCTATCATTCAAGACATCTTTTGAACGGGATTCCTTAGACCTTCTCATTCCCCTTATAACACCAAGGCAGCAAAAAAGCCTTGATCCAAGACCTCTGTTACATCAACTCTGCGGTCATCCCAATTCATCCCATGGTAACAAATCCTTATACCCTTATCTCCACCATTCCTTCGGGACCTTTTACTTCTTAGAACTAGACCTGAAAGATGCCTTCTTCTCTATTCCCCTCCATTCTCTCAAGACATTTTCACCTATACATGGACAGACCCTGAGTCTTGTAACTCCACTCAGCTGATGTGGACAGTTCTCCCCCAAGGGTTCCAAGACAGCCCTCATGTCTTCTGACGGGGCCTTGGCTAAGGACCTAGTATCCATACATCTCACTCAGTCTATGGTGCTACAGTGTTTTGATGACCGCCTTCTTTTCAGTCCCTCCTTTGAGGTCAGTCATCAGGACACCTGTAAACTTCTTAGCTTTCTTTCTGCCTGTGACTATAGGGTTTTTCCATCCAAGATATAGCTTTCCTTGGCAATGGTAACATACCTAGGCCTCCTCCTGACCCCTACACACAAAGCCATTACAGTTGATAGAAAGGGCCTTATCACTAATATATCAACCCCTATACTAAGGAAGAAATTCTCTCCTTTCTAGGTATGGCGGGATTCCTCAGAACTTGGGTTCCTAACTACTCTATATTGGCTAAGCATCTATATGATGCAGTCCGGGGTGCACTCTCTGAACCCCTATTGTACTCTGTTACAGAGCCCTTCACCAGGCTCCAGCAGGCCCTCTTCCAGGCCTCTGCCCTCCATCTCCCTGATCTCCAACACCCACTTCATCTTTACATGGCTGAAAAGCAGGGATTTGCTCTAGGGGTCCTTGGACACATGCTGGGACCAACCTTTGCCCCTGTGGCTTATCTTGAACCTACTGTTCGGGGATGGGCCCCTTGCCTATGAATGTTGGCCCCAGCCTCTCTACTCTTTAACGAGTCAAAGAAACTTACCTTTGAGGCCCCACCATCCTGGCTCCCCATCACCTAAAGGAACTCCTCACCTACAAGGGCTTACATTCCTTACCCCCCTCACCCCCGCCTCGCCTTTTATCTCTACAAGTTTCCCTGGTGGAAGATCCCAGTCTTACTTTCCACATATGCTCACCAGTAAACCCTGCTACTCTCCTACCCGCTCCTCAGGACTCTTCCACCTCTTCTCCTCTTACCCATCCATGCATTGAAACTCTGGAGGAGTTTCTTCCACATCCCTCCCACATACAGGAAGGCCCCTTGCTCCAGGCAACACACACATAGTTCACAGATGGCTTCTTCCTTCAGGAAATTTGTAGGGCAGGGTGTGCTATAGTCTCTAACCTTGGTTGTGTAAGCAGTTCCCCTCCCCCATAATATATCCAATTAGCAGGCTGAACTTGTTGCCCTCATCAGAGCCTTCACTTTGGCAAAGGGAGCCTCCCTCAATTACATTTAGAGTGGACTAAACTCCTTCCCTTAGCTCTTCTTAAGTTATGGGCCCTCCCAAAGAAGCCACTCAACATCTCCCCTTTTGAGCTTCTATATGGACGGCCTATCTCCCTGCTCAGCTCACCACTCTCTGATTCTCCACTACCCCTTACTCCTCATCTTTTCTGGCCCCTTCTTGCATACATTAGGAAACTTCTTTAGTAATACAGCGATGCTGTTTGGCAAAGCCTAGTTCTGCCTCGTCCCCTTCTCCCACTCTGTCTCCTGGCGACCTGGTACTTTTTACTACCCCCCAACAGGCCCCCTCCTCCTCTCAATTCTCTGCAAAATGGACTGGACCCTATTGGGTCATTCTCACCACTCCCTCAGCAACCCGCCTCGAGGGCATCCCATATTGAGTTCATAACTCCCATTAAAAACAGTCCTCTCCATTATCTTATGCAGTGGGACCCACAGGCCCTCTCAAGTTGTGTTTCTCCAAGCTCAGACCCCTCAATCTTCCTTCTGTCTCTGAGGACCACGAGGACACTGAAGAACCACAAGTACCACCCTTCCCTTTTTCATTTTTGCCCTCCTCCCTCATTCTGCTCTCACCTCCCAGGGTACCATTACCAGGAATTACCATTCCAGTTTCTAGGAGACTTACAGCAACTTGCTCAAGTCATACTAACCATACAATCCCAGCTTAATTCTTTAGCTGCTGTGGTTCTGCAGAATCGAAGAGTCCTTGACCTTCTTACAGCTGAAAAAGGCGGACTTTATCTGTATCTACAGGAGGAATGTTATTTTTATGTCAATCATCCTGGTATAGTAAAGGACAAGATAAAACAGGACCTCGAACAGCAACAGCTCTCCTCTGCTGAAGCAATACCAATCCCTCACCAAAATTGGGCCACTGAGGACAGCATTCCATCACCACTCAACCTCCATCATAGTCCCAAATGATTCAAACACTGTCCCTTCCTAGCAGGAAGCAGTTATAGAAGGTTGACCTACATCCTGTTCCCTAAGGGGCCAAATAAAAACAAAAAATCAAGGAATATAAGGTCCTTGCTTAGCATCTGTGCAACCATCTTAGGTGACAGCCTTGCTTTCTCACCCAAGGGTCTTTCTGAGAAAGGGTCACCACTCCCTCATACCAACCCAACCCTTAACTGCCCGTATGAGGACCTCCTCCGCTCTGATTCCTGAGCCTGCCCTATAAAAATCCCAGACCCCAAGCCTGTTTTGCCTCTCTCTCCTATAGAGAGATGGCCCTTATTTGTCAGCTCTGACAAATAAACTCTCGTGTGTATCTCTGCCTGGTCTCTGTTTTTCATTTCTCACTTACCCGTCTCTCGTTCCTCGCTTTCCCTTCAGGATCTTTCTAAGTTGCTTAGGGCCTTGCTAAATTGCTGAGTCTGGCTTTGAACTTTTGATCCTCCTGCTTTAGCCTCCTGAGTCACTGGGATTACAGACATGCACCACCACACCTGGCTTTTCAACATATTTTCTCTATATTGGACATAGAAAAAGATTGAATGTTTCTCAGATAAATGTATAAACTAGCAAAATCATATTACCAAAGCCTGGCAATGCACAAATAAGAAAACTACAATCCAATTTTTCATATGAACAGAGATACAAAAGAAATGAAAGCCTAAGCAAATCACAAGAGAATTCAATTGTGTTAAATGAAGACATTGAAAAACTTTAATATTGTTCTAGGAATGGTTGAATACCAAGAAATATATTAATGAAATGCAACTCAGAAATATTTGTTACAAATCTTTAAAATATGCATACATAGCCTTTGACCAATAACTCCCCTTTTAGGATTCTATCCTACAAGAAAATATTAATGGTTATGCACAAAGATTTCACTCCAAGTTGCTTCCTTAATGTTGTTTATGTCAACAACAAAGACAAAATTAGAAACAACCTAAATGTTCAGTACAATACAGGATCAGTTAAATTAGGTAGGCATATACTTGGTATATACACAATAGAATTCAATCATTAAAAATAATATAGTAGCTGGGTGGGGTGACATATGCCTGTAATCCCAGTAGCTTTGGAGGTAGGGGCAGGAGAATCACAAGTTCAAAGCCAGCCTCAGAGGCTGGGGTTGTGGCTCAGCAGTAGAGAGAGCACTCACCTAGCATGTGGGAGGCACTGGGTTCCATCCTCAGCATCACATAAAAACAAATAAATAAAATAAAAATATTGTATCTAACTACAACTAAAAAAAATAAAATTAAAAAAAAAGGAAAAGAAAAAGCCAGCCTCAGCAACTGTGAGGCACTAAGCAACTCAATGAGACCCTGTCTCTAAATAAAATACAAAATAGGGCTGGGGATGTGGCTCAGTGGTTGAGTGAGTTCAATCCCCAGTACCAAAAAATAAAAAATAAATAATAATATAATAGAAGGTTGGAGATGTTGCTCAGGGATAGAGCACTTTACTAGTATGCATGAAGCCCTGGGTTCAATCCCCAGCATGAAAAAAACAAAAACAAACAAACAAAAAAACCCAGAAAATCAGTAAATTTTTAAAAATACACACATAATAAAAGCAATTTTTTCAAAAGAAGTTAAGTAACTCACCCAAGATCATATAGCTAAAAAATGACCAAGCTAGAACTTGAACCCAAACTTGTCTGGCTCTTGGAGTGGTGCTCTCAATGCTTGTGCATCGACACCTCTGGAAAGAGCAGTTACCAAGGAATTAGGACATGTGGGACTTTGCCACCATTTTATGTGTCTTTAATCTGACCTCACTTTTCTCTAGTATTAAATGATAGACTGGATGAAGTGTCTCTGACAGGCCCAGTGAGTTGTAATTCTGCTGACATTGTTATCTCTCCGATGATTCTGATTTTGATTTTACAACATGGAAAGTCCTAAGCCTTGATTGCTAATTCAGATACCATTTGCCTCTGGTGCACTCTGGGGTTATCCATGCCTGAAGAGTTCCAGGGAGGAGACCAGCTGTCCTGCCTTATCCAGCTCCTCCTCCACTGGTTTGCCCTCCAGTTGAGCCAGCCCTTGAAGAGACCTCCCCTACCCCTCATATCCTGGTTCTTGGAGAGAGGTCAGGCCTGGCTCAGCTCCAGGATTAACTTTCACAAGCCAAGAGATAACAGAATTTCAAGGTAAAGATCAGAGAAGCCCTTAAAAAGGCCTCCTGGCACCCTAAAGTTGCTACAGCTTCTCCTGCCCCAGCTATCCTTCCTGGCTGCCAGGCACCTCGCCACCATGTGGGAGCTCGTGGCTCTTCTGCTACTCACCCTAGCCTATGTCTTTTGGTCCAAGGTAAGGGTTCCTGGGGCCAAGTATCCCAAGAGCCTCCCATACCTGCCCCTGGTGGGCAGCCTGCCATTCCTCCCCAGACATGGCCACAAGCACGTCAGCTTTTTCAAGCTGCAGAAAAAATACGGACCCATCTATTCCTTTCGTGTGGGCACCAAGACTATAGTGATTATTGGCAACCACCAGCTAGCCAAGGAGGTGCTTGTCAAGAAGGGCAAGGAATTCTCCGGGCGGCCCCCTGTGGTAAGCAGTGTCCATTCTTCTTCCCTTCCCCCCACCTGGGGTTGTGCAGTTCTTAATATTCTTTCAAAATCAGACTAGTCAGGGGTGGATAAGAGGGGAGGAACTCCTCAAACTCCCCTAGCCTCTAAATTAGGAAGGAAGAATTAAAGGAGGTCCTCTAGAATGGGCTGCCCAGGAGTGGAGTGGGGTGGGTGTGTGGTCCTGAGGGGTTGTGGATCTGTCACCCCGCTCATTTCACCCCTGAACTAGATGATAATCTCTCTGGTCCTAATTTAAGGTTATATAAGGCACCTAGTCTGGCCCCAGCACGAAGTGCTCAATAAATAGCCAGTGTTGAGGCTATTCTTTGTGGAAAATGGGGGCAGTGATTCTTTCCCACTTGGGAAGTTACTGGGGAGAAGCACCCTGACTCCTAGACCAGTGAGATTGCTATTTCTCTGGAACTATCCCCATGGCTCCAGTTCAAGGGGGTGGACAACTGACCTACAGTAGCATTTCAGGACTGCGTTGACCCATTGAGCTTGCTGTTGGATAGCTATCCCAGAAATACTCCCAGTGCCCCATCTCAGTACCCTGGTGCTAATTACTCCCATAAATAGAGGGCTTTAGTCTGTCCTATCAAGACCTAACAGTCATGGTGGAATAGAACAGAGATATCCCCACATGGGAGTCAGCACCAACAGGTACCTGCTTTCTCCCCCAGAAATGGAGAGGGGCTGGGGGAGTAGGGCTGGGGCAAGGGGTGGGTGGATGGTGTGTGAGTCCTACAGCCTTGTCTGCTCTCCAAAGGTAACTCTAGGCCTCCTGTCAGACCAGTGGAAGGGCATTGCCTTTGCTGACTCCAACACTCAATGGCAGCTGCACCGGAAGCTAGTGCTGGGCACTTTTGCCCTGTTCAGGGAGGGCGACCAGAAGCTGGAGAACATCAGTGAGTGCTGGGATGGTGCCGGGGGCTGGAGCTGATCACACAGGAGCTGGGAGTGAAAAGAGGGCTGGGGAGGAGGAAAGGGTTAGGGATGGTTTATTTCAGTCTTTTCTTGGCGATTGCTACCATCTAGTGGCTAATTGCTATCTCTGCCCCACCCTGGCTAAAAAGGAACTGGTAGAGGGTGGCCAGGGTGCAAATGCAGTCCCCACCCTCACGCCTCTCTCTCCCCTCAGTATGTCGGGAAGCCAGTGTATTGTGTGATCATCTGGCCACCCGCCATGGACAAGTCATAGATTTGTCCTTTCCTGTCTTCATGGCTATACTTAACGTAATCTGCATCATCTGCTTCAACATCTCCTACAAAACTGAGGATCCAGAGTTGAGAACCATAAGGAACTTCAGTAGAAGTATCTTGGAGAATCTGGGAAATGATACTCTGGTGGACATGTTCCCCTGGTTGAAGGTGAGAATGAAGCCAAATGACACCTTCAGATCCCAGCAAACGCAGACAGTGTCCCTGATTCTTCTTTGTCTCCAGACCTATCTTTTTCCTGACCTCCTCAGCCAGTGACCTCTGCCTCATACAACCTTGGCCACTTCTCTATACAAATGGATCTGCCTTTTGAATCATGAATCTTAATAAAACTCATGATAGTGGCTCTCATTTATTTTCCAATTGTCGTGTGCCAGTATTAAGCACTCTATAAACATTAATCATTGAATTCCCCTTGGAGGTATGTTTTATTATCTTCATTGTACAGAAGAGAAAACAGGCTTAACTAGGTTAAGGAACTTGCCCTTGTCTTCAGACTCAAATTTATCTTAGTCTAAAGAGCTCCGCACATAGTAATCAGGGTTTGATGTTTGGTTAACTGGGAAGAGGAATCTGTACCCTCCTCTCTTCTTGGAGTTGTCCCTGAGGAGCCCATTCTGTGTCCCCATCTTGTCCTTCATTAAGGCTGAAGGTAAGGTTAGAGTAGAAATTCTCCTGAGACAGAAAGCTAGGATCTGTAGGATGGATTCTCATAGATGGAATAGCAAAGTGGAAGAGGAGTGGATTTGACATTTCTTTCTACTCCCCAGATTTTTCCCAATAAGACCCTGGAAGTGCTAAAGAGGTGTGTTGATGTGCGAGATGCAATACTGAATCAAATAATGAAAAAGCACAAGGTAGGTGATTGAGAAGATGAAAGTATGAGTGCAGTGGCCAGGCATAGTGGTACAAATCTGTAATCCCAGAGACTCAGGAGACTGAGGATCGCAAGTTGAAGCCCAGCCTCAGCAACTTAACAAGACCCTAAGCAACTTAGTGAGATCCATTTCAAAATAAAAGATAAAAGGGGCTGGGGATATGGCTCAGTAGTAAAGCACTCTTGGGTTCAATTCCCAATACCAGAAAGAAAGAGAAAAATATGAGTATGTTTGAAAATGTCCTGGGAACAGGACTGGGGTACATTTTGGACATTGTAATATCTGCAGAGCTTAGCAGAGTCTGGCACATAGTAGATGCACAATACAAATTGACCCAATTAATGAATGGAAGTGGTAAAGTAAGAAATAAAGGAGGAGCTTAGATGGCATCTGTCTACCCCTCAAATTTAAAGAAGGCACAGTGCTTTCTCCTACCTACGTAAACATAGGTCCTGCTAGTCTTACCTCACTTTCAAGTGTAAGAGGCCCTGACTAGTGTAACAGAAGTATGGCAGGAGTGCTGCAGGTGGAGCTCTTTCCTTATCAGTCTCAACTTTCCCCAACCCAGGAGAAATTCAACAGTGACTGTATCACCAACATGCTGGACATTTTCATGCAAGCCAAGATGAATGAAGAGAATAACAATAGTGGCCCAGACCTGGATTCAAATATGTTTTCAGATAATCACATTGTTGCCACCATGGCGGACATCTTTGGAGCTGGTGTGGAGACCACAGTCTCTGTGGTGCATTGGATTGTAGCCTTCCTGCTGCACAATCCTCAGGTGAGTTTGTCCCCACTACTGTCTTTCCATTTGCCTGGGAACCAGCCAGCATGACCTCTGCATCCCAGAGAAAAGGAGAGGCAATGCCCTGGGGCTGCCCTGTCCCTCACCGAAGTAGGTGCTGGCCCTGGCCCCAGATTAAAGCTGTTCCATCTTCTGGAAGCAGAGCCTGGGCTGTGCTGGAAAGGGTCTGTACAGGATGTGACCATTGGATTCTGCCAAGCCCATGCTTCTCTTGGGCTTGAAGCACACTGGTATGTGCATCTCCCTCTGGCTCTTAGGTGAAGAAGAAGATCCATGAGGAGATTGACCAGAATGTAGGTTTCAGCCGTACACCAACTTTCAGTGACAGGAATCACCTCCTCATGTTAGAGGCCACCATCCGAGAGGTGCTTCGCATCAGACCTGTGGCCCCAATGCTCATACCCCACAAGGCTAATACTGATTCCAGGTATGCTTTCCCTCCCAAAGACATCTAGGCCAACTCTGCTTGCCAGCCCACCTGGTTCCTCATCCATACCCGAGCCCTGCCCTCAGCCTGCGAGTTGAACGCTGACTCCTAACAATGATCAGTGGCCTTCTGATCAGTGTATCTACCACCCACTGACACTCACTGACCAATATATAGACCCACCTAATTTCCCAGGAAGCTAGCTGCTTGTTGCCCTTGGAGGCATGTGGGCTGGGATAAAGCTGTTGGAGTTCTACGCTCCTGCCCAGCCCAACAGTTGCCTTAGATATATGCATACCACATCCGCTGACAGCCATGGATGTCCCTGTGTACAGTGTCAGTACATAGTGCTTGTCTAGAGGATAGAGCTCGATTCAGATTTGATCTGTTACAAACTAAGGAAAAGACAGATGATTGGGAAATGAGGGAGTAAAGGATTCTTTTCCCCCAAGGTGGTAGAATGTGGAGACTTGGGGCTGAGTGAGGAGGGAAGGGCAATGTCACAGACCCTTTTTCCTCTCCCTCTCTGGAACAGCATTGGTGAGTATACCATCGACAAGGGCACACAGGTGATCGTCAACTTGTGGGCACTTCATCACAATGAGGAGGAGTGGAACCAGCCAAACCAGTTCATGCCAGGTAAGTCCCTGTCCCATCCTGTCATGCTCCCTAGATCACACAGCCAGCCTGGACTCTGCTCTACAGGTCCCCCCTCCCCCAAGCCTCTCTTCCCATCTGCCAAGCTTGCTACTAGAAAACTCTTGGCCCCATCTCCATGGACCTGTTGCCACGCCCACATTGTTGTAGCCTGCCAGACTATGGCTGGGTTTCCCTTGCTCTCCTTCCAATCAACTGCACCGCTCTGCGAAGTCCTCTAAGCATCTGACTCCTATTAAGCTTAGATGGTGGCATTTTCATCTGTTGACACTGCCCCCTCCCCTCCCCATCGTTCTTGATCATTTCATTTCCTCTGTGTCACGTGAAGGGCTACCTACCTGAGAGCAGAGCTTTATCTCTCTTCAGTCTGGAGGTCCTCAGACAGGGCCACATCTCTGCCTCAGCCAGGGTGGAAGCATGATTCTCCACGGCCTCATCCCTGGCTAATGCCTCCCCCTTGCCCACAGAGCGCTTCTTGGATCCAACTGGAAGCCACCTCATCTCACCGTCTCCCAGCTACCTGCCCTTTGGAGCTGGTCCCCGCTCCTGTGTAGGAGAGATCCTGGCCCGCCAGGAGATCTTCCTCTTCATAGCCTGGATGCTGCAGAGGTTCGACTTGGAGGTGCCAGATAATGGGCAGCTACCTTCCCTGGTGGGCGACCCCAAGGTGATCTTCCTGATCGATCCTTTTAAAGTGAAGATCAAGGTGCGCCAGGCTTGGAAGGAGGCCCAGGGTGAGGTTAGCACCTAGAGGGCATACCTTACTCCCCTGACCCCACCCTGTGTGACCCCACAAGAGAATTAGAGGTGCTACTCCCACCATTTCTCCCTGCTCTCAGCCCACTCTATTTTCCTTTCTGCCCTGCAGCAATGGCAGGTGTTATACATAAACTGGAGTTTTTCTTCAGAAGGAAACAGCTCACTCATTTGTACATTTGCTCGTTCTGTCAACAAATATTTTTATCCAGCATCTACTAAGTGCCATTCACTGTCCTGGGACACTCAGGCTGCCTTGTCTTATGAACCTCACATGCTAATGAAGGTTAGCAGATACATAAGAAGGTTAGAAACTCATAAAAGCTTTGAAGTCATTTATAAGACAATATGAAAAAGGCAAAAGGAGGGAATGGCCACTTTAAAAGAGGGAACTGGGGAGGTAAGAAACGTCAGGCAAAGGGATCCATGCTGAGGGAAAAGCAGGTGACAAGGTCTCAAGGTGGGAAAGGGCAGGAGGGCTACTGTGGAGCAAGTGACTGGGAGAGTGGTCCCCAGTAAGACCATGGGGCCTTTGTAAGGAGGGAGGAGATTTTCTGTTTTCTGCTACTGGGGTAACCTCTTTTACTACTGAGCTACAAACCCAAATCATTTTATTTTGAAACAGAGCCTTGCTAAATTGTCCGGGCTGAACTCAAACTTGTGATCCTCCTGCCTCAGCCTCCTGAGTAACTGGGATTATAGGTGTGCATTACCGAGCCTGTAAAAATTTAGGTTTTTATTCCAATATGATAGGAAGTCACTGGTGGATTTTAAACATTTAAATGGAACAGTCTGATTTGCATTTTTTTTTGTACTGGGAATTGAACCCAGGGGCTCTTAACCACTGAGCCACATCCTCAACCCCCATTTTTTTCTTTTAATTTTTTTTTAGTTGTAGATGAACACAGTACCTTTGTTTATTTTTATGTGGTGCTGAGGATCGAACTCAGTGACTCACATGTGTTAAGCAAATGCTCTAGCACTGAGCCTCGACCCCAGATCTCAGCTCCCATTTTTAAAAAATACATTTAATTTAGAGACAGCATCTCATGGAGTTGCTTAGGCCTCACTAAGTTGCTGAGGCTGGCTTTGACCTCGAAATCGTCCTTCCTCAGGCTCCCCAGCCACTAGAATTATAGGAATGCCTCATGCCCAGCTTGATTTGCATTTTTAAAATGCTCACCCTAGTTGCTGAGTGGAGAATGGTCTCAAGGGATGAGATGGGAGCTGGAGAATATGAGGAAGGAGCTGCTGTGCTGGTTTGGAAAAGCAACATGACAGCTTGGAACTTTGGCCCAGCGGGGGAATGGTGAGGAGTGGGAGGGTTGAGGATATATTTTGAAGGCAGAGCAATAGATCATTTACTTCGATCCAATATGCCTCCTAAATTTGGCTTTGTAACCCACAGACTGGGCCCACCATTAGCCATACCGTCACCAAAGACCAGCATGTCTCTTTCCCTCCTCCTTCCCTGGGGTAAACACTACCAGGAAAGGTTTTCTACAGCTGCCTCTGTAGCAGTGCCTGAATTTAACTTCTTCTCCACACTCAAAAACCCAGGAAGTCCAGGTATAGTGGTGCACACCTATAATCCCTGCAACTTGGGAGACCGAGACAGGAGGATCACAAGTTCCAGGCCAGCCCGGGCAATTTAGCATGACCCTGTCTCAAAAAAAAAAAAAAAAAAAAAACTTATTTTTTAAAAATTGTTTTAAAGGTCTGGGAGTGTAGCTCAGTGAGCGAGTGCCCTAGGTTCAATCCCCAGTACTGCAAAAACAAAATAAAACCTGAAAATAAAAACAACCCCAGGAAGTCTACAATGCTTCCTCGTTAGAAGATGGAGCCCAGACTCCAAAAGCAGCATCTTTAAACCTTGGCCACTGGCCAGTCTGCAAATGAAGGATGATGTCCTAAGATGCCCCAGGAGAAAATGACCCTTGCCCTTTAGCCTAGAGAGAAGCCCCATACTCAGCTCCCTGGCGCCAGCCAGACCAGAATGGAGTCATCAATGACCCAGTCTGCCCCCTCTGACTAGACAGAAAGCCCTGGAAGGGCTAGTGGGGCACAAGGCTGAGAATCTGCCTGGCTGAGTTTTAGAGAGAAGAAATCAAGGGAGCCCTGACAAAGGAGAAGCACAGGATTTCAATTACGGCAGCACTGTTTTCCTTCAAAAGACCTTTAGTAATCCATTGCTTGTAGATCGTTCCATCTTATTCCCCCCAACTCAGTCTTGGCCTTCACCAGCCAGTGACCCCAGAACCTTGCCAAAGAGCCTAAAGAAAACCTGCTGTGGTGGTGCACACCTGTAATCCCAGCCGCTCAGGGGGCTGAGGCAGAAGGATTGCAAGTTTAAGGCCAGCCTTGGTCACTTACAGAGACAAAAACAAAAAAGGGCAGGGGATACAGCTCAGTAGGACAATACTTGTCTAGCATGCACAAGGCCCTGGGTTTGATCATCAATACTGCGCACCTCATGTAAGAAGAGAACGAGACAGGGAGAGAGAGAGACTCCAGAGGAGAGAGTGGGCAGCTGTGACTGACCCGCACCCTATCACAAGAAGCCTGGGAGAGATGCTGACACCACTGTAAGCTAAAGGGAAAGATTAAGCTGGAAGTCTCCCACTTCCCTCTCGTAAGTTCCTCTGCCCCAGCTGGCTGTTGGACTAGAGCCAAGCTACCCTCAGCTCAAAGCAAGGGGGGGCAGGATTAGCTGGAGTTCAGTATTTCAGATTTGGTCAGAATTTGAAAGGCATTTTGTAGACTAGGTGATGAAGAGAGAAATATGTTGCGGAAGGCTTGTGTTCTCTGTAGAAGCAGTGGGTAAGTTTGACTGGAATAGTCTCCAACTATTGAATCAACATTGAATAACATGGAAATGAGAAACTACCCCTTCGTTTTTAAGATGAGGAAACAGAGGGCCATTGTGGAGGGATGTGCATATGTACAGCCTATTTAGCAGCAGCCTGTCACCAGAACCCATGATTTCAAAGATGCACGATGAGAAGTCAGCTATGCGTTCCCCTGTCCCTAGGGGTCATGGAAAAGTTCTCTAGCTGGGGAGAGCAACTTTCTGAAAAGTAGTGTCCTCTTAGAAAATGATCTGATGAATTTTGTTGCCCAAACTGCCCCTCCCCTGGATGAAAGGCCTTTTCCTCATTTATCTATATCACTGTATCCTTGAACCCCCTAGAGGCTCAGAGTAAATGCCTTCCTCCAAGCTGTCTCATGACTCCCAACCCACCACAAGTGTCCCCTTTTAGTCCCAACTTCTATCACTTAGTGCTGAACCCCAGATGCATCTGAGCATCTGCCTGGGCTTGAAATGGGTGTGGTATCCCCCAGGGACGCAGCCCCCCTCTATCTCTGGAGTTCGAGACTGAGCTTTCTCACGTTCTTTATCCAGCATCTCAGCACCTGACAAGTAGGTTGGACACAGGAAAGGATTCAACCAGGTGCCTTGGCTCAGTGAGAAATCAATCAACTCTACCCCCTTATGCAGAAGGAAGCTGGAAAGTCCTTGCCAAGACCCCACAGTCACCTTTTCAGCTTCAGATTGTTCTCAACTAGTAGTGAGTTTTTAAAAAAATATTTTTAGTTGTAGATGAACACGCTACCTTTATTTCATTTTTCATGTCATGCTGAGGATCGAATCCAGTGCCTCACATGTGTGAGGCAAGAGCTCTACCACTGAGCTACAACCCCAGCCCCAGTAGTAGGTTTTTAAATAAATGTTTCAAAACCAACTCAGCAGGGAGAGCACCCCTGATTTGTAGTGTTTGCCAAGAGCTACCAATGTAATGTCACTGAAAATAGAGTTTGGAAGAGATGCTAGGTAGCCTTTCATTTTTTTTTTAAACATTATATGTTATTTACTGCTGTAGTCATACATGGGACTCATCCTGAGAAATGTGTCCCTACACAGTTTCCTAACACAAATATCATAGAATGTATTTACACAAACCTAGGGGATGCAGCCTACAGCCAGCGAGGCTTAAACCTGTACAGCGTTACTGTACTGAATACTGTAGACAACACATACAATGATATTTTTGTATCTAAATATACCTAAAAGGGGTTGTTTTCACCAGCATCACCACAAACATGAGAAACGCACTGCACCAGACGTTATTATGGCTACAATACCACTAGGAGGTAGCAATGAGCAGCCCCTTTATAATCTTATGGGACCACTATCACATGTGTTCTGTGGTTGATCCAAATGGTATTGGTACATGACCTCATACACTAAATGCCATCATGTGATATTCCTACCATGCTGATTTATAAATACCTTGAAGGGTATGGATAATAACATGTAGTAAATAATTGGAAAGTGATCCACTTTGTGTATTTATCACCTTATTTTTTTTTTTTTTTTAGAAAGAATTTTTTTTTTAATATTTATTTTTAGTTCTTGGCGGACACAACATCTTTTTTTGTATGTGGTGCTGAGGATCAAACCCAGGCCGCATGCATACCAGGCGAGCGAGCTACCATGTGAGCCACATCCCCAGCCCCACCTTTGTTTTTAATATATTCAAACCCACAATATATATTGTGGGTTTATGTAGTTTATTTTTATTGGCCATTTAATAAGAAGCTCATAAAATTTTAAAATATTTACTGATCAGCCCTAGTGAGCTAGAAGAGCCAACCTTCCTAGGGTTCTGACCTTCAGAAAATCAGGGGACTTCTCAGAGTCTCTTGCCCAGTAACCTCGTGTGAGTGTGGGTGGGTCAGAGGGAGTGAATGTCCCAGTGGCTTCTGGTGGCCACAAAACCTGAAGCAGGGGAAGTCCCTCTACAGTTATACACACAGACACACGCCCACATCTGGAGGACCAGGGTCCAGTCCAAGGCACCAGAATTGGGGGGAAGACCATAGGATAAGGGGGACCCAGAATTCCCAGGTACTAGGCTCCCAGCCACCCATCTTGGCCCTGGATCTTAGGCCTGTTGCCAACTTTGGGAACCTCAGGTTCTTCTTTGTGACACGGGGTCACTTACCACCTGAGCTGCCCATTGTCTGAAGCTCTGGTGAGGATGAAACAGAAAGGGCTGTGTGAGCAGAAAAATCCCTTGTGTTATGAGTCGGGGCTATAGAGACAAATTCTCCAGGGGGTGGTCACTTACTAAGTGCCCATGGGCAACTGATTTGGCCTTCTTAAATCTCCATTTGCCCATCTGTAATATGGGGGCTGAGGCGTGTGTACACCAACCTCACTGTTGCTCTGAGGATCAAATATGAACCTACGAATACTTTTTTGCCTCAATAAACACTGGCCTCATCATTTAAATTAATCATCCAAATTCACAAAATAATTTTTCTGAAGATTTTACATAGAACTCCTGAAAGCTATCAGCTAGGGCAGGAGAGGGAGCAGGTATGTGCATATAAGTCCATCTTGGGCAAGACATCCGGGAAGCCACCCGCAGCCCTGGCCTGCCTCCACCCAGAGTCAGGGCATGCTGACAGCTGGGAGGTGGGTGGAGAGCCCAGGGACAGACTCTTTTCATGGCTAGCACAGAGGGTGTTTTGTAACATTTTCCAGTGGGATTGGGTTTCTTGAGTCTTTGTGAGAAAACATGAAATGGAAGGAATATTAAACTATGGTGAGGAACAGGCTTTAAACAGTGAGAAATTTCAGATCAAATAAAATCTGCTCCCCCTCACAAATTTTGGAAGCTGTATTTTTATTCCCTTTGAGGAAGAGCAGAACACTTTCAAGATACAAAGATCCCAACAGCTTTAACTCCTTTAAGATTTGACAGCTTTCTTTGGTTTCCTCCCACCTTTGAAAAGGAGTCCCAAGTTCTCAGCTCTTCACTGTCTGACATATTAGTTAATGGCCTTTGGGGCCAAAAGATGTGGCTTCAAATCCTGGCTCTGCTGCTTATTAGCTCTGTGATCCTGGAAGTCAATTCACTCCTCTGAGTGCCTCAATCTCTTTACCATTGTAGCAATAATTATAAGGCTCTGCCTCAGAGATCTGTTTTGAGGCTAAAATAAGAAAATGTAGGTACTGAGATGCTTAGACAAGACTTGGCATTGTGTAAACTGTCAATAAGGAACACAAAAAAGACAAACTAAAGTCTTTTTATTACCTGCTTACCTCTTTCCAGTGTCACTTCTTGCACTTTCTAGAGTGCAGTCACCTAGAAAGATTAAATTGTTTGTTGTTTCCCACTCAACACGTGTTGTCTCCTGATTTAGTCCTCCCAAGCTGTTTTGTGCTTTTCAGCATCTTGCCCATAGTGGCACTCAATAATCTCCAGGACAAACATGTGCCTTTTGCACCTTTCACCCGGGGAGCAGTCACCTCCTCCAGGAAGCCTGCCTTGAAACCCCATGTGGGTAAGTTCTCACCCACAGCATTCTGTGCACACATGCTTTGGGCCACTGCCTGTGGCTCTAACACTGCTGATGTGCCTTTCTTCCTCTCTGGGTCACTACTACTTCTGAAGAGGCAGGCCTAAGGTGTCAG
Source organism: Marmota marmota marmota (assembly GCF_001458135.2). Taxonomy (NCBI): domain Eukaryota; kingdom Metazoa; phylum Chordata; class Mammalia; order Rodentia; family Sciuridae; genus Marmota; species Marmota marmota. The sequence continues at coordinate 8,143,318 of NW_025999999.1, read as the reverse complement.
CATTCCCAATTCCTGGCACCTGGTAAGTGCTCCATAAAGGCTTTACCTCTTCAATAAGGCCAGTCACTTGCCCCCAGGCTGGAACCTGAAACTGAATACCTCCCAAGACCCACAACCCTTCACAACAGGTTCAGAAGGAGCCAGCCAACGGTCAGCCACGCCCACTTCCCCCTCCTCCTGAGTCAAGCCCTGGTTTTTGTTCACTAGCTGAAAACAGGAAGTTGGAGAATGGGGAGTTTCTTGAAATTCTTGTTTGTCATAACTATTGTCTTGTGCTGAACATGGTCATTTGGGACCGAGACAACCAGCTGTCAGATCTCATTAGAGAAACGAGGAACCCAGTGACCTCGGGGCTCATCACAGCCTCTTGTGACCAGCCCATAAAAGTGCCATTTGGTTTGGGACCATGCAGGTGTTACCTTTTAAAAGGCAGGAATGATACACATGTACTGGTGGCAGAACCCAGGGGCACTCTATCACTGAGCCACTTCCCTGATTCTTTACAGTTTTAAAAAATTTTGAGCCAGTTAAATTGCTGCAGCTAACTTCAACCTTGTGATCTTCCTGCCTTGGCCTCCTGAGCCACCGGGATTAGGGGCATGCACAGTTGCACCCAGCTAAGAGGGATCTTAATAAGCAAAGGCTAAAATGAACAAAGGAAGTCTGCCTTAGGGAAACACTGGCACACAATGACAAATGCTGGCACACTGGGGCTCCCCAGCTGCCTAAAGCTCAGTTCTGAGGCTCCCTGCTTGGCATTCAAGACCTCAGACCATCTCTGACTGCTGCTGGCATCTTGGAACATGCACCACTCTCTCCACCTCAGCCTACTTTCTGTGGCTTCTATCTCACATGGATCTATTTGTCTTCCTAACTGTAATTGAAGTTCTAAGGGGCAGGAGGCATGTCTTATATATTTGTATTTCCTTAGCTTTCAGCACAATGCTGGGCACAAAGTGGCTAATACATACACATATACACAAACACATACTTTTTCGGTACTAGGGATTGAACCCAGGGCCACTTTACCACTGATCTACATCTGCAGCTCTTTTGATTTTCATGCAGAGTCTCATTAAGTTGCTTAGCGTCTTACTAAGTTGCTGAGGTTGGCCTCAAAGTTACAATCCTCCTATCTCAGCCTCCCAAGTCATTGGGATTATAGGTATGTACCACTGTGCCCAGCTCTAATATTTTGTACATTAAAATTCCAAGACTGAGCACCCACCCACATTTCTTTCTGTCCATCAGTAAAAGAGACCTTGGAATGCTTGCTGCCTTTTAAATGTCATCTTTAGTTACGGGGTATCTAACAAAACTTGTTCCTGCTTTTTGGGGTCTAATTTTAACCTATCTGTGGGGCTTCACAAAGTATTCCAGACATCAAAAGGAGAAACAGAGTTTGGGGGAAAACCGCTGAGGATAAAATGTGGACTCAGCAGCAGCTTCCAGCCTGCCCTTGGCCTTGTGGTTTCAGTTTGGCCCAGGATCCTGTTCTCAACTGCTACGTGACACTGCTCAGTCCCTGTGTGAAGGAAAAAGTGCTTGTGTTTGAGATCTTAAGGTATGACTCCCTGACTGAGGAAGAGGAAAAAGGAACAAAGTGGTGCAAGAAAAAAGCACAGAAAAACTTTTGGGATGAATTTTTATTTGGGCTTCTCACAGTGGTTAGAGCCACTCTGTCTTCAGAACAATCACAGCACAGGAAATGCGTCACTGAGACTGCCCAGAAAAATCTAACCAGCTGAATCTTATTGCTTAAAATACACATATTCACAATAACTGACAAATGGTAATGTGCCTCACACAGGAATGTGTTAGCATTTGCAAATCTTCCGACTGTAGCACCAAACCCTCCACCAATCCTTTCCTTCTCATTCATCTGGAAAACCAGACTCAACCTAGTCTCTCTGACCCCCGACTATTCCTTCAGTTCCCTGTCTCCTTCTCTGAGCAGGAAGCCTCCAGCAGCCGTGGCCAACTGCGGCTTACTAGTTAAGCCCAGCTTGGCCACTGTGCTTCTTCTCAGGCCTTCAGGGTAAGATGCTTCAGTGAAGCCAACAGTCAACACTCAGACCAGCTCCCCGCTGGGGAAAGAAACCTAGAGGGTCAGATTCATCCATTTGATCAGTTAAATGAAGAAGGATTCCTTTTGGTAAAACTTGTTCTCCTTGGAGACACTTTAGTGAGTTGTCTGTGATTTCGAAAGGAAGGTGGAAGGTAGGCATCTGAGGACTGCTGTGCTGTGGCACCCCTCTGGCCACACGCCAGTCCGCCTGTGTCCACTGAACTCAGCAAAGGAAGGATTGTGCTGTGGCACCATGAGTCTGCCAAAGCCTCCTGGCAATTCTGAGCAGGCTGATGTCTGGGCCACAGCAAGGCCAAGCTTGTCACTGAAGAGCCAATCAAGCTTCTGTCTGAATTCCACTTTTGCCTTCTGTCCCAAGTGGTTGTGGACACCTTCTGGGGGCTGAGATCGAAGGCAATGAGTAGTGGAGGGAGGCAGACAGGTTCAGAGCACGCTTCCATTAACAGGGACAGAACACAGGCCTCTGAGCGTCCACGGAGCAATGTGCAAATTGCAGTGATGAGCAGAGTGGAACCTCTACCTTGAGCGCAGTATCTCAGGCAAACACAGGGGGGCGCCGTCGACAATGCTGCCAAATACACTCGAGTACACAGTCAGACGTTTGTTCAGTAAACAGTAAATGCATAAAATAAATTACCTTGAGAGGGCCATATTTGCTTCAGACGTGTGGTTAACGTGAGCAGGTTGGCTGCCATTCAAAGTATCTTCACAGGAACACGGGGTGTGGGGCTCACACACGACACACACACACACACACACAACAGATCATTCAAAGTCATCGTCTACAGACTTCACTTTGTTCGACATGAATTTTGGTTCTGTGTAATCCAAACAGACACTCATTCACCTCACAGCCTTGGATTTGTCTGTTTATATATATATATATATATATATATATATATATATATATATATATATATATATATTTTTTTTTTTTTTCCTTTTTTACTATAACATCAATGCCTAGCCTGAATATCATCATTCAAAAGTGGGAGAAGAACCAAACTTTTCATATGAACAGGGATGGATGGGGAATGTTAGTTTCAGCTGATTGCTTTCTCCTTTCAGAGTTTTCCTATCAAAGCTCAACTGGTTGTCCAAAACCAGACGACAGTAATAAGGATCCTGTGGTCCTTCTGGAGGCTGCCTCCACCCTCCCACCTGGGCCACCAAAACTCCTTACATAAGTTACAGAAAAGTGAGTCACCCGACCCCAGTGGGCTAGGGACAGGGACAGAGCATGAGAACCACAGATAACCAAGGGATTTCTTCCAAGTGGTCAGTTTAAAACAAACAATCAAACACACAACAACAAGAGACTTATTCAGAATCAAAGAAAAAATACTGTGTGAGAACCAGACTACGGGGCTGCCTTTCCCAGGACCCACAGCTTCCTCAGACCCTCTGTTCATAAGAGTACAAGGAGATACAAAGTCCTGCAGACCATGTGCTAGGGATGGACAAGGACACTGGTCACCTGTGGGCACAGACCAAAGGGCAGAGATGCAGGAAGCTGCACTTCTCTCCACTCCCAGATTTAGGGCCTACTGCTCAGAGCTAACCCACTCCAAGCCCACACACAAACATCTCCCTCTGGCTCAACTGCAGCCACGTTCGTGGTAGGCCAACCTGGGAAAGCACAAACTTCCCTTGTCCAGAAGAGAATTCTTGCAAGCCCACTGGTAAATTTCTTGTTTCTAGCTGGCTTTTGTTGTTTGTTAAAACAAAAAAAAAAAAAAGAAAGAAAAGGCAGTCTACTCTTCCACACCTGAGCCTGCTGGGAAGGAAGGGGCCCCTCCAGGATGCACAGTGGTACATTTTCTTGTCACCTGGAATTTGAGAGATCAACAAGCCTCCTACCAACCTGTCTACCAGCTCTCATCCTCCCACAGAATCAGCTCAACTCTGGCTGTGCAGACACTGGCAGCCACAGCTGACAAACCCTAGGCCTCTGTGGCTTCCTTCTTCAACCAGGGCTAAGAAGGGTTGCTTCTGCTGAACTGAGACACAACAAAGTTCTCTTAAACTAAAACCAGAGCATAAATCCACTACATCACCAAGAATCATCACAGGACACAGTCCCAGTCCCCTTCTTTGGGGGCTTTAAAACACATCTCTCTGACCAAAGCAGGTAGGTGAGATATGACTTGAAAGGGGGGAAGAAGGGGATGAGGTGGGGATGAGGAATGAGTCATGGAACCAACTTCTCAGCCCTCCACAATACTGTGCTTTTGTGAGGGAGAGGCACCCACACCCCAAACTGTACTTGGAGATGTAGGAAAAAGCAGGAGAGGAGAAGGGAAAAAAAAAGTGGCTGTACCACTTCCTCTGAAAGTCACTTAATGCTTCTCTCATGAGTCTCCCTTACCCTGGTTGCTTTGCCAAGTTTCTGGGCACAGGCAGGGCCTACTCTAGCTGGGGGAGCTGCTGCTCTGGGAGTTTGGCGAGTCCTGCTCATTGATGGTGTTGAGCAGCAGGCATGCGGGCGGCCGTGGCAGGTGGGAATGTCCAGGCTCTCGAGCCTGCTCCTCAGAGGGCTGGCAGAGCCCTTCCTCCTCATCACCAGGAGGCCTCACGTGGCAGCTGTCACAGAAGTCCAGGGGCCCATCCAGAGCATCATCAATGAGTGTGGTGAACTCTTTGAGGTCATCGTCATGATGGCCCCGGTTGCACACACACACCTCAATGCCTGAGTCACCTGTGAAGCGGCGATGTCTGCCAGGTGTCTTGTCTTTGCTATCGGGGAGCACACTGCCATGCTCAGAGCTGGAATCTTTCAGTAGCTCCTCCTTACATTCTGAATCCTTGTCCAGGAAGGCCGCTGGGTCTAGCTCCCCCAGGCCGGCCACTGAGCCACTGGGCTCCATTCCGGGGGCTTTGGTGGCTGCTCGGTCAGCTGGCACGTCAGAGGGCTCAGGATCAGCGATGCTTGGGGGTCTTGTGCTGCTTCTGCTGGGCACAGACAGGGGGCTGCTCTGTGCCCCCTGGGAGCCCCTGGTAGGATCAGCACCCGGAGGGCTGCCACCTGCAGGGCCACACTGAGGAGGCAGCTGCTGCTGTAGCTGGAAGGCACTGTACGGCGGGGGAGGAGTTGGAGGTCGGTTCACCACTTCCTCATAAGGAGGTAGTAAATAGTTTGGCAAAAACCCTAAAAATGGGGAGGTAGGGAGGAAAAATTACTGCACTGGCCACTGTCATAGGACAGATGGCAAAACTCATACCAAACATATGCATTGTCCCTTACCACCCCTCTAGCAGAGCCACTAAGCAGTAGCTTTGGCTCTTCGTCGTGGGCAGGGGAAGAGAGCTGTGAGCAAATGTGCAGTGAAAGAGGGACAGTTTGGGTTGACCTACTCCAGCTTCTTGGCATCTAAGAGTCCCTAGTGCTGCTTCATAAGCAAGGACTTCCTGCCTACCTGGAATTAAGGCAAAAGGTTAGGCAAATGTGGTAGATGACTAAGAACCAATTTCTGCCTGGAAAGGACCATGGGCACACAGTCTCATATTCTTTGCTCAGACTGTATCCTCCATCTATCCTCAGGCCTCAGGGTCAGGGATCCTAATTTAAGATCCTGACCACTTATTTCTTTTTCCATTCTTCTAGGTATAGTATATACAGGGCTTTTCTCTGGGAAGTTAGAAATCTGTTGTCTATCTTACTCTAGTGTGGCTGGAAAGATAAACTAAGCTGCATCTTGACTCAAAGCAAGAACAGTGGTTACCAGCAAAGGACAAGGGGCCTGTGTCATCCAAGGCTCATTGAAAACATGCCAGGTAAGTTACCTTTTGAATGTGCTGAACATCTTAAGGCACAGATGACATAATAGTACTTGCTAGCATTTATTGAGCACTTACATATGCCAGGCACTGTGCTAAGCAATTAACTCTTCTAGATGTGGAAAACAAACAGTTCTGACTCTTTTATTTTGTAGAATGCACTTCACAACGGCTTGGGACAAGCTGCCCAACTGGGCCTCCATGGACCATTTGAGAGGTCACACGTAAAGAACCTCAGGGAAGTTCAGGCAGGGATTCACCAAGTTTCTTGGTTCTCAGGAAGTCCCAGCGCCCCCCAACACCAATATCTGCCCCTTTGATGGGCATCCCCTCTATGAGGCACATCACATAGCAGCAAGCAAAATGGGAGGAATTCAGGCCAATGAACACAAAATTCCAATTCACTCACATTATATTCCATCTGACTATTTGCTTTAAATTTTTATTTTATTTTTTTCTGGCAAGAACCCAGGCACTGTGAGCTCTAGAACAGACCTGAGGCTTTAGGGACCCACAGCCGGAATACCTGCTCCTCTGTGCTGAAGGAGACCCCTGTTCCTGTATTTGCAAGATTCTATGTAGGGTAAATGGGGGCAAATCCCCTTGTGCCCACAGATGCCCTGACTCTGTGCTCCTGAGCTTCTGAGGGTTGGGAATGACAGTTTTGGATACATACTGAAATAAAATGGCAGCGCTGAGTAATTGTGGGCTTCCCGGTAGGCAATCAGGTTGATTTCATGTTGCCGCTGCTGGGCCTGAAGGCGGTGCTTGGCTCGGCGGTGGTGGCAGACACAGCAGCAGCTCAGGATGATGATGATGGTCCACACTAGCCAGAACCCTGGGGAGTTGGAAGGGTGAGACAGAGAGGCAAGTACGCATGGTGAGTACCAGCCAGAGGGGGCAACTCTCAAACAAGGAGGTCCCTGGACAATGCCCACATGGTTAAAGCTGGCACTGTTAGACCTCATCCCATTACTTTATGTTTAAGCTATGTTCATAAATGTTTCTGCCAAACCGCGTGTGGAGGCACACACTTGTAATCCCAGTTATTTGGGAGGCTGAGGCAGGAGGATCACAAGTTTGAGCCTAGACTGGGCAAGTTAGTGAGACCCTGTCTCAAAATTTAAAATAAAAAGAGCTGGGGAAGTAACATGGCTATAGAACAACCTTGGGTTCAACCCCCAGTACCAAAAAAAAAAAAAAAAGAAGAAGAAGAAGAAGAAAAAGAAAAACCAAGTTTGTACCAGAGCAAAAGATGCACAGAGAAGCGATGTGAAAATGCTGATAGCACAGGAGGTCTCTCACTCCAGGGTGCCTTGGGGACCCTGGGGGAAGGGAGGAGTGCCAGGGTGTCTCTCTAGAACCACTGATTAGTCCCATGTTTTAGGTTTTGCAGGCACTAAAAATGTTCATCTTTTAGGACAGTGTCCTTTTCCTCTTTTAAGGGATCTTAGAGAAAACACATTGCTTTCTTGGTGCCCCTCTCCCCTCCCCAACCCAACTCAGATTAGCAATTGCAAGGGGCTTTGGAGAGACTCCTGATAAAGAAATTCTTCGGGTTCTCTCAACATCGTGGAAAAGACCAGGGCTTTTTCTCTATGGTGTAAGTCTCTGTAATGCAGAATCCCTGAAGTTGGAAGTGGAAAATTCTAATTGCCTCAAGTCAATCTCTTCCCTAGAGAGTGTAAATGATTTCCTGCACTCTCCCTCTAATCCAGTACAATTCCATCTCCCACTGCCAGCATGGACCACCTCCCCTTCAGTCTGTGGCTGCACTAGACTAAGGGCCATCAGCAGACCTCCCTTCCTCCTACTCCAGGGAGGGGAGGAGGAACAGGAGAAGGCCCACAGCCCCACTTTCTCACTATGCTGTCTCCACAAACTCCAAACTATGAAACCAGGAATAAATTAGATTTTAAAATTATCTCTAGTTTTATTTTTACTGGCTTTTATTATTATTATTTGGTTCTAGAGATTAACCCAGAGGCACTTTACCATTAAGCTATATCCCCAAACCTTTTTTGTTTTGTATTTTTAGAAGGGTCCCACTAAATTGCTTATGGCTGAGTGATGAGGCTAGCTTTGAACGTGTGATCTTCCTGCCTCAGCCTCCTAATCTTCTGGGATTATAGGCAAGTGCCATCCATACCCAACTGGATTTTAATTTATTTTTAAATGTAATAAGTTATTTTAGATAGGTCTTTCAGTTCCTCTGGTAATGAGGTAATACAATGAAATAATAGGAATAATTTTTAAATGATGTGTAGAATATTATTTTTGACATATAAAAAGTTTGATATTAAATTAAAAATACAGATTATAAAACAATATAAAGTATGATCACAACTTGATTCTCATTGATTTAAGGCATTTTGTCCCACCATTTCAAATGTGGGACACATATAAACACTTAAATATAGTACATATAATTATATAGTAATATTTATAAATTTTGGATTATGATTTCCAACCTATTTTAATGCACCTGTGTCAATTTTGTTGAAACATTCACACAATTGAAAATTTGGGATTAACTGAGTGGTGGTGGTTATTATTTTCGTAACTAGGGATTGAACTCAGTGGTACTTTACCACTGGGCTACATCACTAGCCCTTTTTATTTTTGAGACAGGATCATGCTATCTTGCTTAGGGCCTTGCTAAATTGCTGAGGCTGGTCTCGAACTTGTGATCCTCCTGCCTCAGCCTCCCAAGTTGCTAGGATTATAGGTATGTGTCACTGTGTAAGGAGACTTACTGTTTTAATAAGACCAATGAAGTCCTAGATACAGAATGATCATAGATTTAAATTAAAATATGATGTACACAAATATTCTTATATGCCAAGTCTCCATTTATCTTTTTTTTATTGTTATACATGTTATTTTAATTCAATCATATAATGAACCAATTCTTGCTTTAAAAAAGTAGGACTAACTGCTGTTGTATATTACCTACATCACCTCACAATCCCTACACTTCTGGGTTACTTTGTAAATTTTTTTTCTTTTCAGATGGGGGTCTCAGCATGTTGCCCAGGCTGGTCTCAAAGTCATGAAGTCAAATGATCTCCCACCTCGGTCTCCCAAATAGTTAGGACTATACAGCCACTCTAGGGTTGGCATGATGGTAAACACACATAATACTAGCTTCGGAGGCTAAGGTAGTAGGATCTCAGTTTGAGGCCAGTCTTGCAACTTAGTGAAAATAAAAACTGAAAAGTGCTGGGGACTGAGCACAGCGGTAGGGTGCTCCTGTGTTCAAGCCCCAGTACTGGGGGAAAAAATAATTACATTCTAGTCAGGTGTGGTGGTATGTGCCTGTAGTCCCAGCTACTTTTGGGACGGCTGAGAGAGAAGTATCACTTGAGCTCAAGAGTTTGAGACCAGTCAGGGCAATCTGGGCAACAAAGTGAGACCTGGTCTAAAACAATAAATGAATGAATGAATGAATGAAAATAAAGTAGTTTCTCCCATAAGCTAATCAGTATCTATTTTTTACCCCACAAAGTCATTTTTTCAGTAGTTCCTTACCTAAAGGTGAACCAACTTCTAAGTTTTATACTGCAATACACACGGTCTAAGACATTATTTCTCAGTTTTCATAACTTTTTTTTTTTTTTGCAGTGCTGGGGGGCCTCCTGCAGGCTAAACAAGTGCTCTACCACTGAGCTATGCCCAGACTGACTTCAAACTTGCCATCCTCCTGCTTCAGTCTGGGATTCAGCTGGGATTACAGGCATGTACAATGAAAACCAACTTTAAAACTTGTTTTTAACCCACACACTGGTTTTCGTGTTTGTCAAATATTCCTTGTTTTACCTATTCTGGGCATTAAGTAGGCTTAAACTTCCTGGCCCCTTTTTGATTGGCTGAGACTTTGGGACTAGTTCTAAATACTGCATTGAGATTAGAAGTGACTTGTCATTGAGAGACCAGAACAATTCTTACATATGTAGGACCCTCCACTAGTCTAGTTTCCTATGCTGTGGCAATTGGCAGCATTCCAGATGGTCACTTCAGGGTCAGTCAGTCTGGGTCCCAGGGGATGCTGAAGTGGGAACAAAGATGTCATCCAACCTTCAACAGATGTGTAGTGTGAATGACAAACACATCTATTATTTTAGGTCACTAGAATTTTGGACATGTTTGTTCCCACAGCAAAACTTAACCTACTCTGACTGCCAGTGTGTTGTAGTACAGGGTTTTCTGAGGGAGAGAATTTAAAGTTATTCATCAATTCTTGAAGGAATCTTTGATCCAGAAAGATGTCACCACTTCCTACAAGTCTTTTTCTCTTTAAATAAAAAATTAGGGAGAGCAGAAGGCAACTGTGGGGAGAAATAGGACAAATGAAACACAAACTTTTGGCAAAGTTACCTGCATCACATCTAATACGGCACCAGAAAGAAATTCCACCAGCCTACATCTTTGTTCTGTTTTGCAGTGCTGGGGATCAACCCCAAGACCTCATGCAAACTAAGCACATATCTTACCACTGATCTACACTTCCAGTCCTAGCCTAGTTCTTTTCATTTGATATTATGGGAAGAAAAACTATCCTTAGTGTATATCAGCTGTGTGAGGTTATATTAGTTTCAAACAGAGTTATAATTTTTTTTTTTTTTTCATTTCTAACACAAGACCACAAGGAATTCTCTATGTGGATCAAAACTGGAAGAAAACTAACCTGGGAGTAGAATGGGTTTAGTGGTATGGCGAGTTGTCTGTATGGGTACAGAAAAGACCCCTAACAAGCTGGTCCTATTTGATTTTAAGTAAGGCAGGTGTTTGAATTTGGCCTTCAAAAATCTGACTCTCTTGAAAGTCATTTTAGTCAAAGTTGTAACGCATCAACTTCAAAAGGGAGAATATGTAAACTAGTCCATATGGAGATAGTCAAATTTTAATCTTCTAGCTAGATTTTAAATACAAGGCAGAAAAGTTTTAGAAAGTAAAACCTAGGCCAGGTGCAGTTGAGTATGCCTGTAATTCCAGGCTGAGGTAGGGGGATTGCAAGTTCAATGACAGCCTCAGAAACTTAGCAAGGCCTTAAGCAACTTAGCAAGACCCTGTCTCCAATAAAATGTTAAAAAGGGCTGGGGATGTGGCTCAATGGTTAAGCGCCCCTGGGTTCAATCTCTGGTATAAAAAAACCAAAAGTAAAACCTAATTTAAGACATACATAAGAGGAATTTAGGATTGTTCCTCCCATACCCCTAAACACACATCTACCCACAGACTCTATTCCACAATGACAGCCTTTAAAGTTGTGACCTCACTGTGGGGAGCATTTACCATCCTAAGCAAAATGGAACACGTTTTTAAAAACAATCACAGTCCAATGTAGGAACTAAGCCGTGTGGCCCTGCTAGGGAGCTGAAGCATACTGACAGTCAGCTCCCCTTTCATTCCAGAGACGGTGGGTCACTTCCCTACCCATTAGAGTGCTCAGCAGCAGGAGTTCCTGCTACTCCCTCTGTGGAGAAGGCCTCGATTTAGGCAACGAAGCCTTCAGAGGCTTACGATTTCATCTGAAAGACGGGTGAGCTGTTCTATAAGCAAGACTATCAACCCGAAGAAGCTGCAGCAGGTGGCCTGGGATTGAACCCAGTCCACACTAATCATTTCCCAGCTTCATGCAGTTGGTCATTTTGTTTTCACTTCCCTCATCTGTAATGGGGGAAACGGTCTCCACCACTTAGAGTACTCAGAATTATGTCTGATGTATGCTAAGTTCTGTAGCTTATTATTATTGTTGTTTCAGGCATAGTCAGAGTTGGGAAGAATTTCCTTTAAATTTCCCTTTTAACCCGCTAAAATATTCCACAAAAAAACATGGGTTAGGAACACATCCAAAGTCTGTTTCTAGGTTCTGTTCTTGGCAAAACTGACTGGAAATTCAGGCAACTCCCATTTACTGAGTCCCTGCCATGAACACGGTGCTGTGTCAGCTTGCTGATAGCAGCTCCCCTGCTCTGATCAGCGCGCCTTTTCCCAGAGGCCTAGACCACTAGGAAGCTGAGCTCCAACTGGGGCTTGGAAGGAGGTCCCAGTTTCCCGCTAGCCAATCTGTTCAGCTCAGCTCAGCAATGACATCTCAAGACAAACTAAGAAGAAAACTGGCTCATACATGTATTGAAACACCACATTGTGCCCTACAAATATGTACAATTTTTATGTGTCAATTTTAAAAATTAAAAAATTTAATTTAGCAGATGAAAAACAAGCTGGGCAATATTGACTGTTTTAAAAAATATGTATTGACTGGATTTGCTAACAGTCTGTTTCATGTCACCTCAGGAAAGTATACTGTCCAGAAACACTCCTTTCTCCTCACAGAAGCCCAAATCAGGGAAACCTGAAGCTTGAGTGAAATTCCCCCCAAATTTCCCAGGGGGAGAAATTCCAACTTTGACTTCTCTCCAGAAAATGTAGCTTAGTAAGTGGAAAGAGTGCTGGGATGAGAACTGGGAGATCTGGCTTAGGGTTTTTGGCTTTGAGGACATTCCTGGACTCGCCAGGTCTCCTTTGCTCTACTTGTCCCCAGGAAACTAAATGTGCACATTGAGCCATTTGAGACCCTCTGCGACCAGAGCCCATCTTTCTTCCAGCGTGGCAGATGGAGAAGCCCTAGAAGAGTGGCCGAGGGGTGAAGTTCACTCTATTACTCAGCTGCCACCAATGGAGCAGTTCCTTAATGCCCTCAGCCCCAAGAAATGGGCATGGCATGCATACCTGGCAGGGTTGTTCCTCAGGTGGAATAAGATGACACTGGGAGAGTTCTAGCCACACAAGTTCCCCGTCTTCCCTTTCTTCCCAGGTGAGCAGCACAACTCCAGAACAGTGCTGCTTTCCCAAAGGGCCTGGGCTTATGGAGACACATATCCTTCTCCACGTGTGTTAATCTTATCCACCCTTTAAGGCCCACTTTAAATGCAATCTTTTCCATGCAGCCTGCCTGGAATCCAGTCCAGCCACTGCAAACTGCTTTTGAATGATCACAGCAGAACTGGCAAATACATTCCATCTCCACTTCACATTACTAGGTGGACATCTTGTCTCATCTCCTCTCTCTGCTTGATTACCTTCCTGATAGCAAAATTGACGTTTCTCCCACAGATTTTAGCATAGAAGAGGCCACAGCATCAACTAGGAACTTGCTAGAACTATAATCCTCGGGTCTACCTCAGACCTATTGAATTAAAAACTCGGAGTAGGGTCCTGGAAATCTGTGTTTTAATCAGAACTTCAAGAAATTCTGATGCCATAGAAGTTAAAAAAAAAATGGAATAAGGGTTTGCTAAATGACTGAATGATAGAATGATGAATTAAAGTACAAATGTCATACAAATGCATGGATATAATAATAATTCATAGTCTTTATATAGTCTCAACCAATGTGTTGGTAAAATGGGATCTTCAGTTCCTTCTCACACAAGACCAGTAACTGGTTTAAGGTTACAACAAATTAAAACCTTGCTGGCCAAAGCTCAAGGTCAGTGTGTGCTTGTGTGTTTGTGTAAAGGGTATGTGTGTGTGATAGACCTTAGCATACAGGAAAATTAAGCCCAGCAGAGGTATAAGGGTAGGTGAAAATGGCATTCCCCCCCCACGTTCTTCCCTTAGGCAACTACAGTTAAAGAGGCACCTTGTCTGATGAAAACTCTGCCAAGGATTTCCTGGCTCAAGTCTTTTCCTTCCAAAGGAAGGGTGGCGGGAAACCAACCCCAAAGTCTGATACTTTTACTTTTCTGGCCAAGTTGAGAGGCAATCAGAGGGAATGGTTTAAAGCAATAAAAAGTGTAGTCTTGCTGAGAACTTCATGGCTCATTGTAATACCTGACTTCTCTCCTATACACCTTGGGCAGAGGCCAGGCCCCAAACAAAGAGCAAAACCAAAATAGCTCCTGAGAGGGACAGACTACACACCAGACATCTCCTGACCAAGAAGTCACTGCTAGACACAAATGAAAAGTCTGTTTTGCTTTCATAGTCTTGGTCCCTTCAGCACTTGGAAAGCAGGTACCAACTTGTATAATGGGGAATCTTTTTTCACCAGCAGATGCTAGTTTCTGTCTGGCCTCCCATTTCCCCACTTGATCGTAACTGGACAGAGAATCAGCCAGCTCTTCCTCAGACCTTCTTTAAGTTCTTGGAGTGAAGCACCTGCTTCCCAGACTACCTCCCTGCCATCTGGGACTCCACCACCCTCCCGGTTGCCCAGCCCTGACTTTGGTGACCAAACTTTGCTCTGCTGATGGCCCAGCAATCTGAGCTGGGCCATCAGCAACTCCACTCCTTTCCACAACTGATGCTGCCTGGGCTGGGCCCCAGAAAAACAAACTGTAGTTCTGTGGCTTTTTGGCAGCCCAGCTTCAACTTTTGTTTTATCAAGGGGTGGGAGGGGAATTTGAACTCTGTGGTTATCTGCATTTTAAAACATTTAAACAGTCCACCTGCTTGGCACGTCCTGTTCTTTGGTCAATTTTCTCAGCCCTACCCTTTCTAAAATTTCAACAATTCTGTGCCCTCCTTTGTTACTATGTATGCATATATGAAGGCCTAGTGGGGACATAGCCCTGAACCCTCTGCACTGGACTGCTCCTGGAATTCCTTTGGAAGGCAGTTCTCAGTCCTTGAAAGGGAAAGGTGAGGGCAAGGGAGAGGTTCTGTTTGGAGGACCCACCCTTGCTGGCTATAAACGACAAGTGCATTTCACAGGGAGACACTTCCCAGACAAGAGTCCAGTTTTATTGCCAGAGCAAACAACATTCCTAGCTGCTCTCCTGTCATATTGCTGATGTGGGGGAAACAGGGAGAGAGAAAGGAAAAGAGGGCAGGGTGATGGCAGGAGTAGTGACACAGTTTGACAGAAGAGTCCAAAGTTTGTTTCCAGATGGAGGCAGGGATGGGTGCTCAGAATCAGGGGTAACAGTTTCCTCTCTCAAGAGATACCTAGGAGAACTGCAAGGTCAGTACCTTGGGCTTCTCTGCCCTAACAACTCCTTCATCTTCTGATGACTGAACCCAGGGCACATTAGGCAAACACTCTACCACTGAGCTACATCCCAGCCCTTTTTTAAAAATTTGAGGCAGAGTCTCACCAGTTTGCCCAGACTGGCTTTGAGCTTAGAATCCTACTGCCTGTCTCCCTAGGAGCTGAGATTACAAGCATGTGCATCATACCCAGTGCATTCTCCCATTTTTTTGTTGAGCAGCCTACACCGTCTCATCTAAGTTCCAGGAAAGTCAGAGTACAAATTATGTTAGTTGAAGACACCCTAGGTTGCTCCCCAAAGACTACAACATTACCACCATCAGGCAACTGTGGAAAAGGCAAGTGGTCCTGACCTCAAACAAATCCATGGCAAGCCGAAGATTGTTTGCCATGGCATTTAGCTGACAGTAACAGATTAGATACACTGCAGAAGCCTCCACAGGGCTGGGATTGTGGCTCAGTGGTAGAGTGCGCACCTAGCATGCTTGAGGCACTGAGTTTGATCCTCAGCATCACATAAATGCAAAATAAAGACATTGTGTCCACTTAAAACTAAAAAACAAATATTAAAAAAAAAAAAAAAAAGAAAAAGAAAGAAAGAAGCTTCCAGATCCTTCAGTGTAAGAACTAGGGAAGGAATAAAGGGGCTGAAACTCAGGACTCCCTTTTACAAGGAATATTCCACAGGCCAGGGCCTAGGGGAAGACTATTGCTTTGAGACGGACCCTCAGAAAACAAAGGCAGCTCTATGAAGCTCTATGGGGAATTCTGAAAGTCTCAATGGATCCTACAATAAAATGACATTATGGCCACCTAAAGCTCAACCTGCCATTCACAGCAGTTCAGTGGCAGTAACCTCATTTAGCAAAGACTGGCTTGAGGAAGTCCTCAACACACAGGAGAAGGCACCAGGGAGAAACCCATATTCCCATGTCTTCAACCCATGGCATTCAGAGAGCACCAGACCCACCTCCTCTACCAAGGAGTCACTTCTGGCACCCAGAACCAGATTCTACTCACCAACACTGTCCCTAAGAGAATCAGAAAAGGCCGGCCAGCCCATGGTTTCCCAGTGAGCAGAGACAGTAACTGGGACCCGGGGATGCTAAGAACCTCCTGGGCAAGGACTTACACCAGAGTTCATAGTAGTAGTTGCAGCACTGAGACTGTCCACAGCAGTGTCCTGTGTCACAGATGTAGCTTTGATTGTTGGTACCCACACAGGCTTCCTTATCCTAAAAAAAAAAAAAGAAAGAAAGAAAGAAAAAGAAAAATCAAGAAACATTTCAACAGAGTAATCTGTAACTTATTTTTTGGTACCAGGGATTGAACTCAGGGGCACCTGACCACTGAGCCAAATCCTCAGCCTCCAGCCCTATTTTATATTTTATTTAGAGACAGGGTCTCACTGAGTTGCTTAAGGCCTCGCTAAATTGCTGAGGGTGGCTTTGAACTCACAATCCTCCTGCCTCAGCCTCCCGAGTCGGTGGGATTACGGGCGTGCACCATCATGTCCAGCTAATCTACAGCTTTTAAACACCACTTTTCTTCTTACCTCCCTCCCTCTTGGTTATCTGCATGTCCTCCCCCAAAACTATACTAGTGTTTACTCCTTAAGGAAAAAAGTTAAAAAGAACCACACAATAACAGCAAAGTTAAGAAAAACAAATAGGCTGACCAAGGGGGAAGAGAACCCAGCACACAAAGGTACAAAGCGAGGTTCCACTGGGCACAGTGGCACACGCCTGTAATCCCAGTACTTGGGAAGCTGAGGCAGGAGGATTGCAAGTTTGAGGTAAGTCTCAGCAACTTAGGGAGACCCTGTCTCTAAAGAAAAAATAAAAAAGGGCTGGGGATGTGGCTCAGTAGTAAAGCGGCCCTGGGCTCAATCCCCAGTACTCAAAAATAAACAACAACAACAAAGAAAGAAGAGGCTCCCCTTAGACAGGACAGAAAAGGGTGGCCTCACTTTCTTTACTTCCAAGCAGAAACATTTTGTGTTCCTGTGTTAAACTCAGCTGGTAGGAAGGTAATGATTCTTCTGTAATTAGTAGTATGTTCTAAATAAAACCAGCTTTTCGGTGCAACTTCCTAGAGCAATTAATGCAGTAAGGACTCCAAGATTAGCATTTAGTCAGTCATTCTGCTCTCCTTTCCAAACATATGATCGCCAAGGTTATTTACAGTGAGATTCAAAAGAGGGATTTCTAAAAAATCTGACCTTCAAATTCTTCAAAAAAGGAGCAACCCAATCAGGTGACTTGGTTTAATTTCAACTTGCTAGACATTTTTGCTTATCAAATAATCTTTTCAGAATCCTGACTAGATCCAGCATTCATACTGTCCCGTATCAGGGACAGCTACACAAAGGACACTGCTGAGTAACCATCTAGCAGTTTGCCAAATTCTATTCATAGCACTGGGAGATGAGGATGGAGGTGGACATTTTTAATATATAGTTCACATTTAAGATATGAAATGACCTATAAGGAAACCCTAACCTCAGTCCAATATTGGCGTGGAGCTACATAATGCACCTAATATTTTTAATTAGTAGTTGGTAGAACTGTGGACTGAACCCAGGGCTGCTTAACCACTGAGCTACATCCCCAGCTTTTATTTTGAGACTGGGTCTAAGTTGAGGAAACTGGCCTTGAGCTTGTAGCCCTCCTGCCTCATCCTCCTGAGCTGCTGGGATTATAGATGTGTGCCACTGCACCTAGCTAGTTTGGTATTTTAGAGACAGGGTCCCGCTGTGTTGCCTGGGCTGGTCTTGAACTCCTGTATGTAAGACATTCTCCTGCCTTAGCTTCCTGAGTAGCTGGGACTGTAAGTACGTGCCACCATGCCTGGCTTCATGCATATAATGAAACTTATAAGTCATCTGCTATAGCTGGCTTTCAACACAGCTTTATTCTTTTACTGGACATAGTCTTTGTGTCAGCCATTATGTTAGGTAAAAGACATATAAAGATGAAGACAATGGTCGTATCTTCATCTTCCTATCTTCAAGAAGCTCAGAGTAAAGAAGGAAAACCCTGCTCAGCAAAGAAACTCAAACCGCAGGACTGTATTTGCAACTGCTCAAGCTGACCCTGCCCGTGGTGCACATCCGGGCGGATGGCTGCCAGTGGAAACTCAAGTCACATGGCTGGGTTCTCCTCTCTGTGTCTGGCTTTACTACACTGTCTACTTGGCCACAGACATAAAAAAGCACTCCAGTGACCGTCCACAGGGCTAATGGCCAGGTAGCCACAAGACAGTCACCTGAAGCCACAGGGAGAAGAGAAAAGTATCAGGGCTGAACACGAGATCCCTGGCCTAATACAGGTCTTACCACATACCCTCACATGTGTCTTAGTCTTTAAAAGTCTCATATTCTGGTATAAAGGAGTTTAGGAAGAAAAAAACACAGAGGCTATTTGTGAACTCTGATTATAATGCCTAATAAAGGGTTCTCCTTTTCTTCACCCTCCCCAGCTCACCAAAAGCAAAAAGACACTAGCAGGTGGCTGTGCAGTTGGAGGCCTCCTCAAGGCCCAGTGCAGATGGAGAAAACAGAACTACACGTGCTGCTTTTGCTATAGCCAGCCTCTCTGACTTCAGAGCAAAACACTCCTTTGACATAGATATCAAAAAGTTTCTCCCAAGTTTACCAGGCCCTGCAAATGCCATTCTTCTGGCACTGGCTTGCAAAAGCACAGTTCAAAGTGTCCACACAGTTTCCAAAAGAGGCTGTGCTGCCTACAGCCAGCACATAAAGGAATCCAGTGACACTTCTGCCAGGGGGAAATTCAACAGATGAGGTCCGGGCTCTGACCACCAGGTGGCCAACTGGTCCCGCCCCCGGGAGGCGTGCAACAGAACGCGTCAGAAACCTAAACAAGTGGCGTCCTCTTGACCTACTGTTGTCAGCTTCTCTCTTGGCTCTTCTGCCATGAGACAGGAGGCCTGGTTAAACAAGACCCACTCAGCGTTGCTGCTCCGCCTCCACTTCCCCAGGGAAAGCAGAATGCTGGTGGCATCCTTTAATCCAGTTCCTCAAACACATTTTAACCCAGTGTACCTAGTTCCCTGTGTTCTGCTTCCCTCAAATGAAGAGTCCCCCAGCTGCCTGGGTTGGTCTTGGTTATGGGACCTGTCATTTTCTGCCGCAGGGGGAATAAAAGAAGATGGGTAGTTAGGAAGAGAGGAAGTGGGCTTGGGTGCCATTAGTAAGGAAGAAGTGAAGGACTGGGGGGTGCGAGATGTGAATGTGAGGACAGCCCCTTCAACAAGACCTGCTGTATGAAAAGAAACCTGGTAGACTTGGGTTTGGACCCAGCTCTGTCACTATAGAGGAACAGAACTTTGGCAAGTTGGTGGTGCGAAGGCTAGTTAAGATGATCTCTAACATCTCCTCAACCCTAAGCTAAGCATCACTGTCTGCCCTAGGCCTTTTATCCTGCCCACTCCAGCATCCCATCTCAGACACAGCAGCCTCAAGCCAACGCAAGAGCTCATGACGTCTATGCCTCCTTTTGCTCAAATCAACAGCAAAGAACAGTCTTGTGGAAAAGCTGCCCAGCACTCTTCCACCTGGAGCTTAATCATGGGTCACCTAAAGGGCTCTCACCTCCAGGTGGCTCAGAATGTACAAAGCTTAATGTGGTTAAGAGTTAGTTGGATCTGGGTTCAAGCCCAGCTTTTACACTAGATTTATTAACTGTGTGACCTTGAATAGTTACTTAACTTCTCTGTGCTCTTATTAGCAACAATATTCTGTAAACCATTACTGCTCTTAGAAGACCATCCAGCACCTTGCCTTCACAGTATTATTTCAAGACAGTAAAGCTCACTGTGGCAATGCAGGCTGCTCCATACAAATGAAGAAAAATAGAAGAAAGAACTGGAGAGAATAAAATGGAAAGGTGAGTATGAAAAATTCTCAGCACTCTTTATGATGATCCTTGCTTTTCTACAAAGCATTTTCAAGCACGTTATACACATTATGTTATTCAGGTCAAGTCCTGAATAGTAGACGGCAAATATCCCTCCTACTCCCTTTTTCCAGAGGACGAACTGTGATCTATCTCCCCAAGGGCTGGAGCCATGTCTCCTTACTTCCTCTGCGTTCCCAGGACAAGCACAATGCTGTTATGAGACGATGGCTCTGTCTTATTCCCCCACCCAAAGGCAGGGAAACCTAATGGGAAGACAGCACTGGCTACATATCAGTACTATTCTAAATGCTGTCCAGTGATTCTTTCTTTAAAACTTGACAGCAACCCAGTGAAGGAAGTAGTAACAGGAAGTGATGCTCAGAGAGGCTAAGTCTACATGCTAGGGTCACAGTTAGGAAACAGTCTCATCAAGTCTGTCTGACTCCATACCCTGAACTTTTTTAAAAAAATAATTAATTTTAATTAGATATACATGACAGCAGACTGCATTTTGATTTATTGCACACTGTTGCTGCACAAATTTTCATTTTTCTGGTTGTACACGATGTAACATCCTACCATATATGCAATCATATATGTACCCAGGGAATGATGTCCATCTCATTCCACTATCTCATACCCTGAACTTTTAACCATTCAGCTACAGCTTCCTTAAGTAATGTTATACCTCTCCAGCTGCTTAAAAAAAAAAAAAAAAAAAAACTCAACCAAGCAAAGCCAACGATTCACTTTTTATGGAAAAGATAAGAACTAAGCCCTTGTGGACTCCCAGTGTGGAATGTGGGGCCTTCATTCTTTCCTTCAACATTTATGGAACACTTCACCGCACCAGCACTGAGCTGGGGTGGGGGACAAAATGGGCAAATGAGCAAAAAGAGACATGGCTGCTGTCCTCATGCAGCGTGTAGTCTAACAAAGGACAATGAAATAATCACACAAGATCAAACTGCAGCTAAGCTTATAAAAGATCTCAAAGCTAATCAAGAGGGTCCAGAATGGCTTCTGAGAGGAAAATAAGCTTGAACTGAGATTGACAGAATGGTCAGAAAATCATAACTAAAGAAGAGGGACAGGAAGCACATTCATGGCAGAGAAAATCGGGAGTTCTTTGGCTAGAAGGAGGTGGTTAAAGAAGTAGGTAGTTAAGAAGGGACCAGACAGTATAGGGAGGTAAACAACATCAGATTTGCATTTTACAGATATCTTCTTTTTAAAAAAGAACTTTTTAGTTGTTGATGGACCTTTTATTTATTTATATGTGGTGCTAGGAATCTAACTCAGTGCCTCATGCCTGCTAGGCAAATGGTCCACCACAACCCCAGCCCTTACAGATATCTTCTTTCTGGCAATGTTTTCATTTGCATAAAACTCCATGGCAGCTGTAGCACAAGCCTGTAATTCCAGCAACTTGGGAGGCTGAGGCAGGAGGATTGCAAATTTGTGGTTGGCCTCAGCATAATTAGTGAGGCCCTAAGCAATTTAGCAAGACCCTGTCTCAAAATAAAAAATAAAAAGAACTGTGGATGTAGCTCAGCGGTAAAGTGCCTCTGGGTTCAATCCCCAGAATGGATGAATAAATGAATGAATAAAATCAAAACTCCATGGCGAAAAACTAAACAACAACAACAACAAACTAGAAACAGAACTTGTCAAAAAGAAACTGCGTGGGGCTAGGGATATAGGTCAGTTGGTAGACTGCCTACCTCACATGCACAAGGTCCTAGGTTCGATCCCTAGAAAAACACACACACACACACACACACACACACACACACAAAGAAACTGTGTAAAAAATGAATGTTCTTATGGCAAGGTCTTCACCTCAGGAATGCCTTTTTAAACTACCAGGATCCTCATTTATCATAAGTCTATTCCCCAGTCCTGGAACTACAGTGACCAGCTCCAAGAGACAGGTCTCACATGGTCACCGAACAGAAAGCATAAGTACAAAGAAGAAACAAACAAGATCAACACCAAACTGGAAAGAACATTTTTACAATGGAAAAGGAAAAACAGTATTACGCCTTTTGCACATATGCAAAAAATCATCTCTTCTCTTTGGTGGCAGCATAAACTGTGGGACTAATAACATTTTCCTTAACAGTTTCCATGTCTTATAGTTGCTATTCTTAGCTGAGCCACTGTAGAGGTCAATTTAATCAGCATAAGAACTTTCTAAGTGCCAGCATAAAAAGAGACACTGGGCAGTAATGGTTCCCCAGGCATGGTTTTAATTTACCAATTTATGGGGCTGGAAAATGCTGCTAGCAATTAGTTGATGGCAACATCATCTCCATGTCCTTAGAAAAAAACTACAGTTTTGAAGTTTAAGAGTAAAAAATAGAAAAACTAAAAGTCCTACACAAGATGTTAAAGCACAGGACACCAACAATCTTCACTGCTTGATATGGATGAACATGGTGCACCACCTCTGGCTTACCCTGAAGGAGAAGGACCAATTCCTAATGGGAATGTTCAGTTCCCCAACAGCTAACAATGATTTATTGACATCCCCTTGTCCCCACCATGCGCCAGGCACCATGTGGGATGCTACAGTTACACCAAGGAGCAAAAGGTTTGCAGGGTGGGAGGGAAAAGTTTTTGTGTCTAACAATAGGGCTGGGTAGATAACTTTAAAAGTTCTTCTACAAAACTCCTAAAAGTACAAGCTATATAACAATATCTTTTAATTACACAGCTGAGCTTGCAAGAAAACAAGGAAGATACTCAGGGACCAAAAGTGATAGGGGGAAAATAGACATTACAGTTCTAAATGAGGTCAGGCCTTTCCAGTTTTCCTGGAAAGTAGGGTAGTTTGTTGATCCTGGGCCTATCTGAAAAAGGAAGTTGGAACTAAGACCCAATATAAAACTGGGACCCTCAAAGGGAAAGAATAGTTGGGGAGGGGGAGCCTATTGCTATTATTATAATTTATTAAAACAATCAGCATCAGGCTGTTTCATAGTGGGGTAGTATGGGAGAGGGGGAGTATGGGAGAAATAGACGAACTCTAGATAGGGCAAAGGGGTGGGAGGAGAAGGGAAGGGGCATGGGGTTAGAAATGATAATGGAATGTGATGGACATCATTATCCAAAGTACATGTATGAAGACATGAATGGTATGAACATACTTTGTATACAACCAGAGATATGAAAAATTGTGTTTCATATGTATAATATGAATTATAATGCATTCCTTTGTCATATATAACAAATCAGAATAAAAAAATAAAATTTTTTAAAAAGGCCTATTAGCACACAGTGACAACATGAAACATCTGAGTGGAGAGGGGGAAAAAGTATCCCCTCAAATAATCTGTGATCACAGACCTTCCCTCAAGTTAACCCAAGGTTTGAATTAATACTACCTACATGGTCTGAGAACCCGGGGCTAAAAATTCAACACAAAAAGTGGTCCCAGGCTGGACCCAGTGGCACACACCTAGTTACTGGGAGGTTGAGGTAGGAAAATCAAAAGGTTTTTTTTTTTTTTTGGCAGTGGCAGGTAGATTTTATCAGCCTGGGACATAAAGGGAACAAAGACCCTCACCCATGGGGGATGGAGGGATGGGGTTGACCCTCACCCATGGGGGATGGAGGGATGGGGTTGACCCTCACCCATGGGGGATGGAGGGATGGGGTTGAAGACATAAATACAAATTATTTTTTAAAGTGGGGATTCCAAGCCAGCAACAAGCCTTGTGATATCCAGCAAAAGATCCACCCTCTGAATGATTCCCATAAATAAAGCTCTGATAAAGATAAGCTTACAATTTAAAAATTTTTAAAGTATGCAAAAATAATCCAATTTAAATAAGACTTGGGAAACTCAACAAACAATAGGATAATGCCCCTAGGGAGGGGAAAACAACTTAAGATACAGAATGATCAGATAAATTTTAAGATATAAGAAGGCTTCAAATGATTAGAGAAAAAAATCATATCACAAGAAAAGAACATTACTAAAAAGGCGATACTGGGGCTGGGATTGTGGCTCAGTGGTAGAGTGCTCGCCTAGCATGGGCGGGGCCTGGATTCGATCCTCAGCACCACATAAAAATAAAGGCATTGTGTTGTGTCCATCTACACCTAAAAAAAAAAAAAAAAGGTAATAGTGACCAAGTCGATTTGGAGGAAAAATAAAAATAAAACTTGTTGAAAAATAATTGTTACTGAAATTAAAAATTCAGCAAATGGGTTATACAGAGATTAAGCCAAGATAAAGAGAGAATTTTGGAGTGGAGGATAAATCTGAGAAAAATACCCAGCAAAGTGTTTCTCCCAACCAAGAAAACAGAAATGGAAAATTAGAAACAAGAAGCTAAAGAAGAGGAGAATGGAGAAGAGGCAATATTTAAAGAGATAAAAAATGTCCAGAACTGATTAAAGATATGGAATTTTCAGGCAATAAAAAATTTACAGCTAGGTACATTTCTTAAACTACAGAAAGACAACGGGCTTTTAAGTACATTCTAGTGGGAAAGGCTGATAATTAGTTAATTAATTAATTTAAAAAGATAGAGAGAAAAAAATATTTTTTAAATATTTATCCTTTAGTTTTCAGTGGACACAACATCTTTATTTTATTTGTATGTGGTGCTGAGGATCGAACACAGCACCCTGCGCATACCAGGTGAGCGCGCTACCGCTTTAGCCACATCCCCAGCCCGGCTGACAATTATTAAAATAAGAATTTAAGTAGTAATAAGCTCCACAAGAAAAATAATACAGGACAAAGTGAGCTAAATGGGGGTGGTCAGGAAAGGCGTCTCTGAGAAGGAGCCAGTTTAAGCAGACCTGCAGGAACAGTGTTCTAGCAGAGGAAATGTCAAGCACAAGCAAAGACAGCAGGGCAGGAATGAGCTTCGTGTTTATGAGGAACACAGAGGCTGGTGTGGCTGAGTACTGTGGATCTCAGGAAGACTGTGTGAAAGGAGAGCTGAGACACCAGTAGATACCATACTTTTTTTTTGTACCAGGGATTGAAACCAGGGCACTTAACAATCAAGCCACACCCCCAGCCCTTTTTTTAAAGTATTCTATTAGAGACAGGGTCTCACTGAGTTGCTTAGGGCCTCACTAAGTTGCTGAGGCTGGGTTTAACTCATGATCCTCCTGCCTTAGCCTCCCGAGTCGCTGTGATTACAGGTGTGCGCTTCTATGCGCAGTACTTCATATATTTTGTATAACAGTTAAAACAAAATCCAAAGTAGTATTGCTTGCAAATACACTGCAGCTTCAGATAGTTTCTCCCTTAGATTATGGTGGAGATTTTAATAGATATAAAAATATTTTTGCAATTCTCACATTTACTTTTCAACCTGGGCCCATTTTTTGCAGCACTCAGTCTATGGTTGCTACTGCAGAGTAAGCAACAAAATCAACTTTCCTTTCATTCTTAAACTAGAAATGGCTTTCTAGAAAGTAGAACAAATCTAGCACTGAACATCTGCCTGAGCAGTGTTCTTTCTGAATTTGGTAATGCTCCGTAACCAAAGTCTTCAAAAATAAGACAGATTTGAAAAAAAAAAAAAATTAGATTTGAAATGGCTAGATGAGAAAAGACAGCATACCACTTTAACTTAGAATCTGTATTTTTGTTCTATGCTAGACAAAAAAATCTTCAAAATCTGAAAATGTACTTTCTAATATCCAAGTCTTTAGAAGATACGTATGTAAGTGGCCATGAAAAATATTTTTTAAAGCTTTGTGGATTTACCTATATTTTTACAATCAGAAAGTTAACATTATGGTCTCCCTAATGCTATTGGGTCCCCCTCCCCATTTATTATTGGTACATTATAGTTCTACATAATAATGGGATTTGTTATATAGTCAATGTACTGATTTTTTTTTTTTTTTTGGTACTGGGGATCGAACCCAAGGGCGCTTAACCACGAAGTCACATCCCCAGCCATTTTTAATATTTTATTTAAAGACAGGGCTTCATTAAGAGATGCTATTGACTTTTAAGGCTGTTCAAAGAGATACTGAAATAAACAGATTTGCTCAAGAGTAGGCATTGTGAGGGCTGGGGTTGTAGCTCAGTGGCAGCACTTGCCTAGCATGCGTGAGGCATTGGGTTTGATTCTTAGCGCCACATAAAAATAAAGATACTGTGTCCACCTACAACTAAAAAACAAATATTAAAAAAAAAGAGTAGGCATTATGAATTGGGTGGAAGGAGGTTACAGAAGAGCTAGGGAAGGACAGTAAGCTCAGGAAGAATAATAATCCAGCAGGAGTCCTGGAGTATTTCTCCTCTTTGTTAATCTAACCTCCCTATCTTTTATGGTAGGGACTGTCATATACAACTTTTGTACTCTTATTATATATTATATATCACACTTGATAATTAACACTTTAAGCTTATCTAGCTAAAAGAATTCAATTTCATCCTTTCTAATAAAGAGCAAGCCATTGCCAAGAAGCTGACCAAGCTTCTGCTTGTGTGCACTGGGAAATTTGGAATGGAGTTCTATGCTATTTGGTAGAATTCAAGAATTTTGCAAAAGAACAAATAGCTAGGGCTAAATGGACAAGCTCCCTTAACTCAGCCAGTAAATCTTATTTGATAAGAGTCAGCCTAATTGCTCAGGTATGACAGTATGTGTTAGTTACCCTTAAGGGCTCTGGCTCAGGAGCGCCAAGTCCCCATCTTCCAGCTATAGAATCCCCTAAAGGATAAAGCCAAAGACTGGAGCCAGTGACACACTTGAGAAAAGCCTAGAGCCAACTACTGCTTCCAGATATGCCTGCAGCATGTACCTGTGTACTGCTGAAGGGGAGTCCTGGCGTCCCTGCTAAATGGGGGACAACAAGGTCTATTTACTTTAACTTGTGAGAGCATCCTGGAACAATGTGGTCTGGGGCCTCCCAAGACTGACTCACTGTCCAAGAATCTGAGGAAGGGCAACACAGAGAATCAAAACAAGCCAGAGCCTTACAACCAAGTGAATTTTCCAGGCACAGTGGCACAGGCCTGTAATCCCAGTGACTTGGCAGGCAGAGGCAGGGGGATTGCAAGTTCAGGCCAACCTTGGCAAATCAGTGAGACCCCTGTCTCAAAATAGAAAATGGAAATGACCGAGGATGTAGTGCAGTGGTAGAACACCCCTGGGTTCAATCACCATTGCCATAAAAAAACAACAAAACATAAGTAAATCTGCCCCCAAATAAGAATGAATACACTAAGACAACAAATGCAACAAAACAGAGTTGTATCTCCCATTATGGTCATGGGCCCAAAATCACATGGGGTATTTGTTAAATACGTAGATTAAGAACCTCTGGGAACAGTGACTGAAATTTTGCCCCTTTAAAGACACTCCCCTGGTTATGCTCATCACATGTACACAAATTTGAGAGCCACTGCCCTGGGTGTATAACAGATACACAATAAGGAGTTCATGCTTTCTAAAACATGTTTGGCAATTTCCTAGAATCCCAAACATGTCCCAACACACACAGTAACCCCCACAAATACCTACGCAGAATCAAGACACATGAGATTATTTATACTCTCTCTGCCTCATTATATATATGAAACACATACACACACATGTACACAATAGGCCATAAATATAAATTTAAAAAAGAAGCGACACATTAGTTAGGTACACCACCTACCCATGCCAGTACTACTACTGCCAAAGCTGCATTGCAACTGGATCCTCATTAAACAGCCCCCAAACGGAGCAGCCAGCAAATAAATTAAAATCCATTTCCTGTGTTGCTATTAGAAACCTGAATAACAAATTCAGAAAAAGCCACTTGACCCTGGTAGGAAAATCCCAGAGCAAAAAATCACATCCCATAGTTCTATGAAGGTCTACTTGCTGATATACCAGTGCATGCAGGCCTGCGGGGTATGACTGGCTGCAGTGTCGCCGGGTACTAGGTTGCTGTACCACTCTTTCCCCCTTGAATGAAAAAGGAAAGGCAGTGTGCCTCAAGGTATTGATCCCGATCCCACATCACTGGCCTCTCCTGCCACAGAGAAAGTCCCTGAGAAGTATGGCTTCTTTAGCAAAAGCTGTTGCAGAGAACTGAGGGCCAAAAGAGCAGACAGTGTGCAGCGCAGGTGAGTAGCAGATGGCACACTGGCAGAGCCGCCGACCGCTGCTGTTCACAGCTGATCCCACGAGGCAGGTCTACACCCAGGTTACACTTCTCAACTTTTAAACAGATGGTATTAACATTTTAAAATGAGAATAATTCACATAATAATCCAGATTTCCAGTTTCTCTAGAAAATCAAGACCCGCACCCCCACAGGGCCATGAGAGACTGGGGCAGAACTTGCATAGGCTTTAACTTCTCTATAATCGCGGTGATCCCCACCCTCCTGACCCTCCTGTCCAATAATCCCCTTTAGTGGACTCAATCATGTCACTGCTGGTCCCTGTGGACACCTGCTTTTCTCCTCCTGCTCCAAAGTTCAACAGTGGGTTGTTCATGCCCTCATACTTGCTAATGCAAGTTAGAGAGGCCTAAATATAAGCAGCAGGAATCTAAATTCTCCACACTGATGCTCAAGCAGCACCATTTCAAATAGGTGCCTCAACAAAAAGGGGGCTCCTCTCTGCTACAAAGAGGAGCCCCTCTTGATAATCAGGGAGACCTCCTATCACACTGCATGAGACAGAGAACCAATTCCTCCCAGTGACTATGTGTATATTAAGCATTGGGTCAGAGTTTTTTTTGTTTTTGTTTTTTTTCTTTTTTGTAGTACTAGGGATTGAACCCAGGGACAATCTACCATTAAGCTTTATCCCCAGTCCTTTTATTTTTAATTTTGAGACAGAGTATCTGTAAGTTGCCAAGGCTAGACTTGAACTTGTGATTCTTCTGCCTCAGTTTCAGGGCTACTAGGATTTACAAGCGTGTGTCACCATACCTGGCTCAGATAAAGTGTTTTCACTCACGTTTTTTATTCTCCCACTTTATGGGAAATCGAAGTTCAGAGCAATCACACAGCCAGGGGAAGTTTTTTGGACCTAATATCCAAGTGGAGAGAATTCAATGTTTGGAGGTTATCCTAAACTTTCACGCTGGATGCTAACAAGCACAAAAGCCAAAGATAAGGCAGGGACTTTGCCTCTGAGGCACTCTGTAATAACTCAACTATTAGGTGGTTTTGTTTTTTTTTTAAAGCTTATGGTTCAATTTTTATTGTTGAAAGGCTTTCTAAATATTTAAGTTCACTTTGTCCCTTCAAAAGTAATCACCATCTAATCAAAAGAATTCATTCTTTTTTAAAAAATGATCAGTAATGTAGTTGGAACAATAATGATATGCACACATACATATATACAGATACAGATATATATATGTATATATATATAAATAAAACTAATTCATGTCATTCACATTTATAGAGTGCTCAAGCTTTTCAAACCTCCAACCTGCCAGTCAGGACCTGCAAAAGGTCAAAAAAGGTGTCCCCCGCCCCCCTCATATGGACCAGGAAACTGATACTAATACTGTGGCTCAGGCAGGTTATCAAAACCCTGCTCTTCTGACTTTTGGTTCCACATTCTGTGTCTGGCTTCTAATACATCAATGTCTTAACTGCATCTTGAAAATGGCTCTTGGTCAAATAAAATACCCACTTATTTGCCTAGAAAGAAAAAGGTACTATTTTCCAAGGGATCCAAAATACTAAAGTTGCAAGTTAATTTGTTGCTGATATACTTTAGGAGACTCACCAGCCCATCCTTCCTTAGTAGTTCCATCCTACCACAGCAGGCTTTTGTTGGGAGCAAAGAAATCTCATAATGGGACTCGCCTGTGTGACTGTCTAGAGACCAGAACTGGAGATTTATGGCCAGTAAAATGTTCGATACTGTTCAAGGAAATGGTTTACTTTTTTTTGCAGGGACTGGGGATTGCACTCAGGGGCACTCAATCACTAAGCCAAACCCCCAGCCCATTTTTGTATTTTTATTTATTTAGTTAGTTACTTAGTTTTGTGGTGTGGGGGACTGAACCCAGGGCCTTGTGCATGCAAGGCAAATACTCAACTGAGCTATATGCCCTGTATTTTATTTAGAGATAGGGTCTCAATGAGTTGCTTAGCTCCTTGCCATTGCTGAGGCTGGCTCTGAACTCAGGATCCTCCTGTCTCAGCCTCCTGAGCCACTGGGATTACAGGCATGTAGCACTGCACCTGGCTTAAAACTGTTTACTTCTACCTTAACAAAGGGTCACATTAAAAGTGGCTCACTGCAAACACACAATATAAAAGAAGTTTTCAGAATACACAGGTTGTCTCCAAAAGACTCTGAAAAACTAAAGAATATAAGAACTTTCTGAAGTGTAAGCCTTGCATTTAAAGATTAAAACAGATGACTTAGAAAAGGGGGGATTTTTGTGTGCTATCAGAAATACATCACAATAAACCCAAGCTATGGCAACAGGTACCTGCTAGAAATGTGGCCTGTTCTTAAAATAACTGTAGCCTAACTGTCCCACAAGCTGTAAAGCTTATCTATGTCTACTGAGAGATCCTGCTGACCAGGGAGTGGTTGTCCAGATTGCTCAGAGATGAGACTGTAGTTCCAGAAGGGATTGGTCTTATCTGCTACCTCCCTGCCACCACAACCCACACACAAAAAATGACTCCAGTCATCACCTGCTAATTAAGGAGCAATCAAGATGTCAAGATTCTAAATCTCAAACCAGGCATCATGGCACTGTGATCCTAGATACTTGAGAGACTGAGACAGAAGGATCATAAGTTTGAGGTTGGTCAGGGCAACTTAGAGAAATGCTCTCAAAATAAAATAAAAAGGGCTGAGCTGGGGTCAGTGGTAGAGCACTTGACTAGCATGTGTGAGGCACTGGGTTCGATCCTCAGCACGACATACACATAAATAAAATAAAGCTCCATCAACAACTAAAAAATATTAAAATATCCCTGGATTCAATCCCCAGTACCCCCACTCCCAAAAAAGATGCTAAATCTCTGGGCAGGTAATTGATACATATGGCTTAGAATGTAGCAGGTAAAGGTCCACCTATTTTCCCTATATTAAAACAACCTGGTCCTCCTTCCCTCAGGACCATGACTTACAGCCCTGGGCACAGCAGATGGCCACGTGTCAGTAGTTTCTACCCCATGGACTCTCGCTTGGTCCTAACACAGAGAGTCAAAGACAATTCTCTGTTGTAGGGGACTGTGCTGTACATTTTAAGATGTTTAGTGGCATTCTTAGCTCTATTTACTAGAGAGCAGTAGTCACTGCCCCCAACCCAGGTGTGATAACCAACACTATCTAGACACTGCCAACTATCACACAGGGAGTAAAACTGCCCCCAGTTTAAAAGCACTATTCTAACCAAACTGCACCATACAATCTCACACAGAATTGTGTTTTGTCTAGTCTTGTTCCCTGATTGCCTCATGGGCTCCACACTCTAAATTCTCCCAGGACAAGACTGATGTTTGTCTCACAAGGGTAATTAGCCTATGAGGGAAGAAAACCAAACCAAATAAGACAAAAAAAAAAAAAAAAAAACCTTCAGAAAGTACTGGACCTAGGGACAAGGGAGTCAAATAACCCAGAGAAACCAGTCCTTCCCAACCTTTCCTGTGCCTCTTAATTACACTATACAAGCAGAGTATTAAGTGATCATCCAGTTAAAACTGTGGGGGTGTGGTTTTTGTATGACTGGTGAGAAACCAAACCAAGGCTCTCAAGCCATAACAGGGTGACAGTAACCCAGCACAATGTGAGTCTGATCCATAAATCCAGAACTTCACCAGAGACAAAGGAGTGATTACACATTCCATTTTTGTTGGCAATATACTCCAATGTAACCCTGACCTCCCCATCCTGCTCCAGAGCCACAACCAGAGGAGAAGGAAGTCACAGGTGTTCACACCACTGCCTGGTAGGTAACCAGAGAATTCCAAATCCCTGATGAAAATCACGTGAGCCAGGTATGGTACACACCCATAATCCCATTGACTCAGGAGGCTGAGGCAGGAGGATACTAAATTTGAGGCCAGCCTCAACGACACTGTCTCAAAATAAAAGCCTCTGGATTCAAGAAGAGAGAAAGAAAAAAAGCCACACGATAAGTTTGGCCAGTATTTGAAACCAAGACTGGGACCATGCATGCGTCACGGTTTAGTGGGAGCTCCTGGAAACGTGTTAAGCAAGAGAACCAAACAATAACAAGTATTTTGGCCTCCTTGATGGAAGACCTAGGAGAAACCAACGTTTTATGACTAACACAGTACCAGTATATCCTAAGCCACTTTCAGGAAAAGAACTCAGCGTCACACTCAACCACTTGCAAAGTCCTCCTCTCTCCTGAGCAGCATATGGCTTCCTGATATCCTCCCCCTCTTTTGATGGAAAGAACAACTTGAAAGGAAGTCATCTCCCAAGACTGAACCACTATCTCCAGCAACCAACAACAGAAACCTCTTGTGAGGTCCAACATTCAAGTTCAGTTGACCCTGACCAGAGAAACAACGGCTACAGAGGAGCACAGAAATGGCTAAGGCAGGACAGCACTTAAGGCTGTTTCAGCTTGTTGTTTCAAATAGCAAGAAGTGCTAGGGAGGGAGAGTTAAGGAACTGTCTGCCTGCTATGGAACAGGGCAGGAGAAGAATTTTTTTTTTTTTTTTAAGATGGACACAATATCTTTATTTATTTTTATGGGATGCTGAGGATCGAACCCAGTGCCTCACGTGTGCGAGCAAGGCAAGCTCTCTACCGCTGAGCTATAACTCCAGCCCAGGAGAAGAAATTTTATGGCAGCTTTTTAAATAGCCCCATATTATTCTGTTTTCATGGACTAAAATTTACCTCTTCAAGGAAAAGGGGTGGGAAGGGGTGGGTCAAACTCATGGGATATCACTGGAGGAAGTGACTGTTTTCTTTGGCTCCATCCTAGATAAAAGTTTCAAAATCAGCAGATATAGTCCTCGTTTTCACCAGGTTACCATCCTGTCCATTGCTTTCTCATCAGAGACACAATGAAAAACAAGCCACGCTCCTCTAAAAACACAACCTCTTTCAACAGAGATGGCTGGGGGTCAAAAATTAACGTAAACAGGCTTGGGTAAGATCCATCTTCCTCACTTTCAGGTGACAGCAGGGAACAGCAGTGAAGCTGTTACCTACAGGATTCTTACAATCAGTTCAGATAAGGATTCTGGCCTCAACCTTTGGTAGTACAAACAAGCGTCACCTTGGTGTCTGCTGTGTTATAGGCAGCTAGTTCCCTTCCAAGCAGGATCTTGCTTAATTTGTCCTGGACCTGATGGAGGAAGGCTAAGCACAGAAATGTCACAGTGAGTGGGAGTCAACACTTGGTCTTCTGCAGAAGGCAGAGCATAAGGCAGGCAGGGGACAGAGGCTGCAGGTGAGAGACCAAAGCAAAGTGCTCACCAGGCCACACGTCAGCTCTGGGTGCAACACAGACCTCTGAAGTTCCAGTTTCCTTATGGCAACAAGGAGATAATACCTCCTTCCTTGTGGGTGGCTGTCACTGCGAAGGAACAAATGCCCCAAGCAAATGCTGGCTAATATTCAGTAGTTCACTGTTAAACTAGAGGTTGGAGCTCCTACACTCCAGAGTGAACTGGGGATCATCATAGAAGGCTCTCTTTGTCAGTACTCTCTTTGAGACCCTAAGGCCACACTCTATGTCCAGGGAGTGACTAAAGTTCAACATTCTAGATGCTTTGCCATAGTCAGCAGCATTAGGCCAATCCAGAGCTTGTAGGTACCAGTTCACCCTTTCAAGAAAAAAGAAAGAAAAAATGTAACAACGAATCCTACCATTATGTACAACTACAGTGTACCAATAAAAATACGGAAAAAAAGGCAAAAAAAAGAATTAAGAATAGCAGCTGGGCACAGTGGTGCCTGCCTATAATCTCAGCTACTCAGGAGGCAGAGGCAGGACTGTGAGTTCAAGGCCAACTTGGGCAATATAGTGAGATCCCATCTCACCAAAATAAATAAATAAATAAATAAAAATAAAACCAGCCCCTTATGCTAGGAGTTGGACCCTGTGCCTCCCATCATGAAAAATGAACAAAGCATCCTAAGAGGATACCAGACCTACCCTAGTTCCACTGGAAACCACTCATTTCCAGTATTACGAATCATCCCGGGGCTGGGGATGTGGCTCAAGCGGTAGCGCGCTCGCCTGGCATGCATGCGGCCCGGGTTCAATCCTCAGCACCACATACAAACAAAGATGTTGTGTCTGCCAAAAAAAAAACTAAAAAAAATAAATATTAAAAAAAATTCTCTCTCTCTCTCTCTCTCTCTCTATCTCTTTAAAAAAAAAAAAAAAAAGATCATCCCAACTTAAGATATACGCAATCTAGATCTTGCCTAAAGAGAAGGGCAACATTCCAAAGTATAAACTGCTGTCTTGATGATGTATTTAGCCTGCATTGTACCAACTAGAACTTATATCCACTGGTCCTTCTAAACTGTGGAAAGAACCATCTGCTGTAAGGTCATTTCCTCACACCTCTGAATTCCTACAGCATTTTATCTCCCTCTAATATCATATGCCACCACCTGCTGAATGTTCCAATTACCTGTGCACTTATTCTATTTCCCCTACCTGATTGTAAACCCCTCAAGGGCAGGGGGAGCATTTATACCTCTTTGTATCCACAACATGCTTTGAACCGAATAGGTGCACAATACTTTTCAGATGTAGAATGCTGACCATAAGAATCATCTAGCATTACCAAATCGATGCCTTCTGACTTGAACATGAACTAGAAATTTACTAGGTTCAGCAGACTAAGCAGTGCTGTTGCAATCTTCTTCACTGAAAAATCAGTAATATACCTGTTATTTATACATGCTGGGTTCTCTCTTAGCCACAAAACCTGATTTCTGATCTTGTCAGATAATAAAAGGACAGCATGCTTAATTGCATATTCCGTCTACAATTTAGTATATGGTAGCATACCCCAAAGGTTTAGCAGGTGACTATCTTCTGAACTTTAGCTCTTCTAAGCACTAAAAGACTGTTCTTTAGTCAACACTGGAGCTTCCAAGTATTCTGTGTATACTGTCCCTTGCATGAAATAATTCATATAACCTGTGGCCCACTTGCCCTTTACAGATAGTGAAAGCATGCTACCCTCATTATTAGACTGAAGGGCCTTAATTTGTTCCTCCTTCTCTGTGTCTGTAAAGGGCATCAATACCTGTAAGCCCAGACCTTTCTCTTGGCCACAGGCAAACTCAATACTAAGAATCATAGCTGGAAGCCAATTTCACCTTCTCATCTGCAGGGGCCAAAAAAAAACCAATCTGATCTGTCTGGAATGCTCTTCCCCGGCTCAACTGTCGGGTAAACTCCTACTCATCCTTCAAGACTCAGATCAGATATCACCTTCTCTGGAAGGCCTACCATGTCCATCCCCAACCCAGCCTGATCTAGATGCTTTCCACCCTGTGCTATCCTAGTCCCTAAACATTTCTCTGTTATAGTCTCAGCTCACTGTTTGTCATTATTTCCATACCACTAAGTCCTGGAGGCCAGAGTCTCTCAAAGCATGGCTAGAAACAACCTGGATCAGAAACACCTAGGGAACTATAATAGAAACGCACATTCCTGGGCCCTGACCCCTGACCTACAAAATGTACATCTTAATAAGCCCCACTCTCAGGTGACTTTTATTATTTTGAGAACTGCAGTAGAGTATAAACTCCCTGGAAATAAGAACTATCTTTCCATCTTTTATGTCCAATGATGTTCAATAAATGATCAAAGTCCCCATGCAGTGGCTACAAGCATGAAATTCTTCCACAGAGTAAAATGCAAATGGCAATATGAAGAGCAAGCAGTGTCTTTTCCCCTTATCTGGGCAGGTAAAAATAAATATGCCCAACGAGAAAAACACAGTGATCCTACTCTACTCACACAACACTGGCAACACAGTCTAAGCCACAAGAAATATTCACGATTTGGAAGACACCCAGGTTTAAAAAAAAAAAAAAATCCCTTCATTTCTCTAGCTAATGAGCAACTTTTGGCAAGTGGCTTAACTTCTGTAAACCTCCCCCTGCACCTCTGTAAAAACAGAATAACACTACCACGTAAGCCAGGGAGCTGTTACACAGATTAGGTAGAAAACATAAATGAAAGGGAAGACCTATTGGGGGGGATGTGAATATAGACAGAGACATTTTTTTAAAAAAGCAGAATTATCACCAGGTAATCCTTAGGAAACTGGATTTTTTTTTTTTTTTTTTTTTTTTTTTTTT